>NC_036842.1:47051387-47280390 GCF_002910315.2 Salvelinus sp. IW2-2015
CTGGCTGCATCGACGCTATTTCAGATTGCAGCTGCAATGTAGAACTGTGATTTATACCTGAAATATGCACATTTTTCGAACAAAACATATGCTATACAATAAATATGTTATCAGACTGTCATCTGATGAAGTTGTTTCTTGGTTAGTGACTATTTATATCTTTATTTGGTCGAATTTGTGAACGCTACCTATACAGTAAGAAAATGGTGGAGAGAAAAAATTTGAGTCTTTTGCTATCGTGGTTAGCTAATAGAAATACATATTGTGTCTTCCCTGTAAAACATTTTAAAAATCAGAAATGATGGCTGGATTCACAAGATGTGTATCTTTCATCTGGTGTCTTGGACTTGTGATTTCATGATATTTAGATGCTAGTATTTACTTGTGGCGCTATCCTAGGCTAAGCTAGTCAGCTTTTTTACTGATGGGGGTGCTCCCGGATCCGGGATGAGTACCAAGTAAAAGTTAATGAGAAGTATATCTTTAAATCTGTGAGTATCTTTTATTAATGTTTATTTTGAGTATTTCTGTGATTTGATGTGGCTCTGTGCAAATTCACGGGATGTTTTGGAGGCAAAGCCAAATGTAAACTGAGGTTTTTGGATATAAATATGAACTTGATCGAACAAAACATACATGTATTGTGTAACATGTTGTCCSGGGAGTGTCATTTGATGAAGAATATCAAAGGTTAGTGATTCATTTTATCAATATTTCAGCTTTTTGTGACTCCTCTCTTTGCTTGGAAAATCGCTGTATGCTTTCTGTGACTACTTGCTGACCTAACATAATGATATGTTCTGCTTTCGCCTAAAAGCTTTTTTGAAATCGGACACTGTGGTTCGATTAACGAGAATTGTATCTTTAAAATGGTGCCTAATACTTGTATATTTGAGAAAATTGAATTATGAGATTTCTGTTGATTGAATTTGGCGCCCTGCAATTTCATTGGCTGTTGGCGAGGGGTTCCGCTAGTCCTAGACAGGTTAATTGTTTATGGTTCATTGAACAATCATGGGAAACAGGGTTTAACCTCTCTGGGGTAGGTGGCAGTATKTTCACATCCGGGTGAAAGCGTGACCAAAGTAAACTGCCTGTTACTCAGGCMCAGAAGCTAGGATATGCATRAAGTAGATTTGGATAGAAAACACTCTAAAGTTTCTAAAACYGTTAAAATAATGTCTGTGAGTATAACAGAACTGATATGGCAGGCGAAATCCCGAGGACAAACCATCCCCCCCMAAAATAATTTCAGCTTACCACTATTTTCAAAGGCTAGTATTTTAATAATAAGGTCAAGTCCTCCCATATTGCAGTTCCTAGGGCTTCCACTACATGTCAACAGTCTTTAGAAAGAGTTTCAGGCTGTTTTTTTTTTTTAAATGACCCAGAAATTGTAGTTTTTCTAGGTGGCTCCCATTTTGGCTATAGTGTTTCCAAGCGCGTGGAGGAAAGCGCATTCTTTCTTATTTATCTCCGGTAATGAACATACATTTCTCCGTCTTAAATTTTATTGTTTACTTGCGTATTAGGGTACCTAAGGTTTGATTATAAACATTGTTTGACTTGTTTGGAAAAGTTTATTAGTAACGTTTGGGATTCATTTTGTAGGCATTTTGATGGAAACTGGGTGGATTATTGACTGAAGCGCGCCAGCTAAACTGAGTTTTTATGTATATAAAGAAGGACATTATCGAAAAAAAGGACCATTTGTGATGTATCTGGGACCTTTTGGAGTGCCAACAGAAGAAGATTATCAAAGGTAAGGCATTTATTATATCGCTATTTCTGACTTTCCTGGTTTCCTGGCACCTGCCTGGTTGAAATATGTTTTTCATGCTTTTGTATGCAGGGTGCTGACAAATCAAATGTATTTATATAGCTCTTCTTACATCAGCTGATATCTCAAAGTTCTGTACAGAAACCCAGCCTAAAACCCCAAACAGCAAGCAATGCAGGTGTAGAAGCCTGTAGAAGTCCTCAGATAATCGYATGGTGTGCTTTCGCCGTAAAGCCTTTTTGAAATCTGACACAGCGGTTGTATTAACAAGACGTTAAGCTTTATTTTGATGTGTTACACTTGTGATTTTATGAAAGTTAAAGTTTGAATTTCGCGCTCTGTAATTTCACCGGATGTTGGCCAGGTGGGACGCTACCGCCTCACCTGCCCATAAGAAGTTTTAAGCACTATCATGTTAAAAACAATTATKGCATATAGAGTGACTCCTTTTGTGACATGTTAAAGGCAAGATTTGTATCCTGAGCTTATTTAACCGTTGTGTAGTCTTAACATTCTGTGTACTCCCCAAAATTACCCGCCTTCACCAAACCCCTAAAATAAAAAAGCTTAATTTAATTTTTAACCCCAAATCTATTTTGCATGAAGAAACAACCTGTCATTCATCAAACTTTGTGAATATCTTGGTTTTCATTCTTCACAATGTAGAAAGACCGCATTTAATCAGTGGACACCACTGTCACGCCCTGATCTGTTTCCCCTGTCTTTGTGTTTGTCTCCACCCCCCTCCAGGTTTTGCCCATCTTCCCCGTTATCCCCTGTGTATTTATACCTCTGTTTGTCTGGTGCTAGTTAGTTTTTGTTCGTAGAATCTACCAGCGGTTTCCCCCTGCTCCTGCCTTGTCTTAGTTCCTGTTTTCTAGTTTTTGCCAGCTTTGACCCCTCTGCCTGACCTGACCCTGAGACTGCCTGCCGTCCTGCACCTGAGCCTGCCTGCCGTTCTGTACCTTTGCCCCTGTTGTATTAAAATTGTTACTCCAACACAGTCTGCATCTGGGTATTACCTTGAAACGTGATGGCATGAATTGGCCATGACTGACCCAGCAGACTTGGASCAGCTCCAMTACATCATCTCCTCCCAAGGAGTCACAATTGGTACGYATGATGAGTTGCTTCACGGTCTGATGGAGGGGTTCCAGGACGTGGCCGAAAGTCAGGACCAAGCATTGGACACATTGCGGGAGCAATTCAGTGGGTTGTCTACTAGGCAGCCTACCAGCACGGTAACCTACCAGCCCCACAGTAACCTGGCTGATAGCAGTGTCGTCACTCCGGTTTCCCTGGAACGTTTCATGCTCAGTGTTCCCTCGTCATGGAACCGCAGCCTTCCCCTCGGACCGCTCTGAAATAACGCCCCTCATCACGCTGATGTCCGGGAGGGCCSTCGCCTGGGCTACAACTGATTGGRAACAACAGTCGGCCGTATGCTTCAGTCTGGAGGGATTCGTGGCGGAGGTGAAACGTTTTCTTGGCTCCGGTGTCCAGGAGAGGCTGCCCGGAAGTAACTCCATCTTCAGCAGGACTCCCTCAGTGTGGCAGACTATGGGGTGGATTTCTGTACGCTAGCGGAGGGTACCTGGAACCCGGAAGCGCTGTTCGACACGTTCCCTCACGGAATATTGGAGKAAGTAAAGGACGAGCTTGCAGCCCGGGAACTACCAACAGATCGTGATTCACKCATCGCTTTAACCATCCAGATCGATGGTCGGCTACGGGAACGTAGGAGGGAGAAGAGAATAGATTGTGATCCGAATCGCTCACTCAAGGATCCCACCTTGCATCTGATGAACTCCGGAAGTCCCCGGTGTCTACGTCCCAGAGAGACTCCGAGCTTACACGAGGTCCTCCAAGAGCCTCCGGAGACTGCCGAATCACCTCATCCCGAGCCGATGCAGCTCGGCAGGGCTGTCTCCAGCTGAACACGTACGCAGACTTGACACCCAGAGTTGTCTGTATTGCGGTACTGCCAGTCATTTTGTGTCTACCTGTCCCTTCAAGAGACCTAGCTCATTCATTAGAGTGAGTACTCTGGTGGGTCTTAAAGATACTTTTTCTTCTCCCCTTACTCGCCGCCCTCTCCATGCCATCGTGATGTGGGGCGACCAGTCCAAGACTCTCCAGCTGCTCATCGACTCGGGGGCCGATGTGAGTCTTATGGACGTTATCATRGAGTCCGAGCTGGGCTTCCCCTCTCAACCCCTCTCCATTCCCATGTATGTTAGAGCGCTGGRCAGGAGCGCTATAGGCCAGGTCACCCATCATTCCACCCCCATCAATCTACGAGTTTCAGGGAACCACAGCAAGACAATCCAATTCCTGCTAGTTGAGTCTGTRCAGGTTCCTGTGGTATTGGGATTCTCTTGAATCCACCRACAAAATCCCTGTATTGACTGGGCTACTGGTGCCAYCGTGGGCTGGAGCCCGTCCTGCTACACTCATTGGCTGATGTCAGCTCTGCCTGCCCCTGGACGTCTTCCTGGGGGCTTGRAAATTTCCCCGGACCTCTTCGCCAACCCTGCGGAGTACCAGGACCTCTGGGAGGGGTTCAGTAAGTCCCGGGCCACTTCGCTTTCGCAGCACTGACCGGTATCCAAAAAGGTCAAGCCAGAAAGGCTGGCACACCGCTATAGTCCTGCGGCTACACCCCCGGAAGCCGAGACCTTTCCCCCCTGCTCCAAGATCATTAACCCCTCTGCTGTTTGTCCTCTGTTGCCCCTTACCTTCCGTATACTTCCWACCTTTCCTGTGTCTAGAATTAAAACGATATCTTACAGCCCTTTGTCTCCTGTTTCCAGGACCACCCCTCTACCCCGTCTCATCGATGGCCAACTAGCATACAGGGTGAGACGACTCCTGAAGATTTGACCTCGGGGCAGCGGATTCCTGTACCTGGTTGTACTGGGAGGGTTATGGCCCGGAGGAGAGGTGCTGGGCCTCTGCTACCGACATCCTGGACCCAGGCCTCATCTGAGTTCCAACGCTGGAACCCCGCTCAACCAGGTATGCGCCCAGGTAGGACGCCAGGTGGCATCCCTAGGAGGGGGGTACTGTTACGCCCTGATCTGTTTCACCTGTCTTTGTGCTTGTCTCCACCCCCCTCCATCTTCCCCATTATCCCGTGTATTCATACCTGTGTTCTCTGTTTGTCTGGTGCCAGTTTGTTTTTGTTCATAGAACCTACCTGTGTTTTCCCCCTGTCTCCTATCTTGTCTTAGTTCCTGTTTTCTAGTTTGTCCCGGCTTTGACCCCTCTGCCTGCCTGCCGTCCTGTACCTTTGCCCCTGTTATTGTAATAAACATTGTTACTTCGACACAGTCTGCATCTGGGTCTTATCTTGAAACGTGATAATCACTCATTTTAATTACAACACACCTGTCATAATTGTTTTCTTTACTAAAGTAGAGGTTTATTATTATTATTATTATTATTATTATTGCTAAAGGTACTGCATAGGTGTAAACATAACATTTTTAGCAAGAGATGGCACTTGTTTAGCCTAAGAAAGTAGCAGAAATGTGCAGAAAGTAGTTTTGAATGCATCTTATTGAAGGGAAACAATAACAGTCTTAAAAAAAATTGCAACATAGTGACAAATTCTGATATACTGTAAAATTAGGAATTCAACTGCAAAATACTAGTCTTTTCCCATTTTTTGAACCATTACCCCCACCCACAAGGTGTATAAACAATAAGTAAGAATAAGATAAGATACAAAACAAAAACGTGAAGAACAATAAATCAATCAACTTTAATTAGTACATGTAGGACAGTATGCAACTGTGTGTGCATGAAATGTATTTCTCACATGTGCAGATCATAGTATTTGTTTTACAGTCCTTCTTTGGGGAGCAGAATTGGCATCTCCTCCTCTTACCTGGCCCAGCTGAAGCCTCAGTTGGATCAGGACAAGATTCAGCCCCCTGAACAGCTTTCACAAGCGCTGTAGAGGCTGCTGTGCGGGGGAGGTGCTCCCTTCTTTGAATGTGTGGGGTAAGAAGTGCCTTTCCCAGCTGCTCCAGGAACACCCTCCTCTTATTCCATTTTGTCAGGCATCCAGGTAGGGTTGATCTTGTTCCATAATACGAAGGCATTATATGAGGACACATCAATGATGTTATGAAAGATGACCAGGGGCCAACGGGCAGTCATCCTCCTGCAGCTGTAAGTTCCAATCACCTTGTCCAGGTTGTCCATGCCTCCTTTGTTGTAGTTTTAGTCCAGGATGATGGCTGGCTTCCTGTCCTCACGATCACTGATCTCACCCATTTTTTGCAGTGAGATCAGGAGGACCACATTCTTGTTCCTCTTTGGGAGGTAAGAAACTAGAGTGGTGGTGGGGGTGAAGGTAAACTTTGATGAGAAGGCCTCTCTCCCCCTTGTTGCGAGGATTGCAGGGGAGGGCTTAGGCTTGTTCTTTCTAACTGTGCCAACCATGGTGATTTTCCTCTTCAGGAGCTGCTGGCTGAGTTCATAAGAGGTGAAGACATTGTCACATGTGACATTGTGCCCCCTCAGTCCATCTGTCACATCAAGCACAACCCGCATCCCCTGGTTCTTCTCCGGGCCTCCACTGGTCGGCTTCCTTGTGTAGACTTGCATCTTCCAAGCGTAGCTGAATTGTGCGTCACAGGCCACCCATACCTTGATGCCATACTTTGCTGGCTTGCAAGGCATATAATGCTGGAAAGAATAGTGACCTTTTTGCATAAGAGATTGATATCAGTAATTAGTATCAGTGTCACAGAAAACAATCACATGAATCAATGATATTACAGCAATACATATTAAAATCAACAGTGAAAATCACTTACATTACAGATATGAAAATAAAAATGTACATTTGAATGGAAACAGTTGCTCATCCGCTGTTACTTCAGGCCCAGGGTTGTAGACTTATGGCAGATGCTCCACCCATTTCTCCCAGACTTCTCTTACAGTGGTTCCTCCTTTAAAAGTTGCAGCGTACTGCGACGCAGCTTGCATGGTGCCGCAGAATTCTGTGGCACGTTATTAATGGTACCAGTGGTGTGAACCAGAGGGCATTTTTGAGAAGCATTTGGTAGCCTTCAATAATGGCAGCACTAGAGATTGCGAGCACGCGAGAAACCGGGGTTCAATTCCTCAACGAGGATGAAGGAGTATGTTGTCCTTAACTGATTCCATATGGGTTATTTCATAGTTGTGATGTCTTCACTATTATTCTACAATGTAGAAAATAGTCAAAATAAAGAAAAACCCTGGAATGAGTACGTGTGTTCAAACTTTTGAATGGTACTTGCTTAATTCGTTTGATTACTATTATGGTGTTTCTATTCCAAGGAAAATGAAAAACCCTCTGGGTTTCCATTAGGATGGAACGGAAAATATGGCGCTATACAACGTGACGGTCAGGAGGACAATACTGGTCTATTTAGCTAAAGAATCCATTGTCCTGCAGGAGACAGGTGTTCAATTCCCCAACGGGGAGGAAGGAGTAGACTGTCCTTTTAAATAAGAATTTGTTCCTAAAATAAATATGGCTAGGTGTTCCGCTAGTGGGGCACCTGCCGACAACATCCGGTGAAATTGCAGGGCACGCATTTCAAATAAATATTTGTAATATTAAACATTCATGAACATACAAGTGTCTTATATCATTTAAAAGCGTAACTTCTTTTTAATCTAACCGCGTTGTCAGATTTTAAAAAAGCTTTAAGGTGAAAGCATACCATGCGATTGTCTGAGGACAGCGCCCCACATCAACATATTTTTCAATCAGCACAGGCTTCACAAAATCACAAATAGCGATTAAATAGATCACTTACCTTTGAAGATCTTCCTCTGTTTGCAATCCCAAGGGTCCCAGCTACAACATGAATGGTCGTTTTGTTCGTTAACATCCTTCTTTATATCCCAAAAAGTATGTTTAGTTGACGCCATTGATTTCAGTAATCCATTCAGTTCAACATGCAGACAAAGGAGTCCAAAAAGCTACTGGTAAACTTTGTCCAAACAAGTCAAACGACGTTTCTATTTAATCCTTAGGTACTCTAAAATGTAAATAAAATATTTCACACGGAAAGTAGTATATTCAATAGGAAAGGAAAATTCGTAAGCGTGCGCCTTCCCCCTCGCTCACCGAAAGACTGATTTGCTTCAGGTGGTCCCCTTAAAAAAACTCCAAATACTTGTAAGTTTTTCAAAGAAGAAGCCTGAAACCTTGAATAAAAACTTTTGACATCTAGTGGAAGCCATAGGAATTGCAATTTGGGTGACGGAGATACAGTAGAGGTCTGTAATTTTTTATCATAGTTACACTTCAACTGTGAGAGACGTGTACCTATGATAAAAATGACAGACCTCTACATGATTTGTAAGTAGGAAAACCTGCAAAATCGGCAGTGATCAAATACTTGTTCTACCCACTGTATATAGAAACAATAGGTTTTCTAAAGTAAGAGCTGGGGAAAAAAATTCTGGTCAGATTTTCTATGGATTTTTGCCTGCCATATCAATTCTGTTATAGTCTCAAACACTATTTTAACATTTTATTTAACTTCAGAGTGTTTTCTATCCAATGCTACCAATTATATGCATATCCTGGCTTCTGGGTCTGAGTAACAGGCAGTTTACTTTGGGCATGTGAGTCAGGCAGAAATTCAGGAAAATAGACCCTAGCCCAAACAATTTCTGACTTGCTTTGTTAAATAAAGGTTACACTAAGAGCATAACATTTCAACACACTAATTTTAAAATGTTAGTCTAACTAATACTCAAATGGAGATTTTGTGAAAATAAAAATCTCATTGATTTATCAAGACCAGTCCCCATGCTTGTCTCAGAGCAGCAGGAAACGGTGTTAAAATAGTTGAAGGCTTTTGATTCAAATCCTATTGCTTCTAACTTCAATATGCACTTTAAATAAAGAAGACCTACAGCACTTTTAACAGCACATTACTCAACACTAGTGAGACTCATGTCGCCTACGGTAGGCCAACAGTATATCGAAAAACATGATGTCACTCTCAGCCAATTATTACATATATTGCATGGATTGGAGGATATTTCTGTAATTCAGTGATATTTATTCCCATAGTAATTCGTTATGGATCCATAACTAAATAAACATCAGCATTTGAAAGAGTATTTTTATCATTATTTTATTAATAAAAGCATAAAGATGCCATTATTAGTTACATTGTTTTGGTTTGAACCTGTAGATTGGCACTAAGAACAGAACAGCGGGAACATTTCTCTAGTCAGTTACATTATAACTGCAATGCTTCTTAAAGTGTTGAAAGTGTGGCGGGGTGGGGATCCACCCTCTCCCCCTTCCTCTTCCTCCCTTCCCCATGGGCTAGGTCGGTCTTCTGTGCGCGGCTCTGCGGCCCATCCCGTGCCCCCTGCCCTCGTGCCTTGAACCTCGCACGCTTTCAGTGGATGTAGCTGGAGAAATGCAAAGCAGTCCCATTGTGCGTCACTCGGGAGCCATGACCAATATATATTGTCCTGCTAATAACAGGGTTAATAACATATCTGTAAGAATATCCAACAGGCTTTTAAATAATTCTAAATTAATAATAATAATAATAATTGCTTTGTTTAAAAAAATAACAATATTTTGGAGATTATTTCATTTTCAAATAACTTAAAATGAGCAAGATTCTTCAACATAGGGTGAGACATTGTTACTAATTTGTAAATAAAGCCAGTTTGTTATTTAGAATTATTTATTTCTGTTTTTAGAGGTAGAAAAACCAAATACCTACAGTCATCTCATGGGTCTCCCAGTCAAGGTACTGAACCAGCATCTGTAGCAACAGAGCTTGCACAGCTATGCAGTGTCTTAGACTGTTGCCCCACTCAGGCACTGTACAACATGACTGGTCGAGAGTRGCATACAGTACTACAGTAAGAGCAAAATAATCCTAACAAAATAAAATAATAAAAACCTTAGTGTAACAACAGTTTTAGTAAGTAATACTGAAGTCGTGCACAATTATCAGTTTCTATTTAGGTTTATGTCGCCTATTCATTGTCAGTTAGAGACACAGTAGGACCAMTAAGCATAATCAGTGATCTAACTCCCCCTTGCGCTGGTCGGGAACAATGAAGGGGTGACGCAGGGCACCGTACTAAACCACAAATTACCTCTAMGTCCCGCGGCGTAAGCTCGCAACTTTCAAAGGAGGAACCACTGGATGGCCACCAGTTTGTCTCTCACACATCTTGCAGGTCTTGACTCACGGTTATCAAATCGTAGCATTCTTGAAAATGTGTGAAAGACTTTCAGCGGCATCGTGGCACAGAAAATCGCCCTTCCACACTCTGCATCCCAGAGACTACATGTAGCCTCGCCTCTGGACCTATACACACCTGCTAAGATTAGTAGCGCTATGTAGGCACACAGGTCAATCTCATCCATCCTTTTCCAGTTGTCTCCATATTTAAAGAAACCCTSCTAATTTGTCATCTCCAAGATGATTTTTTYGATGGCTGGTGTGATGAACATGTAGAATGTTGAGACGATGTCCTGGGCATGGGCAACTGCATGTCTTGTGGGCTCTGGGGTCATCCTTATGACATTTTGTGCTGCCATCATGCCCTGATTGTCATATGGGGACAAGGACCATGTTATTTTGCTGTTCTTTGACAAAAATGTCTCTCTTCAGCTTKGGGGATTTCTTCTTCATCTGAAGATAGTGCTCTGGGTTGTATTCTTTCCCATCTTCTTCTTCAGATACCTCTTCCTCTTCTAAATCATTGTTCTCTTGTTCCTCCTGAAAAATGACATCTACGACCTGTTGGGCACTGAAATGTGCGCTCATGGCTTCAGCAAAGGGAGAACTGGGGGGACTTTATAGCCATTCCCCATTAGTAAATAATGCTTTCAAAAAATGCTTATTTTGTCTGTTAACTTGAGTCATGTGTGGAGTCGTGGAGGGGAGATGCTGCACATGCACAAGAAATGTTCAGTTTTGTCTGAGTTCAATCAGTAGCACACAATCTTAATGTATCATTGTGTGTGTGTGTCTTTGTGGTCTAGATGGTGTGGAAATTATTTTATAACTGCCGGGTCAAGAATGACCCTAAAGGCCTCCCGGGTGGCGCAGTGGTCTAAGGCACTGCTTCATAGTGCTAGCTGTGCCACTAGAGATTCTGTGTTCGAGCCCAGGCTCTGTCGCAGCCTGCCGCGACCGGGCGGCCCATGGGGCGGCACACAATTGGCCCAGCGTTGTGTCTTTAACAAAACAAAATATTGTGTGGCTATCTGGCATTGGTACATAAACTTAAGCTTTGGGGACTAACAGTACGCACTTGAAATAGCCTACATGCCAATTGCCAAATGGCAGAAAAAGTTAATGTCAATCCACAGAGTCTAAAAGGACAATGTAGAATAATAATTCAATAAGAGAAAAGCTGTGAAAGTTGTTGAAAATAAAGAGAAYGGAAGGCCAGAAAAGTAATATTTGGGAAATATTTGGTGAAGTTGTATAAGAGAATGATATCAGTACTATGTGTGATGATTGTGAGGCGCTATACAAATGCATACATATTCGACAGTCACAAGATGGGGAAAAACAGAACATGATTGGTGGTATTTATATTGTCTATATACTATAATTATAATGCATGGAGAAAATAATACATTGTATGTTTCCTCCTTTAACTTGTGAGGTATTGTTCTGCCAACTCAATCAAAGTTTATATTTGTTCGATTGTTCTGTAAAATGTGTAGACATTTTCATTGTGTATTTGGGGTAGATGGACTCTCTAAAATGTTTGGTAACATTCCATCTTTCTAAGACCTTCAATCTCACTCTGCTAATATTATTCACCTCCAGCTGTCTAAGTTCTTCTAGTGTTTGGGTGCCAGTTTTCTTAAGGGGTCACTTTCTGGGCAGAGACTGTTAACCATAAATGCTCTGTGCTTGTATGACCCTTCATTTGATTGGGCTTGGTGCACCAAGAATGTGCATGCCCTCTTTCAGTGGGCAGTAGAAGAGAATGTTTTTAGAATGTTTTTGCAAAATTCCAGGTGTAGTTTTTCTGTGTGTGTTTTTTGCCATTATGTATATTTTGATTGTAATAATGGGACCCATATTTCACTGCCATACACAAGGAATGGTTGGTTAATGGAGTCAAATCTTTTAAGCCAGAGTTTTATTGGCGGGGGGGGGGGGTTGGGTTGCGTATTTCTTTCTTTATTGAGTAATATGCTCTCCTTGCTTTCTCTGCCAGTGTTTTGATACCTACGTTGAACCGCCCTAATGCATTGATGTCAAGACCGAGGTAGGTATAATTGGTGGTGTGGTCAATTCAGGCTTTCTTTTGGAAAAGCATAACTTTTGTTTAGCTCATGTTCACTGTCAGTGCTGAGTTTCGGCAGTAGGCATCTAACACTGACATGCTATGCTGTAACTCCTGTTCTGTTGGAGACAACATGACCAGGGGCCTCATTTATCAATATTGCTTAGAAACTATTCTAAAATAATACTTACGAACGAAATATAGAATATTTGTCATACGCACACTGGTAGGAGAGAACCATTGATAAATATAAATTGTTCTCAGTCTCAGTGCTCATGCACGACCTTGGTTATTTGCTTTTCAAAACACCCCTAATTAACCATATATGTTTACAATCATTCCTTTCATTTAAAACCTCTTCAATGTAAAGTCCACTGTTTAGGGGACCGGTGTGGTTCTTGTACCAGTTCCAACCGTAGATCGAAATGGCTTGCATTGAGCACCTGATTCTCAAGGACACAGGAGTATGTCTCTTCTGCCTCTAAGAAGAAGGATGTGAAATCTAAAACCACTTGAAGCTGGGATGTCCCTCCTACCATTTAATTTGCTCTTCCGACAGTCCAGCAACTCCTGGCTGAACCATACGTCACAGCCACTAACAACGCATATACCTGGAATCCTTACATTGTAACGCAGCAGGGGAGAGTGGTGTCGTCACTGTAGTACAGAGATTCAGAGATCGATTCATAGCCAGCAATCTAAAATAATTCTTAGATTTTAAACACAAAACACTTTGTTTGTCATAGACAGACACAATTAATATGAGACGGAAGGTGAGTTCCTAATGAGTTCAGGAAGCTAAGCTAGAGCTCTGTGAGATGTTTACAGTGATGGGGCAGACATTTTGATCAAGAGAAACCTTTCGGAAACATGCACCATTTCTCTAACACTAAATACACAACTATGTATTTTACAGTTCTTTTACAATCTTATAGTTAGCTGTTTTAAACATTCATCATTATATATTTAGAAAGAAATATGTCATTTCAAGCCTTATTCATACATTTTTGTTGAATAAGAAATACATCATRTAAAATATTTTATATCTTTATCATATTTGTACTGTGTACTTGAGCTTGTGTCCTCAAAAGTGACTACACCTCAGCAATATATGACAATGTTTATCAGAAAGGTGAGATTTTGAAAAACTCTTGAAGTATGCAGCATTACTATAGTAGTTATTGTTTATGGCCCTCTCATGATCAATAATACGTTTTGGAGATTACATAGATGACATTTTTGATTACATTTAGTTAGAATTATGAGGTGTAAAGCCTGTGGGGGAATATACAATGTCATACCATGAAATACAACGGCACTACAAAAAATTATATGATAAAAAAAAAATGATGAGACTGAAATAGAGGTGCTGGTGCCAGAGATTAAGGACAACCAAAAGGTTTCCTCAGTTGGGGCTTGACCAGTAAAAATAAAAACATAGCTTCAAAGAGAGGGACATTTGGGCAATTCAAGGTGATTTAGCAATGGCAAATACACTTCAAATGAGTAGGCAAAACGTATCAATAAGCCATTGAGCCTAAACAGTTCTGTAGCGAATGCACTAAGTCGGAAAGCAAGTACAGGGAGTGAGTGTTTAATAAATAAACGGAACAGAAAACATGGAACACGAACAATGCACTGACATGGAACAGAGTCAATAACATCCGAGGAAAGAACCAAGGGGAGCCAAAAATATAGGGAAAGTAATCAAGGAGGTGATGGAGTCCAGGTGAGTGTCATGAAGCGCTGTTGTGCGTGACGATGGTGACAGGTGTGCATTATAATCAGTAGCCTGAATTATTTTAATAGTTTTTCCAGATGTTGTAATTTCGAATGGGGATGATTTTCTTATTATGTGAGGCATTAAGTGTTCCCCATAGTTACCAAAACAAGTTACTATTGTGGAGTAACTACAATGCTATTGATCCATCCTTAGTTTTCTCCTATCACAGCCATTAAGTGTAATTAATAACTTCACCATGATCAAAGGTATATTCAATGTCCCTGCTTTTTATATTTTTACCCATCTACCAATAGGTGCCCTTCATTGTGAGGCATTGGAAAACCTCCATGTTCTTTGTAGTTGAATCTGTGTTTGAAATTCACTGCTCGACTGAGGGACCTTACAGATAATTGTATGTGTCGGGTACAGAGATGAGGTAGTCATTCAAAAATCATGTTAAAAACTGTTATTGCACACAGAGTGAGTCCATGAAACTTGTTAGGCACATTTTCACTTCTGAACTTATTTAGGCTTGCCATAACAAAGGGGTTGAATACTTATTGACTCAAGACGATTCAGCTTTTCAAATTGTATTTGTGTGTAAAAATTTGTCAAAAACACAATTCCACTATGACATTATGGGGGACTGTTGCCGGAAGCTCTGGACTGTGGAGGCGCACTGGAGGCTTGATGCGTGGGACCGGTACCGGTGGCACCGGGCTGATGAGACGCACCTCAGGGCAAGTGCGGGAAAGAGGCACAGGATGTACTGGACTGTGGATGCGCACTGGAGGCCTGATGCGTGGGACCGGTACAGGTGGGACCGGGCTGATGACACGCACCTCAGGGCGGTTGCGGGGAAGAGGCACAGGATGTACTGGACTGTGGATGCGCACTGGAGATCTGGAGCGTAGAGCTGGCCCAATGCGTCCTGGCTGGATGCTCACTTTAGCTCAATAAGTGCGGGGCACTGGCACTGGCGATACAGAACGTAGAGCCGGCGCAGGGTATCCTGGTCCGAAGAGGTGTACTGGAGACCAGGAGCGTTGAGCCGGCACAACCCGTCCTGGCTGGAAGCCCATTCTAGAGCGGCAAATGCGGGGAGCTGGAATAGAGCGCACCGGGCTATGAATGCGCACTGGAGACACCGTGTGCATCACTGCATAACACGGTGCCTGACAAGTCAAATGCTCCCCACGGTAAGCACGGGGTGTTGGCTCAAGTCTAAACCCTACCTCCTCCAATCTCCCCGTGTGCCCGCCCAAAAAATATTTGGAGCTGCCTCTCGGGTTTCCGTGCTAGCCGTGTCCCCTCGTATCGTCGCCGTTCCTCTTCCGCTGCCTCTATTTCTTCCTTCGGACGGAGATACTCCCCAGCCCTTGTCCAGGGTCCTGCTCCATCCAGGATTTCTTCCCAAGTCCAGGATACTTCTTCATCCTGGGCACGCTGCTTGGTCCTTTGTTGGTGGGATCTTCTGTACAGATCGTTGTAAAGATGAGACCAAGGCGCAGCGTGAGTAGAGTTCCACATATTTAATAAAGAGAAACTCATAAACAAAAAACATCAAAAGCACAAATGAAATGTGAAGCTACTAATGTGCACAAAGGCAACTAAACGTAGACAAGATCCAACAACACAAACGAGGAAAATGGCTACCTAAATATGATCCCCAATCAGAGACAACGATAAACAGCTGTCTCTGATTGGGAACCATATCAGGCCAACATAGACATACAATAGACCTAGATGACAACACCCCTATACATACAAAAACCCTAGACATACAAAACTAGCGTACCCACCCTAGTCACACCCTGACCYAACCAAAATATAATAAATATATAATATAATATAAAAGAGATATCTAAGGTCAAGGCGTGACAATATGATTTACTCTATAATTCCCAAACTGGATTTTGTCAAGCTCATTGGTCATATAGAGGGATTTTTCCCTTCGTAATAACTTCTTATTTTGGTTTAGGGCCTGTTGGTATATGAGACGCGTCTCCTGGTTTACAGGGTCTCCATGTTGTTGGTTTGACAAAAGTCTCAGTTGTTTTCTTGAAGTTGAAGTTTCTTTTTCAAACCATTCTTCCTTCGGTCTTTTTTTCATTTTTGATGTTACATCATCTTTTTTAGATTTTCTTTTGCCAGTTTAATGAATATCTCGATCAATGTATTATTGGCTACTCAAGTTTTCAATATCAATGCTATTTAATGCTGCCTCATATTCAACATGGCTAGTTTTTTTTTACTTGTATGTGGGTAGGAGGGGGTAGAGTTTAGGTTGTAGTTTTAAATTGAGTGGTTTATCAGATGTTTTGGGGGTGATAAACTCTAATTTGTTAGAGGTCTGATAAGGGGAGTTGTGGCATGACCAAAAAGGCATAGATTTTTTTGTTGGTCCATATCTGTTATGGCATTGCTGTTTCCTAGTGCAGAGCAATAAGTAAAGCTACCTGGAGAGTCCTCCTGCCTTTAACAATGTACAGACCCAGGTGTTTACAGAGCTGGAGCACTTGTTTCCAATTTTTCTTGACAATACTGTCATAGCTCTGTCTCTCTGTAGTCAGTTGTGATTCAAACACACATGTAGTACCATGTACATGGGTATTTCCCTCAATCTATGTAGTCTGCTCCTTTACCAGTTCCAGCATTTAGATCCCCCATTAAAATAACTTTGTCTACTTATTGAAAATGAACTATTTCAGAATAGAGACTGTCAGACGGGGGCATATACATTGCACACATGTAAATGTATCGATCTGAGTTGACAATTCAGATGATTGTGAGCAAGTACAATTTGTATCAATAAAGTAGTAAAATAAACAAGTCCATATTATGGCAAGAATAGCTCAAAGAAAAACGACAGTCCATCATTACTTTAAGACATGAAGGTCAGTAAATCTGGAACATTTCAAGAACTTTGAAAATTTCTTCAAGTGCAGTCGCAAAACCCATCAAGCGCTATGATGAAACTGGCTCTCATGCGGACCACCACAGGAAAGGAAGACCCAGAGTTACCTCTGCTGCAGAGGATAAGTTCATTAGAGTTACTGCAAAACTGTTGGAAATGCATTCCAGGTGAAGCTGGTTGAGAGAATGCCAAGAGTGTTCAACGCTGTCATCAAGGCAAAGGGTACCTACTTTGAAGAATTGAAAATATAACATATATTTTGATTTTTGTATCACTTTTTTTGTTTACTACATGATTCCATATGTGTTTTTTCAAAGTTTTGATGTCTTCACTATTCTACAATGTAGAAAATAGTAAAAATAAAGAAAAACCCTTGAATGAATAGGTGAGTCCAAACTTTTGACTGGTACTGTAGGTTTATTGTTTTTGAACATTCTCTACTGCTGATATTAATTATATTGTTCTTAATACTCTCGATTATTCCAGGTTTTCCAATGTCGTTTATTCACCAGAGAGGAAAATAAATATACAGAAGGGGTTTAACAAATAGGGCTATCTTCTGTATCCCACCTGTCGTGCGAATTCTAATCAAGTAAAGGAGAAGAGAATTAAATAAAATTCAAACAATCAACCTTTAAGACCTCAAACTATTTATTATACTGCCCTACCAAGCAAAAAGGCAGTAACTGCTCATTTGGTCAGATGATTTAATGTCATTTTTGCTACATTACATACATGCTTAATCATGTGGACAAGTATCCTGCCTCTATTGTGTTTTGGAGCAGTAACTGCATAACGTTTCTGTGAAACCAAGGTAAATAAAAGCAATTTTTCTCAGTTCCAAGCTATGAGCAGTTACTGCCTTTTTGCTTGGTAGGGCAGTATAAATGGTCTATTTGTGAGATTTACTTGTTATTTTAATAGGCATAGGGTCTATGTTACTGACTGAAATCTGGGTTTATGATTGTGGTTGTTACATCTGTCCCTGCCACACCCTCTATTTCTCATCTTGTCTCCCTAACCTGCCGCCACTCCCCCAGTGCTCTCTCCCTCTCTCTCTGTGTGGGTGTATCTGATTGTGTGAGTGGAGACAGGTGTGCTGGAGTCAGAGCAGATCCCCACAAGCTGCAATCTGTTCCATGATCAAGACCTCTACAAATACTCAGTCCTGACACTTCCACACTGCCAGATTGTAGCCTCTGCTCAGTCCGTCTGCATTTCAAACCATATATCTTGTTATCATGTTTCCCCTAGCCTGACGCTGCTTTTCTCTCCGCTACAGTTCCGTCCACTCTGACTCTGGTCCCTGTCACCAGTCCCTCGTCTTGTCAGTCCTGCTTCCCTGCCCTGGACCCCCGCTCTACTGCTTCCTTGGATCCCGCTCCGGACCTGCTTACCCTGCTCCTACTCCCCTTGCCGCAGCCTCACTTCCTGGTTCCCTGCTACCCGCCCAAGCTCCCCCTAGCCTGCATCCCATCTCCCCCCGCTTTTCAGTAAATACCTTATCCCTGTCTCCTCGTCTGAGTCTGAACTTGGGTTCACCTGCTCCACCCTGCGTAATAGTTGTTTAACTTTTCCATGGATTGCTTAGACAGCCTACAGTAGCCTGATAAATTAGCCTTTTAAAATTATAAACTTGGACTAGCTAACACAACGTGCCATTGGAACACAGGAGTGATGGTTGCTGACACTGGGCCTCTGTACGCCTATGTAGATATTCCATAAATCAGCCGTTTCCGGCTACAATATTAACAATGTCTACATTGTAATTCTGATCAATTTCATTTTAAATCGATAAGAAATGTGCTTTTCTTTCAAAAACAAGGACATTTCTAAGTGACCCCAAACTTTTGAACTTGTGTCACACACATATTGTGGCAAGGAGAAGTGAGGGGAGATATCTTGCAGCCCGCTGGCTCTACCCCTGAGCCTTATATGGACTTCTTGCCCCAACGAGGTGACGCTCTGGATCATTAAGCCAGGGACTGCTTGGGGATAAGAGAAAGCGGCCTGCACAAAGGGACAGAGAACAGAGAGAAAAACGTGTGTTATGAAGAGTGGGAGTAGAGAGAACAATATCTGTGTGATTACCCATTGTGAACTGGACTGTTTGACTACCCCCATTGTGTACCSAAACTGGATTGGCGGAGGACCTGAGTTTTAGAATTACCCCTGGAGAACAGAACGGACAACGAGAATGGTTTGTGGACTGAAGTAATTGGTGATTTCCCCCTTCTTCCCCAGTGTACAAACATCCCTAATAAACTCCCCACTTGCATTCTAGTTGTGCTACTGGTGCAAGTTTTGTTATTGAACTTGAGCCTGCTACAACATATATACACTACCATTCAAAAGTTTGGGGTCCTTGTTTTTGAAAGAAAAGCACATTTTTTGCCCATTAAAATAACATCAAAATGATCAAAAACAGTGTAGAGATTGTTAATGTTGTAAATGACTATTGCAGCTGGAAACTGCTTTTTTTAATGGAATATCTTTATAGGCGTACAGTAGCCCATAATCAGCAATCATCACCCCTGTGTTCCAATGGAAAGTTGTGTTAGCTATTCCAAGTTTATCAATTTAAAAGGCTAACTGATCATTAGAACCCTTTTGCAATTATGTTAGCACAGCTGAAAAGAGTAGTGCTGATTAAAGAAGCAATACAACTGGCCTTTAGACTAGTTGAGTATCTGGAGCATCAGCATTTGTGGGTTCAATTACAGGCTCAAAATGGTTAGAAACAAAGGACTTAATTCTGAAACTCGTCAGTCTATTCCTGTTCTGAGAAATGAAGGCTATTCCATGCGATAAATTGCCAAGAAACTGAAGATCTGGTACAACGCTGTGTACTACTCCCTTCACAGAAGGGAGTAGTACACAGTACCGTCTCTAACCAGAATAGAAAGAGTGCAAGGCCCCAGTTCACATCTGAATGTCTAGTTTAAGAAACAAATGCCTCACAAGTCCTCAACTGGCAGCTTCATTAAATAGTACCAGCAAAACAGCAGTCTCAACGTCAACAGTGAATAGGCGACTCCGGGATGCTGGCCTTCTAGGCAGAGTTCCTCTGTCCAGTGTCTGTTATTTTGCCCATCTTAATATTTCTTTTTTTTGGGCCAGTCTGAGATGGCTTTTTCTTTGCCTAGAAGTCCAGCATCCCGGAGTCGCCTTTTCACTGTAAATTAAAGAAGCTGACGATTCAATACAAGATTCAACTATGAATAGTTGGATTGAGCCTGAGGATAGGGTGCAGAGTTTTCACTTAGGGAAAAATAGCGTGCGCAATTTCAACTTCGTGCTACTCATCCCCAGAATATAAGATATGCATATTATTAGTAGATCTGGATAGAAAACACTGACGTTTCTAAAACTGTTTGAATCATATCTGTAAGTATAACAGAACTTATATAGCAGTCAAAACCCTGAGGACTAAACTTTTTATTGTTAAGTTCCTGTTAGTTAAATGGGTATTCATGGGCAAACCAGAATTCTAATCACTCTCCACGCAGTTTCTACTGCTTCCCTGGATGTCGCCATTGTATGGAAAAAGGTTAAGGTTTTTCATTAGTAAAATGAGAAAGATATTGACCCGGTGTAACGGCGTTCCTCTCTCTCTTCATAAGAAGAGGAGGAGTAGTGATCGAACCAAGGCGCAGCGGGTTGTGAATACATTATGAATTTTATTTACAAGACAAAACGAAACAAACTATACTTGAATAAACTAACAAAATACAAAACGATGTAGACAGACCTGAACAAACGAACTTACATATACACGAAGCACGCTGACACAGGAACAGACTACAAAACGCACGAAACAAACCGAAACAATCCCGTATGGTGTAACATAAACACAGACACAGGAGACAACACCCACAACAAACATTGTGAACAGCCTACCTAAATATGTCTCTCAATTAGAGGAACGCCAAACACCTGCTCCAATTGAGAGCCATACCAGGCAACCTAACCAACATAGAAACAGACAACATAGAATGCCACCCAAACTCACTCTGTGACCAACTAAACACAAAACTAAACAGAAAACAGGTCAGGAACGTGACATAACCCCCTCAAGATGCGTACTCCGAACGCATCACCAAAAAGTCCAGGGGAGGGTCTGGTGGGCATCTGACCACGGTGTGGCTTAGGCTCGGGCGTGGTTCCCACCCACCATAATCAATCCCCGCTTCCTTAGCCTCCCCACAATGACCACCCTCCAAATAACCCCACCTAAATTTAGGGCAACACCAGAATCAAGACAGCTCTGGGACAAGTAGCTCAGGACATAGGGATAGCTCAGGACAGAGGGATCGCTTAGGAGAGAGAGGTAGCTCAGGAGAGAGAGGTAGCTCAGGATAGAGGGGCAACTCCGGACTGAAGGGCAGCTCCGGACAAGAGACAGCTCTGGACTGAGGGCAGTTCAGGATTACTAGCCGCTTCTGGCTGAGGGACAGCTCATGGCTGACTGACGCTCTGGACGCGTCATGGCAGGCTGACGGCTCTGGACGCTCATGGCAGGGCTGACGGCTCTGGACGCTCATGCAGGCTGACGCTCTGGACGCTCTGGCTCGCTGACGGCTCTGGCTGCTCATGGCTCGCTGACGGCTCTGGCTGCTCATGGCTCGCTGACGGCTCTGGCTGCTCATGGCTCGCTGACGGCTCTGGCTGCTCATGGCTCGCTGACGGCTCTGGCAGATCCTGTCTGGTTGGCGGCTCTGGCAGATCCTGTCTGGTTGACGGCTCTGGCAGATCCTGTCTGGTTGGCGGCTCTGGCAGATCCTGTCTGGTTGGCGGCTCTGGAGATCCTGTCTAGGGGCGGCTCTGCGGATCCTGTCTGACGGGCGGCTCTAGCGGCTCCTGTCTGGCGACGGCTCAGCGGCTCCTGTCTGGCGGACGGCTCTGTAGGCTCATGGCAGACGGGCGGCTTTGCAGGCTCATGGCAGACGGCGGCTTTGCAGGCTCATTGCAGACGATGGCTCAGACGGCGCTGGGGAGACGGATGGCTCAGATGGCTGGGGAGACGGATGGCTCAGATGGCGCTGGGGAGACGGATGGCTCAGATGGCGCTGGGGAGACGGATGGCTCAGATGGCGCTGAGGAGACGGATGGCTCTGGCCGGATAAGGCGCACTGTAGACCTGGTGCGTGGTGCCGGAACTGGAGGCACCGGCTAAGGACACGCACCTTCATACTAGTGCGGGGAGCAGGGACAGGGCACACTGGACTCTCAAAGCGTACTCTATACCTGGTGCGTGGTACCGGTACTGGTGGCACCGGGCTGAGGGCACGCACCACAGGACTAGTACGGGGAGAAGTGACAGTGTGTACAGGACTTAGGAGACGCACAGGTGGCTAGTGCGTGGGCCGGAACTGGAGGCACCGAAATGGATACACGCACTATAGGGAGAGTGCGTGGAAGAGGAACAGGGCCCTGGAAACGCACTGTAGCCTAGTACGTAGTGTAGGCACTGTAGGTACTAGGCTGGGGCGGGGAGGTGCGCCGGAAATACCGGACCGTGCAGGCGTACTGGCTCTCTTGAGCATGAGCCTGCCAACCTTACCTGGTTGAATGCTCCCGGTCGCCCGACCAGTGCGGGGAGGTGGAATAACCCGCACCGGGCTATGTAGGCGAACCGGGGAAACCATGCGTAGGCAGGTGCCATGTATGCCGGCCCGAGGAGACGCACTGGAGACCAGACGCGTTGAGCCGGCCTCATGACACCTGGCTCAATGCCCAATCTAGCCCTACCAGTGCGGGGGAGTGGAATAACCCGCACCGGGCTATGCACACGTACAGGAGACACCGTGGCGCTCTACTGCGTAAAACGGGTCTGCCCGTACTCCCGCTTCCACGGTTAGCCTTGGAAGTGGCGGGGTCTCCTACCTGCCCTTGGCCCACAACCCCTTAGCCCCCCCCCCCCAAGAAATTTTTGGGTGTTACTCACGGGCTTTTCGGGCTTCCGTGCAAACGCGTCCCCTCATAACTCCGGTTCCCTCTCCGGTTGCCTCTCTCTCCCTCAGTGCCTCCACCTGTTCCCATGGGAGGCGATCCCTACCAGCCAGGATCTCCTCCATGTGTAGCAACCTTTCCCGTCCAATACATCGTCCCAAGTCCATTCCTCCTTTTTCTGTCCCTTACTCCGTTTACTCCGCTGCTTGGTTCTCGATATTTGGTGGGTGGTTCTGTAATGGCGTTCCTCTCTCTCTTTCATAAGAAGAGGAGGAGTAGTGATCGAACCAAGGCGCAGCGGGTTGTGAATACATGTGAATTTTTATTTACAAGACAAAACGAAACAACTATACTTGAATAAACTAACAAAATAACAAAACGATGTAGACAGACCTGAACAAACGAACTTACATATACACGAAGCACGCTGACACAGGAACAGACTACATAAACGCACGAAACAAACCGAAACAATCCCGTTGGTGTAACATAAACACAGACACAGGAGACAACCACCCACAAACAACATTGTGAACCAGCCTACCTAAATATGACTCTCAATTAGAGGAACGCCAAACACCTGCCTCCAATTGAGAGCCATACAGGCAACCCTAAACCAACATAGAAACAGACAACATAGAATGCCCACCCAAACTCACGTCCTGACCAACTAACACACAAACTAAACAGAAAACAGGTCAGGAACGTGAACCCGGAAGTGGAGTGACGTCGTTGTTTTGTTTGAGAGTTGAGCAAGACTTGAAAAGTACCGTGAGTTTGTTGATATCCTGTATTGAAAACAGATTGACCCGTCTTCAATTTGATCGATTATTAACGTTTACAAATACCTTAAGTTGTATTAAAAGTACTTTGAAATGTTTTGGCAAAGTTTAGAGAGTAATTTTTTTGATATTTGTCGTGATTTTGCGCAAATTGAAGGCTGTTTTCCTGGTACAACGGCGCCAAATAAATTGACAATTTGGATATATATGACGGAATTAATCGAACTAAAGGACCATTTGTGATGTTTTGGGACATATTGGAGTGCCAACAAAAGAATCTCGTCAAAGGTAATGCATGTTTTAATTTTATTTCTGCGTTTTGAGTAGCGCCGGCATGGTTGAAATATGCTACACTCTCTTTGTTGACATTGTGCTATCATCAGATAATAGCATCTTATGCTTTCGCCGAAAAGCCTTTTTGAAATCTGACATGTTGGCTGGATTCACAACGGGTAGGCTAATTTGGTATCTTATATGTGTAATTTAATAAAGTTTGATTTTATAGATTTTTTTTTGAATCTGGCGCTCTACATTTTAACAGGCTGTTGGGACGCAAGCGTCCCGCGATCCCAGAGAGGTTAAGACTGACAAAATAGATAAGCCTCGAGTGAAATTGAGTAGTACCCAAGCTGTAAGGGACATTTGGAGCTAGGTGTGAATAGTTGAATGGGAGACGTTTGTTTGACAATTTCCAACTTTTTATTACATTTTATAGTTTGTGTAACACTGAATTTAAGCAAGAAGGTAATGTCATTTCAAACAATAATATATTTCCATTGCGAGGAATGGTGTTCAAAATTAAGTGAGATCGAAGTAAATGTTTTAGTACCAAATCAAAAAAATCAAAAAAATCTATTGTATCCAATTGGTAGTTACAGTCTTGTCTCATTCGCTGCAACTCCCGTACGGACTCGGGAGCGGCGAAGGTCGAGAGCTGTGCGTCCTCCGATACCACAACCCAACCAAGCCACAAGGCTTCTAGACACAATGCCTGCTTAACCCGGAAGCCAGCCTCACCAATATGAGGGAAACAGCGTACAACTGGCGAGCATGTCAGCGTGCATGTGCCCAGCCCGCCACAGGAGTCGCTAGAGTGTGATGGTACAAGGACATCCMYGCTGGCCAAACCCTCCCCGGACGACGCTGGGCCAAATGTGTGCCGCCCCATGTGTCTCCCGGTTTCGGCCGGCTGCGACAGACCCTGGACTCGAACCAGGATCTCTAGTGGCACGGCTAGCACTGCGATGCGTCACTTGGGAGGACTTAGTACCGAATACTGACTGATAAACCAGCACCAACTTTTTGAAGGTTGTAACAGATTTGTTAAACAGGTTTTAAATGTTGTTCTGGGATAGTTTTTTTTAGGTGTTTATTCCACTTAATGGGACACTCTGATGTGTCTTAAGTAGTTGTATTTCTTCAAGGACTGATGCAAGTCCACTACAGTATGTTAAGGGAGCTCCCAAATTAAGTAAGGCCTGGCTATTTTTGTTTGTTTTTACCCTACGTTTAGAATATTTGTTAGTGGTGTTAATACGCTACCGTCCCACCTATCCCAGAGAAGTTAATACATATTTGTAACCTCATGCTTGATGTTAAGGAAATCCCCAGGTTATGGAAATCTGCTTTGGTCTGCCTCTCCTGAAAGGTGGAGACCCTTCGCTGCTTGACAACTAAATCAAATCAAATTGTATTTGTCACATACACATGGTTAGCAGATGTTAATGCGAGTGTAGCGAAATGCTTGTGCTTCTAGTTCCGACAATGCAGTAATAACCAACAAGTAATCTAACCTAACAATTCCACAACTACTACCTTATACACACAAGTGTAAATGGATAAAGAATATGTACATAAAGATATATGAATGAGTGATGGTACAGAACGGCATAGGCAAGATGCATATGAGATGAGCAATGTAGGGTATATAAACATAAAGTGGCTAGTGATACATGTATTACATAAAGATGGCAAGATGCAGTAGATGATATAGAGTACAGTATATACACATACATATGAGATGAGTAATGTAGGGTATGTAAACATTATATTAAGTGGCATTGTTTAAAGTGGCTAGTGATACATTTTTACAGAATTTCCATCAATTCCCATTATTAAAGTGGCTGGAGTTGAGTCAGTATGTTGGCAGCGGCCACTAAATGTTAGTRGTGGCWGTTTAACAGTCTGATGGCCTTGAGATAGAAGCTGTTTTTCAGTCTCTCGGTCCCTGCTTTGATGCACCTGTACTGACCTCGCCTTCTGGATGATAGCGGGKTGAACAGGCAGTGGCTCGGGTGGTTGTTGTCCTTGATGATCTTTATGGCCTTCCTGTGACATCGGGTGGTGTAGGTGTCCTGGAGGGCAGGTAGTTTGYCCCCGGTGATGMGTTGTGCAGACCTCACTACCCTCTGGAGAGCCTTACGGTTGTGGGCGGAGCAGTTGCCGTACCAGGCGGTGATACAGCCCGACAGGATGCTCTCGATTGTGCATCTGTTTGTGAGTGCTTTTGGTGACAAGCCAAACTTCTTCAGCCTCCTGAGGTTGAAGAGGCGCCAGTTGCACAGGGCGGGGTCGAGACCCAGGGTCTCGAGCTTGATGACGAGTTTGGAGGGTACTATGGTGTTAAATGCTGAGCTGTAGTCGATGAACAGCATTCTCACATAGGTATTCCTCTTGTCCAGATGGGTTAGGGCAGTGTGCAGTGTGGTTGCGATTACGTCGTCTGTGGACCTACTGGGTCGGTAAGCAAATTGGAGTGGGTCTAGGGTGTCAGGTAGGGTGGAGGTGATATGGTCCTTGACTAGTCTCTCAAAGCACTTCATGATGACGGAAGTGAGTGCTACGGGGCGGTAGTCGTTTAGCTCAGTTACCTTAGCTTTCTATCGACCCATATCAAAATTGTCTGTACTGTCAAAAGTACTGGAGTCCTTAGTTAGTAGGCAGCTAAAGGCCTACTTCCAAGAAAACAACATCTTAAATGGAATGCAATCCGGTTTATGGTCTGGCCACAGCATTGTTTCAGCAACATTGAAGGTTTTAAATGTCAACCACTGTGCTCTTGACAAGAAGTTACATTGTGTGTCTGTCTTTAATGATTTGTCGAAGGCATTTGACACCGTGAACTGTGCTGTGTTAGTGCAAATGTTAAAATGTTGTGGGATTACTGGTCATGATCTAGATTGAAGTTTACATACACTTTAGCTAAATACATTTMAACTCAGTTTTCACAATTGCTGACATTTAATCCCAGTAAAAAGTCCCTGTTTTAGGATCACCATTAATTTTGAGAATGTGAAATGTCAGAATAATAGGAGGGAGAATGATTTATTTCAGCTTTTATTTCTTTCATCACATTCCCAGTGGGTCAGAAAGTTTCCATATACTAATTTAGTATTTAGTAGCATTGCCTTTAAATTGTTTAACTTGGGTCAAACATTTTGGGTAGCCTTCCACAAGCTTCCCACAATAAGTTGGGTGAATTTTGTCTATTTCTCCTGACAGAGCWGGAGTAATTGAGTTAGGTTTGTAGGCCTCCTTGCTCGCACACTTTCAGTTCTGCCCACAGATTTTATATAGGATTGAGGTCAGGGCTTGGTGATGGCCACTCCAATACCTTGACTTCATTGTCCTTAAGCCATTTTGCCACAACTTTGGAAATATGCTTCGGGTCATTATCCATTTGGAAGACCCATTTGCGACCAAGCTTTAACTTCCTGACTGATGTCTTGAGATGTTGCTTCAATATATCCACATCATTTTCCTCCCTCATGATGCCATCTATTTTGTGAAGTGCACTTGTCCCTCCCGCAGCAAAGCACCCCCACAACATGATGCTGCCACCCCCGTGCTTCACGATTAAGATGGTGTTAGCGGTTTTGGAGCAGTGGCTTCTTCCTTGCTGAGCTGCCTTTCAGGTTATGTCGATAAAGGACCCAATTTACTGTGGACATAGATACTTTTGTACCCGTTTCCTCCAGCAACTTCACAAGGTCGTTTGCGGTTGTTCTGGGATTGATTTGCACTTATCACACCAAAGTACGTTCATCTCTAGGAGACCGAACGCTTCTCCTTCCTGAGCAGTATGACGGCTGTGTGGTCCCATGATGTTTATACTTGCATACTATTGTTTGTACAGATGAACGTGGTACCTT
This sequence comes from Salvelinus sp. IW2-2015, assembly GCF_002910315.2. Classification (NCBI taxonomy): domain Eukaryota; kingdom Metazoa; phylum Chordata; class Actinopteri; order Salmoniformes; family Salmonidae; genus Salvelinus; species Salvelinus sp. IW2-2015. The sequence goes on from NC_036842.1 coordinate 47,079,001, forward strand.
CAGGCATTTGGAAATTACTCCCAAGATTGAACCAGACTTGTGAAGGTCTACAAAAAATATTTCTGAGGTCCTGGCTGATTTCTTTTGATTTTCCCATGATATCATGCAAAGAGGCAATGAGATTGAAGGTAGGCCTTGAAATACATCCACAGGTACACCTCCAATTGACTCAAATGATGTCAATTAGCCTATCAGAAGCTTCTATAACCATGACATAATTTTCTGGAATTTTCCAAGCTGTTTAAAKGCACAGTCAACTTAGTGTATGTAAACTTCTGACCCACTGGAATTGTGATAGTGAAATAATCAGTCTGTAAACAATTGTTGGAAAAATTACTTGTGTCATGCACAAAGTAGATGTCATTTAACAACTTGCCAAAACCATAGTTTGTTAACAAGAAATTTGTGTAGTGGTTGAAAAATTTGTTTTAATGACTCCAACCGAAGTTTATGTAAACTTCCGACTTCAACTGATATATATATATATAAATGCTGGCCTCAACCACTACCCTGAGAGCACTTGATTCAGTGTATCATGCAGCCCTCAGGTTCATTACAAATCAAAAACGTTTAACACATCATTGTGATCTCTCCAGCGCAGTTGGCTGGTCGTCATTGACCTTGCGTAGGCTTAAACACTGATTTATAAGGCCATATTGGGTAAAATGCAATTTCTCTGTTCTTTTTTAATCAGGTTGGTAAATAAATATCAATTACGGTCCCATTCTCATTTGCTTCTTACAGTACCAAATATTAGAACAGGTCATGTGTAACGAACATCGTCTGGAGAAGGAGAAGAGGACCAAGGTGCAGCGTGGTAAGTATTTATAATACGTTCATTTTAATAAATTTGAACACTCTAACAAAACAACAAACAAACAGTTCTGTAAGGTGACAACAAACACTAAACAGAAAATGACTACCCACAAACACAGGTGGGAACAGGCTACCTAAGTATGGTTCTCAATCAGAGACAACGATAGACAGCTGCCTCTGATTGGAAACCATACCAGGCCAAACACATAGAAATACAAAACAAGGACAACATAGAACACCAGACATAGAATGCCCACCCAAACTCACGCCCTGACCAACCAAAATAGAGACATAAAAATGATCTCTAAGGTCAGGGAGTAGAAATAGTTTTAGTTACTCAGCCTTTGTGGTCCTGGATTTCTCTCCTGAACATTTTAAAATGTGATGATCTAGTTTCGTTGGTGGAGTTTAAACACTTGATGGATGTATTTAATCATAGACAAGTGTAATTGTCTTTAGGACAGCTGTTTTTTAGTCAAGACTTGTTTTTTAACGTAATATGTAATTGTTGTTCTGTATGTGTGTTTATAGTTTTTTTTGTGTTAGTGTATCTAAGTTGTTTTATCTGAAACATTGTTCCCCCTGCTGCTATTGGACCAGGTCTCTCTAGAAAAAGAGATGTTATCTCAATGAGAGAGAACCTGTATAAATAAAGGTTAAATAAAAATAATACGTCATAATAGTTTCTGTATGTGAACTGTACATCCAATTACAAAAAATACCTTGTTCAGTAATCATCTCACCTGTTAGTTGGCGGTGAACTATGTGGCCATTGAGGGCAACAGTGTCGATCAGATGTAAAAATATATTCTTAAACCACTTGGTCGTTTTCCGAGTGCATTCCACAAAGCTGTTTATCATGTCTGCCTTATCCACTGCCCCCATTTTGAGGTTATAGTRAAGCACACAGTCTGGTTTGATTTCTCTCTCCCGTCAGGTGGTCCACCTTCCCTGTGGCCGACATGGTTGCTGTATGGACAGTGGAGAGGACATGGATGTCTCGTTTGTCATGCCACTTTACTGCCAGCTGTTGACCGTTCTCCTTGAACTCCACCTCCCCTCTCTGCATCTTCCTGCATCCGAATGCCGGCATCCCCTTCCTGTTCAACCTGACTGTGCCACAGGCCCCTTGCTGGAGGATTGTGCGACTGCTGTAACAATTGTCCACAAACAAAGTGTGTCCCTTACTGAGATGAGGAGCCAGCATGGTCATCACCACGGACCCGGACACCCCAAGCCCCTCATAATGTTGGCTGTTAGTGGTGGACCATGTGTAAACTATCCTGTCTTCACGTCACACATGACAAAGAACTTGACCCCAAACCTGTGCCTTTTGGAGGGAGTATATTGACGAAACGCCAGCCTACCTTTCCATAACATCAGGGATTAATCAATGTAATCCTTGTATGGCACAAAGACCCGACCAAATGCTGATGTCAGGCTGGTAAGAACATTTCTTATTTTGTGTAACGGGTCATTTAGGATTGCAGTAGCAATGTTGACGAAATGCAGGCATCGCAGCAGTACTAGGTAGCAGTCTTGGGAAAAAAGGGTGGCATAGAAGGGAGTTGCAAACATAGGATCTGGGCTCCAGAATTCTCTTAGGGAGTTCTTCTTTACTATCCCCATGAAAAGGACTGTCATTAGGAAGCTATACATTTCACAAATTGTGATTGTCACCCGTTTAGCGAGTTTCCCCCTCACTTCTAGCTCTCTCTTCTCCCGTAGCTCCAAGGCATAGCAACTGGTCTCCTCTACTATGTCTCCCACCAGCTCCTCTGTCAGAAACAACTTGAAGCACTCTGCCTCAGATGGAAATGGAAAGGGGCGTTGTACTCCAGACTGGGACTCATCAAAGCAAACCGCAGGGCCAGGAGGGGTGAAATGGCTGGCGGCCTTCCAGGTACCACAGAACTCATGTACTTTATCCACTGTCGGTCTGCCTCCAYCACCACCAGCATCTTCAAAGGGATCTGGGACTTCGTCAGTGAACAAGGAGTCCTTAGATTCAGGGATCTCAAAGGTTGGGGTGCAGCTCCTCACTGTCAGAATCTGATTCCTGACTTTCATACTCAGACTAATTGTCAGAATTTAAAACATCTCTAGAATTTCCACATTTGTGCGTTGTCTCCTTTTGAAAGACATTGCTATGCTACACCTTATCTCACTAGCTACATACATAAACAACACTGAATGGCTCAGAGTGAGGGTGAGAGGTTACGTGAGTGATTGCCAGCACATGGCCCCTGTATCGTTAAATCACTATCAGAAAATATTTTGTGTGGTAATTATTTATATATTTACTGTTTTATTCACGTTTTCAAGAACTATTGAGAAATCATGCATTACAATTATTGCGCAGATTGTAATGGGCACATATTATGTGTGTAAAATGTTGAAGGTTGTACTGATGAGGTAAGCTAATTCCAGATATGTGTGGAGCCATGTTTGTTGACATAAAATGCATTCTGGGTGTCACGTAATCGTCTGTCGGACCAAAGATGTTATAACAAAATGAGGTGAGTAAGGGTTCACTCATTTTTTGATAACTTCCAGAACTGAATGGCGGGATGTGAACGATGGTAGACAACAAACCCGCTTCAACATGCATGTTATAAACAGACCAAACTCTTCTTGTCTTCTCTTATCTTGGTTTCTGTGAGAGAGAAAAAGCATGGCTGTGCACAGAAACTACCCTTCCTCGGATTACTTTCGATTTCTAGAAAGTGTTTTACTCAGTTATTTCGATAAATGATGAGCTCAACCATGATGTGATTAATTATAAATAGTAATTGCCATTAGCTAATTCATATAGTAGTTCATGTCACCTGAGAGTTATACAAATATGRCTGCTTGTGTTACATCAAACTTTCCTCAGTTAGCGCTAGGACAAATGTAGCCTACATTTTTTTTGGTTTGGATTATTTTGTTATGCAGTAGATATACTTCTGTGAATGTCTAAACATTGCATCCAAAAATAAACTGCTCACATTCTGGACACAACTTTGTAAGGACTTTGTTTGTGCAAAATGTTTCTGAAAAAAGTGTGGCCAGCTCAAATGCTGATTGTTGCGTCATTCGAAACTGGCCGTTCTAAATAAGCATTCTAATCACACCGGTTTGATCGTACGCTACAGGGACCACTGTAGAATGATCACACCTGTGTGTTAGTATGTGTGAAAAGGTTAATCACATCACGGGTGAGCTCACCATTGATCRAAATAATTGAGGAAAACACTTTCTAGAAAGTAATCCGATGATGGGTAGCTTGGGTGCGCCGGAATGTTTATTTTTCCACATCAACCAAAGATCATAAGAGGAGACAAGATGAGTTTGGTCTGTTTATAGTTGTCACGCTCGCTATCCTCAAACTCCCCGTCATAAATCAACCAAGGCGCAGCGTGCATGTAGTTCCACATCTTTTAATAGGAGTGAAACATTAACAAACAAAAACAAACAGGTAAACAGCAATGAACGTGACGCAACCGAGGTGCACACAAACACACACAGAAAATAACAATTACCCACACATTAGGTGGGGGAAAAAGGCTGCCTAAGTATGATTCTCAATCAGAGACAACGATAGACAGCTGTCCCTGATTGAGAACCATACCCGGCCAAAACATAGAAATACAGAAACCTAGAAAACAAAACATAGAATGCCCATTCCACATCACACCCTGACCTAACCAAATAGAGAAATAAAACGGCTCTCTAAGGTCAGGGCGTGACAACAGTATGCATGTTGAAGGGGGGGTGTCGTCTACAATCATTCACTTCCAGAAGTTTACCCAAAAGATGAGTGAACCATTCCTTCACCTCATTATAACATCTTTGGTCTGACAGATTACGTGACACCCAGAATGCATTGTATAATGTCAACAAACATGGTGCCACACATAGCTGGCAAATAGCCTAGCTCATTATCATCAGTTCAACCTTCAAAAAAGTATTTTACACACATCATAGGTGTCCATTACAATAGATGCAATAATTGAAATGCATTATTTGTCACAAGTACGTAAACTGTAAATACATGATGCTCCATACATACATACTGTATGTGCCTATAGTAGAAACGACAACACGATATACAGAAAATAAAGAACTTATTTTGATAGGAATGCACACATGTCCAAAGTTATTTTTATAAGGAAAACAACAAGGAAGGCAAAGCGAGCSCCAGCAAGAAAACGTTCCAATTCTTGAGCTGCGAAAACATGAGTGAAGTGCAGTGGGCTCTCCTCGAAGAGAGAAGTTTATCCTATCCGGCTCAGTAAAGCCTGAATCATAAATTGTCCGGAACACTGAAGCCGGCTACTTCTATGTGAATTAATAAGGAGGCGGAACCCACCTTATTTCAAACGGTTGTTAGAAAATACAACTTGTCAGAAAATAATTTGAAATTGACAAGTTKAAACATAACCTATAGATAATTAGCAGGCCGGAATTCTGACATCACGTGCATAAAACAACTCACGCTAGGGCAACCGTTAGAGATATTTAGAACTCACGTGTGAAAAAGTTAGGATGAAGTTGTCAAGGGATGTAATTCTAATTTTATTTCTTATTTTGATTTGACAGGCTGTGTTTTTTTTAATGCAAGAATCACGATGTGAGTCATGTGTCCAAAGGGGGTCCCCTTAGGCCTTTTGGTAAATTTGCAAATTGATTTTCTTCACATGCCTGCCTGTAAAAGGAAAAATGAGTTTTTGGTAACGGTTGAAAACACTCCAAATTAGTTGAAGTTTTACCCACCTCGAGTGATATATGGGGTGATCAAGTGATATATGGCTTTGTTTGTTCTGTTTCTGTTTTGCTTCAATAACAAATCTCACCAGATTGGCTTTGCTGAACGGCTGAGATTTCTCCCTAAGGATTAGCTGTCCATAACTGTCTGATCCTGTAACTCTGCAGTGAGATCGACAAGATGACAGGTAGTAAAAGCAAATTTGAAAAAAAAAATGGTTCAAATGTGTATTTTTATTCTCTTTGATTTTTGTTTTAGAAATCTGTATTAAGAATATTGGTCGCAGTAATAATTTATCATAAAGTGAATMATTTGTCATTTGTCATACAGCAAATAATTTGTCTGGATTTCTTGAATCATAAATGCCCTAAACTAAACTGTTGTTCTGGTCTGTCCTCTCTCAAGGTTATGGTGAAGGTGACCACCGATGGAATCTATATGTATGGAAGGGATGATTTCGCAGAGAACAGTGTGAACCTCAACCCCCTCTGACCGGCTGAAGTAATGGCAAAAATGGCGTTCAGTATGGTCCTTCACCACTTCTACCGTGAGACCTGAGTCAGAGGAAGAAACCTGTACACAGCATTCAGTCGAAGCTATCACCTTCCTTTTCTCTCATGCCTTTTCTCTAAATAGTGCGACATGAGTCCACGTGGAGGGAGCATGGAGATAGATCAGTTCCAAACTTCTCTCATGCTGCTTGTTTAACTGGTTGGCAAGTGGACAAGACATAATAGTTTTRTAAAGGTGGTGGCGGCTCAGGTGAGACATTAGCCTGTTTGGGAAAATCAGATTATTCCTCAGACATTGAAATTGGGACATTATTATTGGCCATCCACTTTGAACATGTGTGCCATTGGGAAGACGAACTGTGAAGTCAATGAAGACACGCCAGAAGAAGGAGTGCCGTGAAGGAGAGGGGGTTGGTCATCTGTGACCGTAATTGATTTGTTAAATAAATTGTTTATTTGGGGTAGCAAGTTGATAGTGGAGGTCTACACACTGCAACATGTATAGAAATTTAGACTAAGAATGCATTGAGACACTGATATGTAATTACAACCGTGATGAGAAAGTTAATGCCAGAATTATGGATAACTATACTATGTTCATGTAAATAAACATTCTGCTAGTGTCGACGTGTGCTAAGTTGAGGGTTTTAACTTTGAGTGATAGAACCAACGTGAATCACTGAGCAATGTCATTCTGAATTTGGGTTGGTTAATTAATTGGGTTTTAATTATGATTTGGAAACAAAATGATTTTCTGTGCAGACTGACTGTTTTGATAAGAAAGGTTTAAAACTCAGCAACCCAAAGGAAGGTTGAAATGTCAGGCACCAGAAGGATGTTTTTTGTTTGTTTAAATATATGCATAACACTATTTATACCCTTACATTTTTATATAAGAAACTGAGTTTCTTAAGAGGGGAAAGTGAGAGAACAATTGCTTATTTACCTGATTTTCCTTACATTAATAGATACTATTGTTAAGCATAAAATTGTAAAGACATTTCTATAGTGCCAATGCTGTGCTTCTGAGAAAGGATGGTTCCTCTCTTCCACGTTCACTCCCAGCAGCTGGTCTAGACGTGTAGTCAGGACATTGGGATAGAGAGAAAATTGAGGATTGTTTCCAATCATCTTTGCTTCTGGGTAACTTGGTCACATGGCACAAGACAAAGAGCCTCTGAGAGTGACCACAAGTTCTTCTGTCCATCCTGTTATTTTGCTATCTTCAAAGGGCACAGCTGTGTGGACATATGAAGTGAACAGAGGCTGGCTTGAGCATCATTGACAATTCTATCGGCAGAAAGGAGTAACGCTATCACTTGTTTGTGCGCTACGACCTCACACACCCGATACAGATAACCAAAAGAATAAAACAAGGTAGCTCATGATGCCCCGATATGCCGGGGAGGGGTGGAACCAATCTTGACTAAGCAGTTTTTGGGTTTCCATATAAACCCCTTGCGTTTCTGTATTATTTGGGCTCTCAACGATCACCTATGGGTGGTTGTTGACGAGCTCCATTATTACAATAATGAATCGATATTAAAGGTTGATTGTTTGAAGAAATTGAAAGTCTATTCTCCTTATTGATTTCCACAACAATACTTGGCACCCCAGATGGGACACCAAACTCCATCTGCTGACGGTTCCTGAGGACCTGGGTTTAACCGTGCACGGAGGCTGCACAAAGTGGCTCAAGGAAACCCGCCTTCCACTGAAGGAGAAACCATTGACCTGCCTAAGATCTAAAGGAGGTCGTCAGCGGGTGGTTACGGTGTCCCGAACACAGACAGATAAAGGGTGAGACTAATATGTCTTGGAAACAATTAATAAGATACGGAGCCCTGAAGGTGCCGCCGATTTAAGGTTATGAGATCTTGATGGTATCGGCATAATGAATAGGAAGTCGTGATCGTACTGTCCTGAAGTAAGAAATACGGAGTCCTATGTAGCACTGCCGGTTAGAAAGATAAATACGGAGTCCTGAAGGTACTGCCGTTTCTAGAAAAGGTGAACATTATGTTACAATGCCATGGCTTCATATAGTAAGATGTAAATGTATGAGTTACGTTACCCCAGGAACTAACCCTAAATATTCCTGCAGGTTAGAAAAATATTGTAGAAAACGAATTGGTTAAGTGTGTTTTGGGAACAGAACAGTGTGAATGTGATATGAGAATTGTGTGAGTGTGGAAATAAGTATGAATCTGAAGTTTGTGTAATAATTTGATTGAAATGTGCACAATAAACTGATAGAAATTTGGATAATAAGTTTAAATTTATATGTTATATAGGGATTCTGTGAAGATATGAAAACATGAGAAATTCTATGTGTGTATAATCGATTAGAGATTTGATAAAGTAATAATGGAAAATAATAATATACAAACTTGCACACCTAGACTTTTTTCACCTGTAAGGGGTGAAAAAACTATTCCGTGTTGGTCCCTTTTATGGGTCATTTGATAGAGATAAGGTATACAGGGTCTGGGAAATAGTCTCATAAAAAGATTGGAGTATGTCCACATTTGGTAAAAGTATGGAAAATTGACTTACCCCTAACCAATAAAACTATTAACGCTCATGGGATGTTCTATCAAATAAACCCTTTTCCATAAACCAGAGCAAATTAACACAGAATATAGACTCGTAACAACGTAAAAAAAAAAAAAAAGTAGGTTCTCTCGAAATAATTATTGCCGAGCTAATGTGATGTAATAAAGGAATTTCAATATGTCGCAAGAGAGAAGATCATCCGCCTTTATAAACACGGCAGATCTGGTTTGACTGCTGTGATTGTAAATAACTCCCCTTGACGCATGTGACATCTCTGCAAAGAAACACTTGGATGAACTTCAAAAAACACATTTTAGGCTATTGTCTGGTAATTGTGCCATTATTATGTGCCAGATGTTAACAGGTATATGCTTAACTATTAATATTAAACAAATCAGGTAAATATGTAATTTTTTGTCACAACTGATTGCCTCAAACACATTAACGAAAGAAATTCCACAAATGTACTTTTAATAAGGCACACATGAGAATGGTTGAGAATGCCAAGTGTGCAAAGCTGTCATCAAGGCAAAGGGTGGCTACTTTAAAGAATCTCAAATATATTTCCGTATGTGTTATTTCATAGTTTTGATGTCTTCACTATTATTCTACAATGTAGAAAATAGCAAAAATAATGAAAAACCCTTGAATGAGTAGGTGTGTCCAAACTTTTGACTGGTACTGTATGTATGCATGCTCATTTAAGAGCTTTGCCACTTGGTAACAACGGTCTACAAATCAATCCAGTGAGTTATACAGTATGTGTGATGGTCTAAAAATGTCCCTCGGGAGATTCAGGCCTCYAAGTCATCTTCACAGATGGGTGAACTGTTCTTCCCATATATTATTCAGACCATATGGGACATAAGTAAGATTAATTCCTATCATGTGGCCTTTTGAAAGGCATGACAACTACACTTACCTGTGCTGGAACACAGGTAACATCAGCCCTGCATCAAATGAGGCTGTTGAGAGGGTAGATCAGCTTTAATATTGCAGATAGATTGTGGCTTCTGAGAGTCTTTGTTTACCGGTCACTCAGTCATTTGATTAAGTCTCCAATGCCTCCAAATATGATTATAATGTGTATTTCGATTCTGCACACACCCCAGGATAGTATTGATAGTATTTCTTCAGTCTAGTTCTTATATGCCAGTGTAAAGAGATTGCCTGAAATGAATATAAAGTCCTAATGCAACACTGTGAAGTATGAATGAGGTATTTTGAAATTTCTTATAAATAAGAATACTTAAATGACATTTTCAGGGTTCCATAGATTTTACTTACTGTCTTTTCTCCAGTACGCCACTTTAACAAGATTGCTTGAAATTAATACATGTCTAACATAACATTGTTTAGCGTAGACATATGAGGTTTTTTGAAGATTACTTTAAAGATCACTTTAATTACATTTCCAAGGTTTCATAGGTTTTACTTTAATGTTATGCATTTTTCTTCTGAAATGTATAAACAATAAAAGATTGGGCCCACCAATAAAGATATAAACCAGGGAGCAATATTCAATGGTGCATTCCATTAGATTTCCCTCATAACAATAGTACGTGATATCTTTGATATTTGTAGATATGTGATATCTGTGGGCTCATACATTATGTTGCCAATGAGCGGATGGAAAACTTAGATTGCGGCTTTTATGTTTATAATATAACTTCTAGTTCCTCCCAAWCCCGGATCCGGGAGCACCCCCCACAGTAAAAAAAGCTGACTAGCATAGCCTAGCATAGCGTCACAAGTAAATACTAGCATCTAAATATCATTAAATCACAAGTCCAAGACACCAGATGAAAGATACAGATCTTGTGAATCCAGCCATCATTTCTGATTTTTAAAATGTTTTACAGGGAAGACACAATATGTAAATCTATTAGCTAACCACGATAGCAAAAGACACAACTTTTTTTCTCCACCATTTTTTTCCTGCATGGGCAGCTATCACAATTTCGACTAAATAAAGATATATATAGCCACTAACGAAGAAACAACTTCATAAGATGACAGTCTGATAACATATTTATGGTATAGCATATGTTTTTTTAGAAAAATGTGCATATTTCAGGTATAAATCACAGTTCTACATTGCAGCTGCAATCTGAAATAGCGTTGGAAGCAGCCGGAATAATTACAGAGACCGACGTCAATTACCAAAATACTCATCCTAAAACATTTCTGAAAAATGCACAGCATACAGCAAATGAAAGACCAACATCTTGTGAATCCAGCCTCATTTCTGATTTTAAAATGTTTTACAGGGAAGACACAATATATAAATCTATTAGCTAACCACGTTAGCAAAAGACACCACTTTTTTTACTCCACCAGTTTTTTACTCCATCAGTAGCTATCAATAATTCGACTAAATAAAGATATATATAGCCACTAACCAAGAAACAACCTCATAAGATGACAGTCTGATAACATATTTATGGTATAGCATATGTTTTTTTAGAAAAATGTGCATTTTTCAGGTATAAATCATAGTTTACCATTGCAGCCACTATCACAAAACTCACCAAAGCGACTAGAATAACTACAGAGAGCAACGTGTATTACCTAATTAATCATCATAAAACATTTCTTAAAAATACACAGCGTACAGCAATTGAAATACACAGATCTTGTGAATCCAGACTATATTTCAGATTTTCTAAGTGTTTTACAGCGAAAACACAATATATCGTTATATTAGCATACCACATGAGCTAACATCACCCCAGCATTGATTCAAGGCAAAAAGCGCGATAACGTTATCACCACCAAAATATATTAATTTTTCACTAACCTTCTCAGAATTCTTCAGATGACAGTCCTGTAACATCATATTACACAATGCATATAGAGTTTTTTCGAAAATGTGCATATTTAGCATCACAAATCGTGGTTATGCAATGTAATCTGTCAAAACATGGCATGCATTCTGACCGGCGCCATCTTGGAAAGGCACCTAAGTTTACGATTATTTATCGATTAGATTGACAAAAAAATACAGGTTGGACAGCTAATGAAAAGATGCATTAGTTATTAATGCAACCGCTGAGTTAGATTTTTAAAATTAACGTTACTAGACATACAGTGTGCGTTACAGCCAGACTAGTGCCGCAACAATGGCCGACAAATGCGTTTACATTTTTCCACATAAATACGGAATAAAATCATAAATAGCTCTTACTTTTGGACGAGCTTCCATCAGTATTTTGTCCTTTGTCCAAAAKAATCGTTGCTTTGTTGTAAAACGTCCTCTTCAACTTCGGAACTAGCAGCTAACAATAGCTACGTGGCACACACATGTCCAAATCCTCAAATCCTACTACGAAAATTCCGAAAATAGCAATATACTCGCATAAACTRATATAAATCGGTTTCAAATAACTTCGTTATGATGTTTCTAACACCTATATCGAATTAAATCACAGACGGATATATCTTAGGCCGATAACAAGAGCTTTTCAACATGCCATTCTGATGTTCTCTCTTGCGCCTTGGCGAGCGTCCAAAAGAACGGACATGTCACTCCATTGWCTTTTATAAACTCTGAGAAATACGTAGAGACTCCATTCCACTTCTCATTGGTTACTGACATCCAGGGGAAGGCGGGTGCAGTTCATTTCGAWCCATAGGGCACACACAGAGCTTTAAACTGATCTGAGAACAGAGACTATTTTTCTGACCTTCGCATGTCCTGTCATGATTTTCGCTGTAGAAAGAGTTCTGGTTCACCCACAGACATAATTCAAACGGTTTTAGAAACTAGAGATTGTTTTCTATCCAATAGTAATAATAATATGCATATTGTACGAGCAAGAATTGAGTATGRGGCAGTTTAATTTGGAGACGATATTTTCCAAAGTGGAAACAGCACCCCCTGTATTGAGAAAAGGATAACAGTGTTATGTTGCATAAATATTTCAGACCTCGATGAGATGTTAATTAAATAATTCAAAGCGTAGGTTACCATGATGCTTAAACTGCAATACCACTCACCCACAATAATATCTACTAAATATGTGACCAATACAATTTGATTTGATTTATTTTCCTATACTCTTTTTTCTTAAAACAAGCTAATTAAAAGAAGAAATCTGTACCCATTGATTATTGAATAATATAACTTATAAATGCCTCATGAGCTTAGTTAAACTGTCATACACCATCAGATCCCAATTATATTTTTTTAACAATATTTGTAAACAAAGCAAATGTAAACAAACACTACAAAGCCTCAAAACATGGTTAAAACTATAATTATGATATCATAGATGGTCAGTCGTTTTATTTCTTAGCTCTGTTTATGAATTTGAGAGTGGTTACATTTCTCCAGGAACATCCATAAGCTTTTAACCGAGAGGGGCGGAGAGTACCGATTGTTGTTGTTGTTTCAACTGTTGATTGCTGTATTAAAGCTATAATGCAAGGCTGCATCTAATTATTCCTTGTATATATTTCCACTTCTCAATTCTCTAAAATGCTAAAATATTCATAGTAATATGAAGCTTACTTATTTCCAAATAACAGAGCTGGAAACATAACAGGCATATTCCCTAAATTAAACACACAATATGGAAGTTAAGCTGGTAATTGTTTACGGTAAGTTTTTTTATCTCAGGAAACCACACAAATCCTAMGTTTTAGGCAAACATTGTTGCTCATGCTGTGTGTGCCCTTTTCTGTCCAATTAGGTAGGAGACAATTGTTTTGACTCAAGAGCACCCCCAGAGTCAAAAGCTCTGTACAGCATCTTTAAGACCTTCCAGGATTGGTAAATAAACAGGACTGGTTTGTTACAGCAATCCACAGCTCTGACCTGACAAAAAAACGGTCTGATTTTGAAATGATTGAGGGAGCATCATGTTGCTCGAGTCACCTCACTGAACCATTTCATTTTCACTTCCAGAGTGTCCTCCATTTTTCAGTTCACTGACTTTCAGAATGGATGGCTAAGGAGATGACAGACTTGGCAATAAGTTCTACAATAGCCAGGCCATATCTGAGGCTGGTACAGGGGAATGGCAATTGCGTATCCAGGGTTTGGGTGTCAGAAAATATCAAAATCCCTCTTACCCCKAGACACTTCCTGTGTCCCAGAAAAACAAACACTTATGGCCACAATTCTATCACAGAATTAGAAAAATACGCACACAGACGCTTACCCTTACAAAAAAACACCTGTAAGAATAAACATGTGCATTTCAGACACACGTATGAACAAATCACACGAGTCAGACACTGACTTTTTACATTCATTTTTCACATGACTCAGATGCATGGTTTCCCAACATTTCACGTCCGCTTTTGTAACTGGCGGGATTAGAATTTGGGTCTACCACAGGAGAAGCCAATGTCTTCACTATTACCCATCAGACCAACACTGGGTTTCTCTTCCAATTTAGAATTTGATCAAATTGAGCATAAGATTTTTTTATATAAAAAGCCTTACAAAAATATTGATGTCTTGATTTCGTCCAAAGTAAAAAACAAAATCAGGTAAATTGATAAAGCACACTTTATTTAACCTCAATGTCAACTTTTTACATTGCATTGTTGTTTTTAGCTGTAGAGATTAAGTATTTGGGATGTTTTCATTGTATACTGAACACTTTCAGATGATTAATTACGTWWAAAAAAAAAWTKCACTAAAATTACAAAAAGTTAACTGATTAAAACTCTGTCAGCCCTAATACAAAATCATATATTTGTAAAATATTTTTACATTAATTCCAAAAGCAAACACATTTTCAAATACATTAGAAGATTTTAGGCCTGTGTATTAAATGTAACAAAAACCAATGGACAGCTGACAATAACAGAAGCAAAAAATCGCTAGCTAGGATGAAATGGAAGGCTAGCTATCACCTATCAGTAAGCTCGCTAGTGGTTAACAAATAGCATGCAACCATTAGATGAATTTCATAACAAGTAACCTTTTAAATTGCATTGTATATGTACACATGTAAATACAGTCAATGTGAGTCCTTTTTTTTAATTAAACAATTTAGTAGTGAAAACATTACACGGAAATATAAAATCATCCCCCAAAAATAATTGTTCTCATCTACTTAGCGTGGCAAATGGGAAAATCTCAGTTTCTCTCATGTCGAAACAATTAAATAATACTATTATATTATAATCAAAATTACCAGAAAACTCATAGTTCAGTTAACACGTTGGGGCCATACTTGCAACCATTTAAATGTAAACATTACCTCTGGCTCAAACTGCATATCAGCCAATTAAAATAGTCTATTTACTTGCAGAATAAGGGACAGTATGCTAAATTGTAGCTGGTCCCATCACATTAGCCCTATGCTAACTTCACCAGGTGGCAGAGATTATATCCTGGAATATATTCTTCATCAGCCAATTACAAATGTTGACATAGATGGATGTAAACAAACACTTTTTCATGAGAGAATCATGAACAAAGTCAGGCACTCTCGTTATTGTCCTACACATGGCAGTATTGCATTAACATTGTTAGTTATTTTAAAGAAGTGTATCATGAGTCTGGACTTGAACACACGTTGGTGATCAACAACTAGAGGAATGTTTATCATTTATCATTCTACAGTACACCTGTCAATCAATTGATTAATGCATTCTACTGCACGCTGTAGGCCTATTAATATGGTGGTAACAATACTGTTCAGTGCTTTCAGCGTGTGTTCATTGTCATATTGAAAACTGCAAATAATACTTCAATGTACAAAACATTGGATAAATAAAATGCAGCAATTCACCATTAAAGACTGTTTAGCATGCGCATCACCTACAGCATGKCATTGCTTGCCTCGTTGCTCAAGTGGTTTTTAAGTGATTTACAATTTTCTAATGGTTGTCAATTCCTTTGGATCYTCTTTTTCACTGTGCTCATCTCTCTGTCTGTCCTGTGCAACTATTTGCAATGCATCAGTGCAACAATGTCATCATAATATTTATCACACCAACACACCATCTCTCCTCAACTTTCCCCGACAGTTAATTTGGCCTATGCTGCAAGCCTGCTTCTTTACTCGAATAGGCTATTAGGCCTATTTAAAAAAAAAAAATGCATTCCGCAGCCTAAATGTTGTCCTGGGATTTCACGAGAAGAAGAATAGCCTATTGTGCACAGGAACAGCTGGAAGAGAGACGCTAGAGATGTGTAGCCGAAGTAAGATAAGTTAAATAAACTCAGCAAAAAAAGAAACGTCCTCTCACTGTCAACTGTGTTTATTTTCAGCAAACTTAACATGTGTAAATATTGGTATAAACATAACAAGAATCATCAACTGAGACATAAACTGAACAAGTTCCACAGACATGTGACTAACAGAAATGGAATAATGTGTCCTTRAACGAAGGGGGGATCAAAATCTAAAGTAACAGTCAGTATCTGGTGTGGCCACCAGCTGCATTAAGTACTGCAGTGCATCTCCTCCTCGTGGACTGCACCAGATTTGCCAGTTATTGCTGTGAGATGTTACCCCACTCTTCCACCAAGGCACCTGCAAGTTCCTGGACATTTCTGGGGGGAATGGCCCTAGCCTTCACCCTCCGATCCAACAGGTGCCAGATGTGCTCAATGAGATTGAGATCCGGGCTCTACGCTGGCCATGGCAGAACACGGAAATCACGCACTGAATGAGCAGTATGGCTGGTGGCATTGTCATGCTGGAGGGTCATGTCAGATTGAGCCTGCAGGACGGGTACCACATGAGGGAGGAGGATGTCTTCCCTGTAACACACAGTGTTGAGATTGCCTGCAATGACAACCAGCTCAGTCTGATGATGCTGTGACACACCGCCCCAGACCATAACGGACCCTCCACTTCCAAATCGATCCCGCTCCAGAGTACAGGCCTCAGTGTAACACTCATTCCTTCGACGATAAATGCGAATACGACCATCACCGTTGGTGAGAAAAAAACGTGACTCGTCAGTGAAGAGCACTTTTGCCAGTCCTGTCTGGTCCAGCAACGGTGGGTTTGTGCCC
This sequence comes from Salvelinus sp. IW2-2015, assembly GCF_002910315.2. Lineage (NCBI taxonomy): Eukaryota > Metazoa > Chordata > Actinopteri > Salmoniformes > Salmonidae > Salvelinus > Salvelinus sp. IW2-2015. Next base: position 47,095,622 of record NC_036842.1, read on the forward strand.
ATAGGCGACGTTGAAGCCATATCTCAAAATCTATGTCATCTGGTTAATCAAAATTCTATATCAATGAAAATTATAGAAATCTAAAAGTAACTTCTATTGCGATTGCCAATATGTGTGCATTGTTGCGAAATAGGAAGCCAATTCTAGATTTAACTTTGGATTGGAAATGTTTGATGTGAGTCTGGAAGGAGAGATTACAGTCTAACCAGACACCTAGGTATTTGTAGTTGTCCACATATTCTAAGTCAGAACCATCCAGAGTAGTGAATTTGGCAATTAGTTTTACTTGTATTTAAAAGCAATTGGAGGCCACGGAAGGAGAGTTGTATGGCATTGAAGCTCGGCTGGAGGGTTAACACAGTGTCCAAAGAAGGGCCAGAAGTATACAGAATGGTGTCGTCTGCGTAGAGGTGGATCAGAGACTCACCAGCAGCAAGAGCGACATCATTGATGTATACAGAGAAGAGAGTCGGTCCAAGAATTGAACCCTGTGGCACCCCCATAGAGACTGCCAGAGGCCCGGACAACAGGCCCTCTGATTTGACACACTGAACTCTATCAGAGAAGTAGTTGGTGGACCAGGCGAGGCAATCATTTGAGAAACCAAGGCTATCGAGTCTGCCGATGAGGATGTGGTGATTGACAGAGTCGAAAGCCTTGGCCAGGTCAATGAATACGGCTGCACAGTATTGGTTCTTATCGATGGCAGTTAAGATATCGTTTAGGACCTTGAGCGTGGCTAAGGTGCACACATGAACAGCTCTGAAACCAGATTGCATAGCGGAGAAAGTATGGTGGGATTCGAAATGGTCGGTAATCTGTTTGTTGACTTGGCTTTCGAAGACCTTAGAAAGGCAGGGTAGGATAGATATAGGTCTGTAGCAGTTTGGGTCAAGAGTGTTCCCCCCTTTGAAGAGGGGGATGACCGCAGCTGCTTTCCAATCTTTGGGAATCTCAGACGACACGAAAGAGAGGTTGAACAGGCTAGTAATAGGGATTGCAACAATTTCGGCAGATCATTTTAGAAAAAAAGGGTCCAGATTGTCTAGCCCGGCTGATTTGTAGGGTTCCAGATTTTGCAGCTCTTTCAGAACATCAGCTGACTGGATTTGGGAGAAGGAGAAATAGGGAAGGCTTGGGCGAGTTGCTGTGGGGGGTGCAGTGCTGTTGACCGGGGTAGGGGTAGCCAGGTGGAAAGCATGGCCAGCCGTAGAAAAATGCTTATTGAAATTCTCAATTATAGTGGATTTATCGGTAGTGACAGTGTTTCCTGTCCTCAGTGCAGTGGGCAGCTGGGAGGAGGTGTTCTTATTCTCCATGGACTTTACAGTGTCCCAGAACTTTTTTGAGTTTGTGTTGCAGGAAGCAAATTTCTGCTTGAAAAAGCTAGSCTTGGCTTTTCTAACTGCCTGTGTATATTGGTTTCTAGCTTCCCTGAAAAGTTGCAAATCACGGGGGCTGTTCGATGCTAATGAAGAACGCCATAGGATGTTTTTGTGTTGGTTAAGGGCAGTCAGGTCTGGAGAGAACCAAGGGCTATATCTGTTCCTGGTTCTAAATTTCTTGAATGGGGCATGCTTATTTAAAGTGACTAGTGATACATTTATTAAATCCAWTTTTTTATTATTAAAGTGGCTAGAGTTGAGTCAGTATGTTGGCAGCAGTCACTCAATGTTAGTGATGGCTGTTGAACAGTCTGATGGTCTTGAGATAGAAGCTGTTTTTCAGTCTCTCGGTCCCAGCTTTGGTGCACCTGTACTGTCCTCGCCTTCTGGATGATTGCGGGGTGAACAGGCAGTGGCTCGGGTGGTTGTTGTACTTGATGATGTTGTTGTACTTGATGATATTTTTGGCCTTCCTGTGGCATCGGGTGGTGTAGGTGTCCTGGAGGGCAGATAGTTTGCCCCCGGTGATGCGTTGTGCAGACCTCACTACCCTCTGGAGAGCCTTACGGTTGTAGCTGGAGCAGTTGCCGTACCAGGAGGTGATACAGCCCGACAGGATGCTCTCGATTGTGCATCTGTAATAGTTTGTGAGTGTTTTTGGTCACAAGCCAAATTTCTTCAGCCTCCTGAGGTTGAAGAGGCGCTGTTGCACCTTCTTCACCAGGCTGTCTGTGTGGGTGGACCAATTCAGTTTGTCCGTGATGTGTAGGCCGAGGAACTTAAAACTTTCCACCTTCTCCACTACTGTCCCGTCGTTGTGGATAGGGAGTTGCTCTCTCTGCTGTTTCCTGAAGTCCACGATCATCTCCTTTGTTTTGTTGAGTGTGAGGTTATTTTCCTGACACCACACTCCGATGGCCCTCACCTCCTCCCTGTGGGCCGTCTCGTTGTTGTTGGTAATCAAGCCTACCACTGTAGTGTTGTCTGCAAACTTGATGATTGAGTTGGAGGCGTGCATGGCCACGCAGTCGTGGGTGAACAGGGAGTACAKGAGAGGGCTGAGAACGCACCCTTGTGGGGCCCTAGTGTTGAGGATCAGCGGGGTGGAGATGTTGTTTCCTAACCTCACCACCGGGGGCCGGGGGGCGGCCCGTCAGAAAGTCCAGGACCCAGTTGCACAGGGCAGGGTCGAGACCCAGGGTCTCGAGCTTAATGACGAGTTTGGAGGGTACTATGGTGTTAAATGCTGAGCTCTAATCGATGAACAGCATTCTTACATAGGTATTCCTCTTGTCCAGATGGGTTAGAGCAGTGTGCAGTGTGATTGCGATTACGTCATCTGTGGATCTATTCGGGCGGTAAGCAAATTGGAGTGGGTCTAGGGTGACAGGTGGAGGTGATATGATCCTTGACTAGTCTCTCAAAGCACTTCATGATGACGGAAGTGAGTGCTACGGTGCGATAGTTGTTTAGCTCAGTTACCTTAGCTTTCTTGGGAACAGGAACAATGTTGGCCCTCTTGAAGTATGTGGGAACAGCAGACTGGGATAGGGATTGATTGAATATATCCGTAAACACACCAGCCAGCTGGTCTGCGCATGCTCTGATGACGCCGCTAGGGATGCCGTCTGGGCCGGCAGCCTGGCAAGGGTTAACACGTTTAAATGTTTTACTCACGTTGGCTGTGGTGAAGGAGAGCCCGCAGGTTTTGGTAGCAGGCCGTATCAGTGGCACTGTGTTGTCCTCAAAGCGAGCAAAAAAGTTGTTTAGTTTGTCTGGGAGCATGATGTCGGTGTCCGCGACAAGGCTGGTTTAATTTTTGTAATCCGTGATTGACTGTCGACCCTGCCACATACGTCCCGTGTCTGAGCCGTTGAATTGCAAATTTACTTTGTCTCTATACTGACGCTTAGCTTGTTTGATTGACTTGCGGAGGGAATAGCTACAATGTTTGTATTCAGTCATGTTTCCGGTCGCCTTGTCATGATTAAAAGCAGTGGTTCGCGCTTTCAGTTTTGCGAAAATTCTGCCACCCATCCACCGTTTCTGGTTGGGTAAGGTTTTAATAGTCACCATGGGTACAACATCGTCGATGCACTTGCTAATAAAATCACTCCCCTAATCAGCGTATACAACAATGTTGTTGTCTGAGGCTATCCGGAACATATCCCAGTCCATGTGATCGAAGCAATCTTGAAGCGTGGAATAAGATTGGTCGGACCAACAGACCTGAGCACGAGTGTTTCCTGTTTTAGTTTCTGTCTATAGGCTGCGAGCAAAAAATTGGAGTCATGGTCAGATTTTCCGAAAGGAGGGCGAGGGAGGGCTTTGTATGCATCGCGGAAGTTAGAGTAGCAATGATCCAGAATTTTGCCAGCCCGGGTCACGCGTTCGATATGCTGATAAAATTTAAGGAGCCTTGTTTTCAGATTAGCCTTGTTAAAATCCCCAGCTACAATAAATGCAGCCTCAGGATATGTGGTTTCCAGTTTACATAGAGTCCAATGCAGCTCTTTCAGGGCCGTCGAGGTGTCTGTTTGGGGGGGATATACATGGCTGTGATTATAATCGAAGAGAATTCTCTCAGTAGATAATGCGGTCGGCATTTGATTGTAAGGAATTCTAGGTCAGGTGAACAAAGTGACTTGAGTTCTTGTAAGTTATGATTACACCACGACTCGTTAATCATAAGGAATACACCCCCGCCCTTGTTCTTACCAGAGAGATGTTTATTTCTGTCGGCGCAATGCATGAAGAAACCAGGTGGCTGTACCGACTCTGATAAGGTATCCCGAGTGAGCCATGTTTCTGTGAAACAGAGAATGTTACAATCTCTGATGTCTCTCTGGAAGGCAACCTTTGCTCGAATTTCGTCTACCTTGTTGTCAAGAGACTGGACATTGGCGARTAGTATGCTCGGGAGCAGGGAGTGATGTTTCCGTCTACGGAGCCTTCTGCGGCGCCGTTGTTTTGGGTCGCCTACTGGGATCCAATCCATTGTCCTGGGTGGTGGTCCAAACAGAGGATCTGCTTCGGGAAAGTCGTGTTCCTGGTCGTAATGTTGGTAAGTTGACGTTGCTCTTATATCCAGTAGTTCTTCACGGCTGTATGTAATAAGACTTCCTGGGGTAACAATGTAAGAAATAATACATAAAAAAACGAAATACTGCATAGTGTCCTAAGAACGCGAAGCAAGGCGACCATCTCTGTCGGCGTCATTTGACTCCCCACAAGGGGGAGTTAGAGCACTCCTTATGCATTTGGGTCCCAAGGTTTTTATATGACCAAACATATCGAGTGGTTCCAATGACGAATTTTGACGCGTGCCACCTTTGCCTTTGTGGCATTCAACAAATACGGCTGACAAAACATTACGGTGGAACCAGATGTAAGTTGTCATAACGAGTCGAGCAAAAAAATTACAATTGAGAGGAATATGTTAGTTAATTTAGATATAAACGTTTGTGCATATATTTTGGGCATGAAGTTAATTTACGAAAATCGCTATTTTGCAAGTTGACTAGCTAACATTAGCCAGCTAGCTAGTGTTAGGAGAATGCGTTTGTAATTCATTTTGTTTATTGTTTTAGGGACTCCTGAGAAAACCAGCAAACCAGGCTGTCGTCTTGTGAAACAGTGGATGTAAAGAATCTAGCTACCTAAAGCATTTACTGAAAATTTAATTTACAATTGTGTAAGCTTGCCTTGCAATGCAGGTGAAGTAACATAGCTAGCTAACTATTTACTTGCTTATTGTGTAGTGGAGGATAAAAATAACTGTATGCCTATGGATGTGTAGTTAGCTACAGTATGTAGCCGATCTGTATACGGATCCTAAAACGTTAGACTGGTATGAATATTAGTTCAGAACCTAGGAACCTCAGCTATCGTAGTTGTATCAACTTCAAGTCTGAATGGCATTAATGAAGCTTATGGATAGAGTAGAATTGTCACGTTCCTGACCTGTTTTCTCTTGTTTTATATGTATTTATTGGTCAGGGCGTGAGTGTTGGGTGGGCAGTCTATGTTTTGTATTTCTATGTTGGGTTTTGTGTTCGGCCTGGTATGATTCTCAATTAGAGACAGGTGTGTATCGTTTGTCTCTGATTGAGAGTCATACTAAGGCAGCCAGGGTTTCACTGGTGTTTTGTGGGTGTTTTATCCTGTGTTAGCGTTGGGCCACACAGGACTGTTGCAGGTTAGTCACGTTTGTTGTTTTGTTTATTTTTAGTGTTTGTGGTTTGCCATAAATCATGAATACCTCCTATCCGCATCTTGGCCGATCCATGCTCTTCCTCGTCTGAGGAGGAGAACGACATTGACGCCGTTACAGAAACACCCACCAAACCAGGACCAAGCGGATGGGAGAAGGAAGGCAGGAACAAAAGCAATGGAGAGAAGAGGAATGGACATGGGAGCAAATACTCAACGGAGAGGACCCTGGGCTAGGTGGAAGAACGCCGCTCTCAGGAGAAAGGAGGCAGCCACAGCCCAGGAGCGCTGGTATGAGGAGGCAGCACGTAGAGAGAGGCTGGAAGCCCGAGAGGCTCACAAAAAATTTCTTGGGGGGGGGGCTAAAGGGGGTGTGGCGAAGCCGGGTTGGATACTGAGCCAACTCCCCGGGCTTACCGTGGAGTGGAGGGGCGTCGTACTGGTCAGACACCGTTATGCGGTAAAGCGCACGGTGTCCCCAGTACGCGTGCTTAGCCCAGTGCGGGCTATTCCACCTTGCCGCACTGGGAGGGCTAGTTTGGCATCGAGCCGGATGCTATAGCCGGCCAACGTATCTGGCCTCAGTACGTCTCCCGGGCCGGCGTACATGCACCAGCCTTACAGGTGGTGTCCCGGTTCGCCTGCATAGCCCAGTGCGGCTATTCCCACTCGCCGCACTGGCAGGGCTACGGGACCATTCAACCTGTGTAGGTTGGAGAGGCTCGGTGCTCAAGAGCGGGTGCTCCTTCACGGTCCGGCATATCCGGCGCCACCTTCCCGCCCCCCAGTACACCAGTGCCTACACCACGCACCAGGCTTCAGTGCATCTCCAGAGCCCTGTTCCTCCTCCCCGCACTCGCTGAGGTGCGTGCCTCCCCGGTACTCCAGTTCCGGCACCACGCATCAGGCCTATTGTGCGTCTCAGCCGGCCAGAGTCCCGTCTGCCCAGCGGTGCCTGAACTGCCGTCTGCCCACGCGGTGCTGAACTGCCCGGCTGCCCAACTGCCGTCTGAAGCCATCCGTCTGCCCAACGCGGTCTGAGCCATCCGTCTGCCAACGCGTCTGAGCCATCCCCGTTGCCAACGCCGTCTGAGCCATCGTCTGCCCAACGCCGTCTGAGCCATCCGTCTGCCCAACGCCGTCTGAGCATCGTCTGCCAACGCGCGTCTGAGCCATCCGTCTGCCAGCGCCGTCTGAGCCATCCGTCTGCCCGGCGCCGTCTGAGCCATCCGTCTGCCACGAGCCATTAGAGCCCCCCGTCTGTCCGAGCCGTTAGAGCGTCCGTCAGTCAGGAGCCGCTAGAGCCGTCCGTCAGTCAGGAGCCGCCAGCCAGTCAGGAGCCGCCAGAGACGCCAGCCAGTCAGGACGCTGCCAGAGACGCCCAGCCAGTCAGGAGCTGCAGAGACGCCAGCCAGTCAGAGCTGCCAGAGCGCCACCATCGGAGCTGCCAGAGACGCCAGCCAGTCAGGAGCTGCCAGAGACGCCAGCCAGTCAGGAGCTGCCAGAGACGCCAGACAGTCATGAGCTGCCATACAGTCATGAGCTGCCCTCCAGTCATGAGTGCCCTCACATGAGCTGCCCTACAGTCATGAGCTGCCCTACAGTCATGAGCTGCCCTCAGTCATGAGCTGCCCTACAGTCATGAGCTGCCCTACAGTCATGAGCTGCACCTCAGTCCGGAGCTGCCCCTCAGTCGGAGCTGCCCCTTATCCCGGAACTGGCGCGCCTTATCCCGGAGCTCGCTTGCCTTATCCGAGCTGCTCCCTTACCCTGAGGCTGCTGCCCCTTATCCCGATGCTTGCCTCTCATTTAGGTGTGAGTGAGGTGGATTGGAGGGGGATACGGAAGCGGGGAGTGACTATGGTGGGGTGGGGACCTCGCCCAGAGCCTGAGCCACCACCGTGGTCAGATGCCCACCCAGACCCTCCCCTAGACTTTGTGCTGGTGCGCCYGGAGTTCKCACCTTAAGGGGGGGGTTATGTCACGTTCCTGACCTGTTTTCTCTTGTTTTATATGTATTTATTGGTCAGGGCGTGAGTGTTGGGTGGGCAGTCTGTTTTGTATTTCTATGTTGGGTTTTGTGTTCGGCCTGGTATGATTCTCAATTAGAGACAGGTGTGTATCGTTTGTCTCTGATTGAGAGTCATACTAAGGCAGCCAGGGTTTCACTGGTGTTTTGTGGGTGTTTRTWTCCTGTGTTAGCGTTTGGGCCACACAGGACTGTTGCAGGTTAGTCACGTTTGTTGTTTTGTTTATTTGTAGTGTTTGTTGGTTTGCCATTAAAATCATGAATACCTCCTACTCCGCATCTTGGTCCGATCCATGCTCCTCCTCGTCTGAGGAGGAGAACGACATTGACGGCCGTTACAAGAATATAATAACTTTATTGTGCCAAGGATGCAAGACCTATATACACACACACACACACATGTACTGTAGTTATTACCACACATGAGATTCCCACATTGTAGCCTGTATATTGAATATATTCACTGATCATGTACTCTTTATTGGCAAAGAAAGGTGCGGTTCAGGTATGAATCTCTGAGACATTCTTTTTCAGTCATATCAAACTCCATTATTTGAATGATGCTGTGTCTGCATGTATGCATTACAATTATACACTTCAACAGTGTTTACCACTCCTGGGACATCAATGATTACACATTGCAACTATGCAATAGACTAGAAACATGATTGATTTGTAATTCATATACACAGAAAAAATCTATGCATATCTAACTCCCTTTATCTGCATTAATCTGAGAACACAGGATAGTATTTCAATGAGATACTTAATTTCAATCAGTGGAGAATGTGAAACGCTGTATTGAAAGAAGTTAATTATCCAGGTGTTATAAATACATACATTTTWATATTATAAATACAAGTTCAATCTGTACTCCAATGCACATACATTTGGTCTGCATTATAAAACGAGGAAGAAAGACGAGGTGGGGAGAGAGGTGTAGAAGACAGAAAGGGAAAGAGGTATGAACAGCGGCAGACAGCATATGTGTAGCGGGGGTGCGTAATTGGCGGCAGAGAAGTCAGGCGCAGGAGAACAGAACTGGGTAATAACCGGAGATTTATTAAGCAAAACCAACGGCATCCAGAACAACAAGATAAATGGGCACCAAAAAATCCTGTTGTGCGCTCACGGGGAACGTGCACAAGCACTACAATAAACAATCCAAAACAAAGGCATGGGGGGGGAACAGAGGGTTAAATACACAACAAGTAAATGAGGAAATTGAAACCAGGTGTGTGGAAAAACAAGACAAAACAAATGGAAAATGAGAAAGTGGATCGACGATGGCTAGAAGACCGGCGACGCCGACCGCCGCCCAAACAAGGAGAGGACATGACATTGAAGGGTCCAACACGTCTTCCACCAGAAYCCAGCACCTCTCCTCCGGACCGTACCCCTCCCACTCCACGAGGTACTGAAGGCCCCTCGCCCGACGCCTCGAATCCAGTATAGAGCAAATGGAGTACGCMGGGGCCCCCTCGATGTCCAGAGGGGGCAAAGGAACCTCCCGCACCTCAGACTCCTGGAGCGGGCCAACCACCACCGGCCTGAGGAGAGACACATGGAACGAGGGGTTAATACGGTAATCAGGGGGAAGCTGTAACCTATAACAAACCTTGTTCACTCTCCTCGGGACTTTACATGGCCCCACAAACCGCGGGCCCAGCTTCCGGCAGGGCAGGTGGAGGGGCAGGTTCCGGGTCGAGAACCAGACCCGGTCCCCTGGTGCGAACACCGGKGCCTCACTGCGGTGACGGTCTGCGCTGGCTTTCTGGCGCAGCACGGCCCGCTGGAGGTGAACATGGGCGGCGTCACATGTCTCCTCCGCGCGCCTGAACCAGTTGTCCACCGCATGAGCCTCGGTCTGACTCTGATGCCAAGGCGCCAGAACCGGCTGGTACCCCAGTACGCACTGGAAGGGGGAGAKGTTAGTGGAGGAGTGGCGGAGCGAGTTCTGAGCCATCTCGGCCCAGGGCACAAAAGATGCCCACTCCGCCGTCCGATCCTGGCAATACGACCGCAGAAACCTGCCCACATCCTGGTTCACTCTCTCCACCTGCCTATTACTCTCGGGATGAAACCCAGAGGTAAAGCTGATCGAGACCCCCAGACGTTCCATGAACGCCTTCCAGACCCTAGAAGTGAACTGGGGATCTCGATCAGACAGTATATCCTCAGGCATCCCGTAGTACCGGAAGACTTGCGTAAACAAGGCCTCAGCAGTCTGTAGGGCCGTAGGGAGACCGGGCAGAGGGAGGAGACGGCAGGACTTAGAGAACCGATCCACAACGACCAGGATCGTGTTGTTTCTCTGTTAGGGGTGGGGGAAATCGGTAAGAAAATTCACCGACAGGTGCGACCAAGGCCGCTGTGGAACGGGTAAGGGGTGTAGCTTCCCTCTGGGCAGGTGCCTAGGAGCCTTACACTGAGCGCACATCGAGCAGGAGGAAACATAAACCCTCACGTCCTTGGCCAAGGTAGGCCACCAGTACTTCCCAACCAAACAGTGCGCCGTCCGACCGATCCCAGGATCCAATAGATCAACCGGTCACAGACAGCAGACGGAATGTACAGTGTGGGGAGGCAGAGGCACAGAAACTCACATCAATACCTCTGTCAGATAACACTGTTAAACAAATTATTTTTGCTATTGCTAGCAATCAAGAGGAAACTCTGACTGAACGACTCAAACATCCCAGCTTATGCTCTCCAAATGGATGTTAGCTGTGAGGGCTGAGATGCCCATGCATTGACTTTTGTTCGCTATACATGTCGGGGGTGCTATTCACAAGGACGGACTATATTGTTCTGTCTCTCGATTCCCAAGCATGAAACGGCACAGGGGATGTTCAGTGTTCTGCGTGGCTATATTGACGAAAACCGATTCCAAGCGATTGAATGGTGGGCTTTTGCATAGATGGGGCACTATCTATGGCAGGACGGCCTCTGCACTCTAGTTATGAATGTGTCATCCTATGTCATATGGACGCATTGTATGATATACCGAGAGCAACTGGCGGCAAAAGAACTGAGCACAGAATTTGGAGATATACTGCAGAAGGTAACTTCGATTGTAAACTATGTCAATCCGCATAAACCACATCCACTRCATGCATGCCTGTTTGCGAAACTATGTGGAGATATGGGATCATACTGCACGTGAAAATGTTGTTTTTCATATCGAGGCTTGGTGGTTATCGAGGGGGAGTGTTGGAAAGATTTTTTGCATTGAGAGAGGAACTGTTGTCATTCACAATATATGTAAAAAAAGTTGATTGACTTTCGGTGTAATGAAAAGAAAATGTTTCTCCATGCCTATGTAACAGGTGTATTTGGGAAACTGAACGAACTCAACGCAAGCATGCAGGGGAAATACAAAAACATTCTACAGAGGAGTGAGGAAATAATTCTTATTGGGGAGAGCCTTTCAAAAGCGAACCAAGCGCCCTTCACTTGGCTGTGCATGTTCCTAACATAAAAAACATCAGTGAGTGTCCCACACGAGTGATGACTGTTTACCTTCAACGCTTGGAAGAGCACTTTGGGACCTACTTCCCAATCTGTTTGACTGTGATTCAGGCTCAGTTGACATGCCGCTAAAAGAAATCGAACAGTTGATTGAGCTGTTGTGACCGAATGCATTCCTGGGTCACTACGGAGGAGTTTTGGTTCGTGACTCAAAGGGAATAAATACCCTGTCGTCTCCCTCTAAGCATTAATGCCGCGTTTTTTGATCGGCCATCCAACTCGGGAACTTCTTTTTAGAGCTCCGACCTGAAGAACACTGACGTCATGATTTGACCTCATATTTTTCAGAGTTGCCAGTTGTCTTGATAGCACCATAAAACTCATGGTACCCTTCACCAGCTCATATCTGTGTGAAGCTGGTTTCATTGCTGTAACGAGTGCGCTGAGAGTCGGGAAGCAAGTTCAGGGAGTGCGTGTTTTAATAAATAAACACAACAAGAAACACAAACAACGCACAGACATGACACTGGAACAGAAACAATGACGCCTGGGGATAGAAAAAAAGGACGTGACATATATAGGGAAGGTATTCAGGAAAGTGATGGAGTCCAGTTGAGTCTGAGGACGCGCAGGAGCGCGTAATGATGGTGACAGGTGTGCACCATAACGAGCAGCCTGGTGACCTAGAGGCCGGAGAGGGAGAACACATGACAATTGCTCTCGTCTGCATTAAAACCAAATATCGATCCAGGTTGGATGTGACAGCAGGGATAAGGAGTGCATTGTCGACCACTTCTCTTGACTTTGAGAAGCTCTGACACGACATCCATCAAACACACCCATCTCATTAGTGGTGGTGACATAATGTATCTTATGTCAGACCAATTTTCAGTTGACTGTCATAGCTCCCCATTAAAAGTTATGTGATGGTGAGTTGAGAAGACAATCAGAAATATTGTTAGAATGTTTTTCTATTGACTGCCATAGCTCCAAATAAAAAAGTAAACATTGGCTGTTAATGACAATATTTTTTCACATGGTTGTGGTAGGTAGCAATCATTTTCGGATATCAAAATAGGATTGTGGGTCAAACAGTTTGGGAACCCCTGCCCTAGAGGTAGCGCTAATGTATACTAATCCAACACCATGGAGGACTACAATAATAATGGAGTAGATGGCTCAGAAATAAGAAGTAATTATTATACTCAGGTAGACCAAGGAACCTTTTGACAGAATGGTATTAGAGACTTTTTTTATTCCACATGTTTAAAAATTGCTCCTGCAACATGTTAACACCACCTTTTCAAATGTGAGGAGAATAACACAAATTCAAATCCACATGTGAACTTGAGATTTTCACATGTGGAGTTTTCTTACATGTGAAACTGCCAATGTGATTTTCACCAGTGGAGGCTGCTGAGGGGAGGATGGCTCATAATAATGGACGGAATGGAGTAAATGGAACGGTATCAAACACGTTTTGTTTGGTTGTCATGTGTTTGATACCATTCCATTTTCTCCATTCCAGCCATTACACTCCAWTATAGCCATTATTATGTGCTCAAAAGCCTCCACTGATTTTCACATGTTAATGTTGTTCAAATGTGAACTAGCAATTCACATGTGAGTTGGAAAATGGTTTTGCTTCTCACATGGGAAACGGTGGTGTTAACATGTGAACTCCAAATGTAATACACGTGAAAATATGGTTTCAMATGAAATTTAAGCTCAACAGAAACTGCAAATTTCAAATGTGTTGTTGTTGTAAGGGTAGATCTTGAAGGTTACTATAGGGACACACAGATAGGTTTCTGGTATCTGTGTCCAGGTGATTTTCATCTCGGGATAACCAGTTTGAATATCGAATGGGTATGAAATGACATCTGGGGGGCCTCCATATACTGCTCTAGACGGATTTGTGTCACTGTCAACCCTGACGTCAGAAGCATAATTTCATGTTGTTAGGGGAAGAACCCTCCATGCACACTTTTCAGGGCTTCCTCAGTCCAAACCGAATGATGAGTGCAAAATGATATATGGATTGTCAAATCTCAGCGTTTTCCAAATTGTTTCTGTTGTCCTCCCTCCATTGGGGTAATCTCCAGAGCACACTTTTCAGCATGTGATAGAAATATGCCAACATTAGACGGCATCACTTTCAGTGGGACCTAATCTCTGCCTCTGAAAGCTGTTTATATAATTATACATTCTTTCTAGAAGCTGGGATGACAGAACTCTCTCTCTCTGTGTGTGTGTGTGTGCCAGAGCTGACTTAGCTGAAGCTGAAAAGTAAAATATTCGATATCAGCCAGCCAGCCAGCGTGCAGCAAGGGACCAAAGTTAATGGTATTTTATGCCGTGGGTATGTTAGATGGCAATGAGGGAAAACCAAAGCAGTTACAGTTGAGCATGATTTAATAATGTGATATAATAAATATTTAAGTGGAGTCTTTCTGTCACAATTTAAATTGGCGATGGCACCTTATTACCTAGAATCAAATGATGAAGCTATGGTTTGTATTGAGTAATGGACTTGATTAATTTTGCTTTTGGAGAGTGAGACAGAACCTGCAGTACTTTGCCAGTTATTTCAGAGGTGTATCAGATTAAAGATGCCCACCTCATTTGACCCTGATGTACACAGGAACAGAACTGACACTGAGTTCGTATGACAAAGGAAGCCAACAAATCTGAACTAGAAGTCTGCGGAGGAATGATTAAGGTTCAGAGTTTAAAAATCTTAAATGCAAATGACTAAATTACACATTGGTTTCCGTACCCTGTAAGCAATCTATGGACAAGGTATGACAGCAATCCATGTTTTGTTTTATTTCCCTGGCACTGTTTTTAAATGCTAATGTTTTAGCATTTGTGGCACAAATCCCAACCAAGTTCTGGTACCCATATTAGCATTTTCCGCACATCATATTCAAATCATATATAAAAGTGATTTGCTGAGCTTCACAATCATTTTTAGATACTCTAGGATGATTTGGACATGATGCACAAAAAATGCTAAAATTGGTACCAGGACTTGGATGGGTTTTGTGCCACAAATTCTAAAACTTAATTATTTGGAAACAGTACCAGGGAATCTAAATCAAAGCATGGATTGCTGTCAAACCTTGTCCATAGACTGCTTAGAGTAAAGAAACCAGTATGTATTTTGAAATTTGGGTGAACTATCCCTTTAAGAGTACAAAGGCAATGTCTTGTTTCAACAATATCATACAGGCAAAGTTGTTTGTTAAACACGCCTTTCGATGGTTGCCTTTAAATATGACATTTTCAAGGTTAAAAAATAAGACGATTTTAAATCCTCTTGTTACAAATCTTAACCAGGCAAAGAAATTATTCACATGACTAATTTAACCAAAAGCGTACTTTCTGACTTTAGAGCCAAAATAGTGGTTAGAATATTTCAATCAGGCTATTATACTGTATGCCATTGTAAAAAAATGTTTTGCTATCAATGTTGTTAGGTTTTGTTGCTCTTTAAATACAATTCAACTGTATATTGCATTACGGATGCAGATGCTTGTGAACAAGGTCGCAAAGTTTCTTAGTCTTCAGCTGAGGCTTTAAAAGCACTGGTTTAGTGATTGAGCTAGCCTTGTATGTCAATTTACGTTGGCAGCCATTTTGTTAGCCGTTGTAGCCTGCTAGTCAGGATTCATAGTGGTCATACCAGGCTGATGTCTGGAGACAGCATTACGTTGCACATAACAGAGATATCAGAGGGTATGAGAGGCAAAAGGCTTGAAATGCAGTAGCATCATATCAATTCACTGTAAAGCTGCATTTCAGTTGGTGTTAACCTGAGCAAAGGCATGAATTAAAGGCGGCATGCCATTTTAACATTAATCTCATGTTAATGGAAATTCAAACATTAGTATACACTTTAAAGGACATCTACCCATTAAAAGCCTAGCAACAAATTGTCTAATTTCAATAATTCATTAAAGTGCCTAATGAAATCTGAGTAATTTACAGTCAACAAACCATGTAAAATTGCTGAACTACATCTTGCTATTGGAGCTAAATGAATTTGGAGAGTACATGTTTGTGTCTGTGTGTAACGGGATGAACATTTATCGAGATTATATGGAGCTGTGTTACACTCTGTGGGGCAGGTATGCAAATTGGATTTCATTATCACCAAAGGTATTTGTACACATCTTTGGACAGGATGATATCAACATGCTAATTTGTGATGCCTGCTTGAAAATGAGAAAAGTTGTATGCTCGACTTCCCATCCCTCCTTGATGTTGATTGATTGATGTAATTTAAGGATTTGTTTTGATAAAAATATGGCATAGGACCAAGCTTTAGTAATTAAATATCAAGCTCTTTTATCGTTATCTTACATAACGTCTATCATCAAAGGAGGAATTCATAGAACAAGGTAGGGAAGTACTTATCCATGGCAACTGTCCTTCAGTACAACAGTGATAGTGTCAATTAATATTTTTGTTACCATTCCATACATTGGAGAAAATATTATGTCAATGTCAATGCATCTCTATGTTTCTCTTAAAGCTGGAGCCATAGCGGTGAAACTTCCTTCTCCGCAATATTACAACAACAAAGACATTACTTCAAACAACAAATACATTTTTTTTCCCTCTGACATCATTGCAGGCGCGATAGAACAGCAGAGTATGTACTATGATTTTWTTTTTTTTWACTCAATGCTCATCTCCTCTGTTTCAAAAACAAAACAAAAACTATAACAAATGCGCYTGGGGCAATCAGTGCCACTCTTTCACCTTTCGCGGATTCCAGCTTTAACCTCTTGGTTTCTGGAATTAGATGGGACTGGTCCTTGGTGTTTTCGATTCAATAAATATATATTTTCCTCAAGCAATGATTACTGTATAGAACAGTGGAAAGTAAAGAACACAATAACTAAACATTAAGGTCTATACCATGCTGTACATGTAGTAGAATAATATAGGACAGATACTCACACAACATGAACAAGTGTTTCTCTTGTGAGGTTTGCTGAAAGGTTGATTCGGCAACAGTATAGAGTTGAATGAATGCCTGATATGTTTACTTTAGCATAGCGCTCTACTAGATTTCACTTTCCCCTGTGCATTTGACCACATTTTACAATCGTCATGGAGATGCTGCATTTTTGGACTACGTGGTCCAGTTAGTCACACAAACTGACCACTGGAATGATTCATTAAGATGAAAACATGATTATAACTATAGAATTAGACTTCGGAATGTGTGTAAATAAAGATTTAAGTGTTTGCTTATTTTCTGTCATTATCTAATGACATTTTTCATTTCACCTTGTCATGGTTCATTTTCCTAGATTTCTCAAATTTGCCAATGTTTTCTACTCTGACTGCAGATCCAGTTAATTCACACAGGTAATGAGGAGCTGTTAAAAACCATCAAAATACCACCGTGTGCAGCAAGTGCGAGTATCTTGTTGAACAGACACCACTTAATTTCAATTTGCTCTAGCAGAGGAATTGAACAATGTCCATTTTTTTGTACAGCTACTTCTGGCAAGGAATTACTTAACAGCTTACAATTGGGTGTAATGTAATGCATTATGAATGCATGCAACCATTAGGAGAAATTTGACGTTATGATAAAAGTTTGCAAGAGGAAAGAACTTGATGACCTACTGTACAAATGACTAATGCATCTTAAATGCTTTCATTTTGCTACTAGAACAAATGACCAAAGAAAACCCACATTGTTTTGGACTCAACCTGTAAAAGTAATTTAAGCTCTCAGTTGGTAGTAGTCCAAATGGGTTAAACATAGCTCTCAAGGGAACAAGGCCTGTTGAAATAAACATCTTTAAAATGGGCCCAAATGCCTGCAGAGGTGATTTTCCAGTTGAGGGGCATGCTGTCATAAGGTATTTTCGTAGATGGTACAGGAGCAGGTAAAATGTCAAACTCTGTCCTATCGCAACCAGAGTAGCATGCCTTGTGTCATATTCAATATTTCCCTGGGCATTAATGGAAATTGTATCTGCATTGGTAAATCTCTAAAGGCATCTTCAATGTACAGTACACGTCTCCGTGGATCGTCATACGACATAGCATTACAACCCCTATAAACCTGCATATCAATTAAGGCTGTATGGGAAATGTAATGCAATTACAGTGTCACTGTTTGTAGTGCTAAAGCAGGACTGTTGTGATGGCTTGAAGTGAAAGACGAGCAATTTGCTGACTAGAAGTACTCGTCTCGTTTTGGCAGGTTGTTAATGTATTGGTCTCAAGGTTAAGTTCATTCAAATACATTAGATATTTTGTGTCCAACGTAGCAGTAGCATTGTTTGACTTGAAATTATTAATGTGTTCAATGAGTCTGTTCTTGACACTGCGATGTATAGCGTGATCATGTGAAAACAACCATTTGCACTTCCAGAAGCCCACAGAACAGGAGGATAAATGCTTCATCTCAGACAAAACGCTGAATTGTCGTCCTTAACAACTTAAGTCAATGCAATGGTGACTTGTTTCTCCTCCTAAAGTCAAAGCCGGCAACATGGCACTCCTGTTGTAGGGAAGATATCATCTTTCAATAAACAAAATGTCATTCTGCTCTCCTTGATTCATCAGGGGCCGTGTCAATGGATAATCCACCATTATAAGCGTCATTTGGGGCCTGATAACTTGTCAGAAGCAATTGCCCCAGTTGGCTGTAAGAGGGACCCTAAAGAAGAATCTGATAGGCAGACAATCAGAGGCCTAGCAATGTGCAGGTAGTCTGGGAGTGTGCACGACACAGTCAGTGAAAAACAAGGTAGCCGAGCTGACAGATCTAATTCCCATTCTCTTCCCTTAGCCATTCTTCAATTAAATTGTCAACCATCACCTCGAATCCACAGACAGAGGAATGGTGAGAGCGAGAGAGAGATAGAGGAGAGAGGAGAGMGGGAGGGAGGGGGTAAAGGAGAGATTTGCGACGGTGGCCCGTGGCCAACTGTCACGTTTTCTCCTGGAGCCATCCACAATAACACCACTCAAAAGAAGACCAAATGTCTCCGGATTATTGGGAGCATGAAGCACTCCCACACTAAATTGATCTGACCTAATAATGGTGGCTAGTACACTTTACRACAAACACCAGACAAAACAAAGGGCACCTGCTCATACCAGCATCTTGCAATCGAAGTGGATGTTAGCAGCTTTTAGCGGAGTTCGAAAGCTTTTACTGACAATTTGCAGGTCTTTCAAGCATGATACAATTCCAGAGGGTCTCTGTAAATTCGAGTTGTAACTGGTTATTGTACTTTTAAACTGACAGTGCCACAGGTTGTGAAAATGTAACAACATCTCAATCCACACTGTTTCTTAATCATAATACAGGTGTCCCATATTTACTCTATTATTGTCAGCAAAAAAATAAACACTGTTGACTTCAGGAAGCATACGGTCCAGCCACACTTTAGAGACTGGGAATGGAAAACATATGTACAGTCTCAGTTGGCCTCACTTGGACCCACATCGTTGAAACCATTCTAAAGAAGATGCAGCAGAACCTTTACTTTCGGAGATGTCTGAGGAAATGGGTCTTGGACAGTCAGAAACTTTTACTGTTGGATCATTGAGAGTGTCCTGACTGGGTCCATTGCAGTGTGGTATGGCAAAGCCTTACAAATGATTGTGAATCAAAGGGAGCTGCAATCTATTGAAGACATTTACACATTCCCCTGCCCAGTGGTGACCCATCATTCAGGGCAGGTGGAGCAGAGCACATTTGTTGCACTGTGGTCGGCTCAGCATTTGACCGTGATTGGATAAGTGTTCTGTCACTCATGGGGACTGTCACGCCTGCTCCTGCTCTCCCTCTCTGGCACACGAGGGCACCAGACTGCCTATCATTTCGCACACCTGTCACCATCGTTATGCGCACCTGTGCTTCATTAGACCCACCTGGACTCTATCACTATTTGATTGCGTCCCCGTTATCTGTTTGTTTCCTCTGTTTCATTCCCGTGTCTGCATTGATGTTGTTATTTTGTCCCCTGTCCAGACGCTGTTCCTGTCCTGTTTCGTGTCCGTTGTTCATTAAATGTTCTCCCTGTACCTGCTTCCTTTCTCCAGCGTCGATCCTCACAGGGACACTGTCACCCGCCTTTAGTAAGGGTAGACATCAAGAATGTGAGCCCTTTGAGTGCTGCCATAGAGTTACATTTGAAGTGCCCATCTAAGAAGGCTCAAGGTCATTGGCCACAGAAATGACGTCAAATCACGTTGTATGTACTGTAGCTTTGATTGGACTGATCATGTCAACATCTTACTTTCACATTCTTAGCTAGCAGTCATCATCATGAATGAAGTCTACTGGCAAATCATTTTTAATCCTTGTCATATGAAGAGAAAATGTATCAGTGCTCATTGGACATAAACATTACACAACAATTTGGAGATCGCAAATTCAACAATGAGTGGTTTGTAAGCAATCGGTGACAGTGGTTA
The DNA here is from genome assembly GCF_002910315.2 of Salvelinus sp. IW2-2015. Taxonomy (NCBI): domain Eukaryota; kingdom Metazoa; phylum Chordata; class Actinopteri; order Salmoniformes; family Salmonidae; genus Salvelinus; species Salvelinus sp. IW2-2015. Next base: position 47,115,182 of record NC_036842.1, read on the forward strand.
GCATTGCAACTGGGAAGTTGGGAATAATGTTTTGAACGGTCATTCAACTTGGAATTGTAAATCCAGCATCTTTCTCTTTGTTTAATGGCTCTCGTCGAAAGGAGTGGACCAAAGTGCAGCGTGGAAAGTGTTAATGATCACAACAACGTGAGTCCAAACATGTCTAATGCTGCTTCATAAATTATGTAGGATGCCAAAGAAATATGTATACTGTAGATAAGAAAGTAATACTAAGTATGTTGTGTAGTAAGCTGTTAGTAGCGCATGTGCCTCAACCTAATAATTTGCTTTATTTTCACCAACGTGGTATTGTAAACACATTGTTCATGGCTGGTGTGTGCTTGTTTGCAAACTTTTGGTATAGCTTTGATAGTGCTACTGATAGTAGTACACTGTAAGAATGACCCATGTTTTGAATTATGTCGCTGTACATTTCAAAAGTGCTGAACAAATAGTTATATTGACTACGTCCGTCGTCGCTCGCTCACTAATGTCTTAATCAAAATTATGGATTGCCTCTTATCCTCGTGGTCCCCTTATGCCATAGTTTGTACATCTCAATTGCCAATAGAAACCACATTTGTTTAATCAAGTAAGCAATATCAGCTATGTTTTTAAAGGCAGTAAATAGGCTGAATGATTTGTTTCGCTGCCAGACAAGGCTCCGCTGAAAGCCAGGTGTAGCAGTGGTAAGGTGTTGGGACTGCTGTTGGGACTCTGCTGTTGGGACAGCTTTATGTAGGTTCTAACAGTTTGTGGGCACCATGTGTCACCATTATAGTTTAATTAATGTTTTGTTTAGTGTTGTGTAGTGGCTTTGCTGGCATGCATCCCACAGTAAAATGTTTTGCACCACCAAGATTTAAATCCTAAAATCGCCACTGCCCCTGTCGCAGCAAGGCCCTTTGTATAATCAAAAACCCCAGTCACCCCGGATATGAACTGTTTTCACCACTGCGGTCCAGCAGACAAGTTTCTGAACCACCAGGCTCAGAAACGTTCACAAAGTTTCTAGCCACAGGCTTTTGCAGATGCTGAATAGCAGACTGAATGGCACACAGGCCTGTTTCACTGTACCACTTTATGTAAACTCAACAAAAAAAGAAACGTCCTCTCACTGTCAACTGCGTTAATTTCAGCAAACTTAACATGTGTAAATATTTTTTTGAACATAACAAGATTCAACAACTGAGACATAAACTGAACAAGTTCCATAGACATGTGACTAACTGAAATGGAATAATGTGTCCCTGACCAAAGGGGGTCAAAATCAAAAGTAACAGTCAGTATCTTGTGGCCACCAGCTGCATTAAGTACTGCAGTGCATCTCCTCCTCGTAGACTGCACCAGATTTGCCAGTTTTTGCTGTGAGATGTTACCCCACTCTTCCACCAAAGCATCTGCAAGTTCCCGGACATTTCTGGGGGGGGGAACAGCCCTAGCCCTCATCCTCCGATCCAACAGGTCCCAGACGTGCTCAATGGGATTGAGATCCGGGCTCTTCGCTGGCCATGGCAGAACACTGACATTCTTATCATGCACAGAACCAGCAGTATGGCTGGTGGCATTGTCATGCTGGAGGGTCATGTCAGGATGAGCCTGCAAGAAGGGTACCACATGAGGGAGGAGGATGACTTCCCTGTAATGCACAGCTTTGAGATTGAGCTTGTTGTCATTGCAGGCAGTCTGATGATGCTGTGACACACCACCCCAGACCATGACGGACCCTCCACCTCCAAATCGATCCCGCTCCAGAGTACAAACCTCTGTGTAATTCCTTCGACGATAAACGCGAATCCGACCATCMCCCCTGGTGAGAAAAAAATGTGACTCGTCAGTGAAGAGTACTTTTTACCAGTCCTGTCTGGTCCAGCGACGGTGGGTTTGTGCCCATAGGCGACATTGTTGCCGGTGATGTCTGGTGAGGACCTGCCTTACAACAGGCCTACAAGCCCTCAGTTCAGAATCTCTCAGACTATTGCGGAAAGTCTGAGCATTGATGGATGGATTGTGCGTCTCCCTGTAGCACTGTCTTAGGCGTCTCACAGTATGGATATTGCAATTTATTGCCCTGGCCACATCTGCAGTCCTCATGCCTCCTTCCAGCATGCCTAAGGCACGTTCACGCAGATGAGCAGCGACCTTGGGCATCTTTATTTTGGTGTTTTTCAGAGTCAGTAGAAAGGCCTCTTTAGTGTCCTAAGTTCACAACTGTGACCTTAATTGCCTACCGTCTGTAAGTTGTTAGTGTCTTAACGACCGTTCCACAGGCGCATGTTCATTAATTGTTTATGGTTCATTGAACAAGCATGGGAAACAGTGTTTAAACCCTTTTACAATGAAGATCTGTGAAGTTATTTGGATTTTTACGAATTATCTTTGAAAGACAGGGTCCTGAAAAAGGAACGTTCCTTTTTATGCTGAGTTTCTATCATAATTGAATAGATTGTTGTTATGTGCCTATTTCTTCCTTGCTGTTTTTATTGAATTTAATGTGTTTTTACTTTGGGAGCACGGTTGAGTAGGATTTCCAACATTATTGCCATATGTAAGAACTACGTGTCACAAGTAAAAATACAATTTGATTGTTGGCAATGGCTTGGGAAATATATACCGTATTTTCTAAAACTATACATGAACAATAATTATACTACATTATTGTTTTGTAACCTCGAGGTGTTATCATTTGCATTCCATTCATTCATAAAAAAATAATGTTTCGAACACCAACATACAGCAATGCAGCAAAATACCAACATTTTGCCACAAGCATGGTATTGAAGTATAGTACATTTATGACAAAATGTACGCTAATAGAACAAATGCTTTTCTGCATGCATAGCAACACTAGCTACCCTGGATAGTTCCAAAACAGACAAAGGGGAATGTTCACTGAGTCCTACGATAGTGGCTCTCCACGACAGCGCTGCAATGTGAGGAGGACATGGCCTGAATACCCTCATCAGTCTGTGGGTGCCTGTCTTGAGGAGATGTGCTCAGTCAGACACAATGAACGGGCTTTCAACCTATATTACACAATGTGCCATGTTTTCACTGGGACGTATGGGCTTATGGCAATATCAAAGGATATTCGTCTTGATATCATGCCATGTTCTTTAGGTGAGATATGAATAGATTCGGACAGTGGTCAAAACGTGTAATGTAAGGACTACTCATGACAGATCGACTCATGTCATCACATTAWTCATGTCAAAATATAAGTCATCCTGTGCTTCATAATAATAAAACATTAATGACCACCAACAGGGGCGGGTCCATCTTCATATCCGTCTAACGATATTAATGACCTGATTTGAAGATKAATTACACCTGCAATTAACTTGACAAAGCCTCCAATGCAAAAGGGCTTGTTCAACATAACAATGCAGCCGGGTGCAGGTCTAGAAGTGGAGCATCAGCATTTGTGCAAGCCCACAAGAACAAAACAAATGGCGTGTCACGAGGAATGAACCAGCCTTCATTTAAAAGGGTGCACAAATAATCCAGCTGACTTGGCGGTTAAAACCCCCGCTATCAGAGATCTAACCATTTTTCTTACATACACAAAAACAAGAATGGCTTGGACAGAATTATATTGCTTCAGGCCATGGCTGGCTGTGGCGCTGGCAAGAAAAAGAGAAAGAAAGAAACAAGAGTCATGACTTTACATTAGGGTTTTTACCCTAAGCAAAATAAATAGCTCTGTCTAGCACGCTGAGAGATACCCACTGCAGAGCACTTTGCCATCTTTTCTCCTGTGGGCAGAATAAACCCCTGCTTGGCTAATCTGTTGGAGCAGAGTGATAACAGTGGCTAAGGTCTTCAATGTAGTAGAGCTGATGCTCTGTTTGCCCTTTGAGTTATTCGCCACTTTACCGAGTCGACCCCTAGTCCTTATCCCCGATGAACTTGTGGAGATCTGAGAGGGTTGGATGGGTGAAAGCAAGGTGGAACCGTTTTACGGGGTAGTGGCTAGGGCAGCGTTTCCCAAACTTGGTCCGAGGGACCCCAATGGGAGTATGTTTTGGTTTGAAATGATTGAAATGAAACTAATCAAAGCTTGATGTTTTTTTTTATATCAGCTGTGTAGTGCTAGGGCAAAAAACAAAACGTGCCCCCCTTGGGGTCCCGAGGACCGAGTTTGGGAAACGCTGGGCTAGCGGCTGATTTGGGATTGGGTGTCTGTGGTTACACTTTAATAATGGGAACTGAATAAAGACTACATCATACCTTCCTAAGCAGGGCTCAAATTGTGGGGGGATGCCATTTCTCTGCCTAGGTGGCACCACAGGTCACAGAGTGGTGTGTCCAAACAAATAATCTGGGGCGGGTAGTTTTTCCTGATCTGGTAACCTAACCAGGTAAAACTCTGGACCTTATATGGTATGACRTGATTAATGTGTTGTAACAGGGTTTAATATGGGCTATGATGGGGCTAAAGTTTTTCTAATCAGGTCACATGGGGAGGATAAAAACCCTGTTAGACAATAGTTATTTTCTCATTTTTGGCTTGTGACGCATTGTTGCTCTGTCCCAGGAACAGAAATGGTTGGTTATGAGACCACTGGTCAACTCCCATGATGTGTTTTGCCCCACGTTTGAAACCCTGATAATGTACTGGTACACTTTTTTATTCCAGGAATGAAGGCCTCATCTGAAGATCTCAAGCCATATCATAGGGAGGTGACCAAGAACCCGATGGTCACTCTGACAGAGCTCTAGAGTTCCTCTGTGGTGATGGGAGAACCTTCCAGAAGGACAACCATCTCTGTAGTTCTCCACCAATCAAGCCTTTATGGTAGAGTGGCCAGACTGAAGCAACTCCTCAGTAAATGGCACATGACAGAACGCTTGGAGTTTGCCAAAAGGCACCTAAAGGACACTCAGCCCATGAGAAACAACATTCTCTGGTCTGATGAAACCAAAATTGAACTCTTTGGCCTGAAAGCCAAGTGTCACATCTGGAGGTAACCTCCTTAGAGTTAGGAGGAAGGACCAGACAAGTACAGAGAGATCCTTGATGAAAACCTGCTCCAGAGCAAACATTTCTCAAAACCTTTTTTTGCTTTGTCATTCTGGGTAATTGTGTGTAGATTGATGAGTAAAAAAACTATTTAATCAATGTTAGAATAAGGCTGTAACCTAACAAAATGTGGAAAAAGTCAAGGGGTCTGAATACTTTCCAAAGGCACTGTACATGTAGGCAAATCAATTATAGATGATTTGAGCGTTAACTCAGAGCTTAGACATACTCATAGGCAGTATTGGGTACTCATCACTACTACACGAGAGAAGATTCAACACAATGTTAAAAATGTTCAGTCACTGAATGGTGGGTATGAAGACCAAAACGTTAAATCTTGTGAGAGGATACCTCCTCCACTGTTTCACCAACCAAAGGTAACACAGTTACCATTTCACACCAGACACCAGAGCGTTCGCAATATTTGAGCTATCACAGAGAAGTGGTAAGTGTGTTGATATAATCTGGTAAGGGGTAATATGTTAGGAATGATGATTCAATAATGTCTTGGATGTAAATTTGACCAGGGCATCGGGGTTTCAATGATGGGTCAAAACACATCATGAAAACCAAAAGTGAGGAAATAACCATTGTGCAACTGTGCAACTATTGAAAACAAGGTTACATGGTGATACATAAGGGCTAATCTTGTAAGCGTTTGGAAGTGCATTTATAAATGGTTAATAACAGGAGGTAAATATTGGCTCACTATTTGGCAAACACTGACCAGTTATTGAGCTATTTTGACCAAAGCGATATCACCGTTTATTAATGGTTTACAATGCATTTGTAAATATTCAATAATTGTTAATACCCTAATTATAACCCCTTTATAAACCCTTTACAAATGGAACCTTATTCTAAAGTGTTATCCACAACAGTAATGCTTTGTTTACCCTGGGCCCTGCCCATGCAACCTGCAATTTCCGTGAATCTGATTGGTCAAGACTCAGAGACTGCAGCAGAACTCTGATGTGAAGGACAGAGAAATTGTTCTTGAGTTGACTAACCATGAGGAAAATCGGTTTCAAACGCATTGCATCGATATATTTAATTAAACTAAATCAAGTCCTATGGCAAATGTTGCCTCACCTCATGTTTTCCGGCAGCCCTGGCAGTGAGAAAAGCAATCCCTCTTGATAACAAAAAATATTGCGAGTATCAAAAGAGGTGTGGGCCATATGGAATAAAACTTTTGCTTAAAATGTTTATAGAATGTAGGAATATGTTATGAAATAACATCATAGTTATGCTTCACTTTACATGAATCTATACAGAACAAAAATATAAACGCGACATGTGACAATTTCAACAATTTTACTGAGTTACAGTTCATATAAGGAAAACAATCAATCATTAGGCCCTTATCTATCGATTTCACATGACTGGGCAGAGGAGCAGCCATGGGTGGGCCTGGGAGGGCATAGGTCCACCCACTTGGGAGCCATGTCCACCCACTGAGGGAGACAGGCCCAACCAATCAGAATTGGCTGGAGGTGGCTTATGGTAGAGAAATTAACATTGAACTCTGGCAACAGTTCTTGTGGACATTCCTGCAGTCAGCATGCCAATTGCACTCTCCCTCAAAACATGAGAATCTATTGTGTTGTGTGACAAAACTGCACATTTTAGAGGGGCCTTTTATTGTCCCCAGCACAAGGTGCACCTGTGTAAAGATAATGCTGTTTAATAAGCTTATTGATATGCCACACCTGTCTTAATCAATCCCGAAGAAGTTTAAACTAACTCAATGTAATTAATGTATCAACTGAACCACGGAGGAGACGGAAGCAGATAGACAAAGTGACAGAAAAATGAGGATAAAACCTTCTGACAAGCTGTTTATGAGTTGTCAGTTTGTGTTTGGGTCAAGAGTTGCTTAGGAAAGGGAAGTGCCCAACAATTTGAACTGAAAACTGTCATGCTGGCCTGCTCTCCAATCAAGGCTTGCTTCATCTTAGACCTTGTCTTAGTAACACTTTCTGACTCCAAACAACTTTAAGAAATGTCTGTGATGTCAAGTACAGATATAGTTGAAGTCAGAAGTTTACATACACCTTAGCCAAATACATTTAAACTCAGTTTTTCACAATTCCTGACATTAATCCTAGTAAAAATTCTCTGTTTTAGGTCAGTTAGGATCACCRCTTTATTTTAAGAATGTGAAATGTCAGAAAAATAGTAGAGATAATAATTTATTTCAGCTTTAATTTCTTTCATCACATTCCCAGTGGGTCAGAAGTTTACATACACTCAATTAGTATTTGGTAGCATTGCCTTTAAATTGTTTAACTTGTGTCAAACGTTTCAGGCAGCCTTCCACAAGCTTCCCACAATAAGTTGGGTGAATTTTGGCCCATTCCTCCTTACAGAGCTGGTGTAACTGAGTCAGGTTTGTAGGCCTCCTTGCTCGCACAAGATCTTCAGTTCTACCCACAAATTTTCTATGGGATTGAGGTCAGGGCTTTGTGATGGCCACTCCATTACCTTGACTTTGTTGTCCTTAAGCCATTTTGCCACAACTTTGGAAGTATGCTTGGGGTCATTGTCAATTTCGAACACCCATTTGCGACCAAGCTTTAACTTCCTGACTGATGTCTTGGGATGTTGCTTCAATATATCTACATAATTTCCTTTCCTCATGATGCCATCTTTTTTTGTGAAGTGCATCAGTCCCTCCTGCAGCAAAGCACCCCCATAACATGATGCTGCCACCCCCGTGCTTCACGGTTGGGATGGTGTTCTTCGGCTTGCAAGCCTTCCCCTTTTTCCTCCAAACACAACAATGGTCATTATGGCCAAACAGTTATATTTTTGTTTCATCAGAGCAGAGGACATTTCTCCAAAAAGTACATTCTGTGTCCCCATGTGCAGTTGCAAACCGTAATCTGGCTTTTTTATGGCGGTTTTGGAGCAGTGGCTTCTTCCTTGCTAAGCGGCCTTTCAGGTTATGTCGATATAGGACTCGTTTTACTGTGGATATAGACATTTTTGTACCTGTTTCCTCCAGCATCTTCACAAGGTCCTTTGCTGTTGTACTTTGATTGATTTTCACTTTTCGCACCAAGGTACGTTCATCTCTAGGAGACAGAACGCATCTCCTTCCTGAGCGGTATGAAGGCTGCGTGGTTCCATGGTGTTTATACTTGCGTACTATTGTTTTTACAGACGAACGTGGTACCTTCAGGCGTTTGGAAATTGCTCCCAAGGATGAACCAGACTTGTGGAGGTCTACAATTTCTTTTCTGGGGTCTTGGCTGATTTCTTTTGATTTTCCCTTGATGTTAAGCAAAGAGACACTGAGTTTGAAGGTAGGCCTTGAAATACATCCACAGGTACACCTCCAATTGACTCAAATTATGTCAATTAGCCTATCAGAAGCTTCTAAAGCCATGACATTATTTTCTTGAATTTTCCAAGCTGTTTAAAGACATAGTCAACTTAGTGTGTGTAAACCTCTGACCAACTGGAAATGTGATACAGAGAATTTTAAGTGAAATAATCTGTCTGTCTGGAAAAATTACTTGTGTCATGCACAAAGTAGATGTCCTAACCGACTTGCCAAAACTATAGTTTGTTGACAAGAAATTTGTGGAGTATTTGAAAAACGAGTTTTATTGACTCCAACCTAAGTGTATGTAAATTTACGACTTCAACTGTAATTAGTAATCAATGTATGATCCATCCTGTGTATATGTAATTCTGTGTAATTATTTAGTAAATAAATAAGTAAACCAAATGTTGTATTGCTGATTCATCTTCTTAGCCAGGGTTCGTGAAGATAACCAATACTTTTACAACGTTCAGATGAGACTGAATAAGGTGACGATTGATAATTGACTGCTATTGATATAAAAGATTACCAGCTCTTTAAGAGTTTATTCAGAAGACAACAGCTCTATAAACATTCTTCCGTGGTGCCCCGACTTCCTAGTTAATTACATGATTAGTTTAATCAGGTAATATTAATAAAATAGCATGTCATATCACTTAATCCATAGTAAATACACGACATACGGCTAAAGTTGTTTGGGATATGTAGTACCCCATGTAAGTGAATTCTCCTTTTTCACAGAATCATAAACGTGTGATTACGGAAAGTTATTAATGAAGCTAACTCTTTGGAAGTCGTAGCTAATAGTACAGTTGAGAGTCTTGAGTTCATTACAGCTGAGATGGTTGCCATTAGGACTGTGGTGATGCAAAATCATTTGACCCTTGATTATCTTCTGTCCGCATACGGGGGTACATGTGCTGTTATTGGTGCTGAATGTTGTACTTACATYCCTGATAATTCTGAGGAAATAACTGACCTAWTCCAAAAGATCAGGACTGAGGGCGCTAAATATCATGATTACAATCCAGATGATTTAGACTTAGTCATGTGGTTGTCTTCCACATTTGGAACATGGGGAAGTTTTTTTGGTGAGCATGATACTTCCAATAGCGGGAGTTGTGGTTATTTGTCTCATCCTCATCCACGTTATCAAGTGTGCTATTGCCCGATGTTTGTCTGCTAAAATCCGATGGTTACGTGATATCATAAGATTCATCAACCGTGTCTTTTGGAGATGGGTGTCAGTGGTGTTTACAAGAACGTGGTGGGGATCATAAGGGTCTTCATCATCACACCACGTGTCACGCCCTGACCTGAGATATCTCTGTTTTCTTTATATTTTGGTTAGGTCAGGGTGTGACTAGGGTGAATACGCTAGTTTTTGTATTGTCTAGGGTTTTGTAATGTCTAGGGGTTTTGTATGTCTAGGAGTTTGTAGGTCTAGATATTTGTATGTTTATGGTGGCCTGATATGGTTCCCAATCAGAGGCAGCTGTTTATCGTTGTCTCTGATTGGGGATCATATTTAGGGAGCCATTTCCCTTTGGTGTTTGTGGGTTCTTATTCTATGTTTAGTTGCCTGTCTGCACTATTCATATAGCTTCACGTTTCGTTCGCTTTGTTGTTTTGTTAGTTTGTTCAGTGTTCTTTCTTTAATAAAGAAGAATACCACGCTGCACCTTGGTCTCCTTCGTACGACGGACGTGACACCAAGCCTCATGATTGTGGTCAATGTGCCAGTGGTAACTGTCCTCKGTGCTTTAATGAACCAATGCTTTCTCAGATATGGTATCACAACTGTTAAGACCTCTTTTCTATAACTTTGTGAAGTCTATTTCTTATTGCAACGGCAAGTAAAATATGCCCGTTGTGTTTTATAGAAATGCAAGGTGTTTAATGTGAATGATTTTATGCTTACTGCTAAATGTTTTTTTATTCTGTTTTCTAAAAATACATTTTAACTATATTTATTTTTTAAATGKTCTGGGGGGAGTGTCAGAATATTTAGATAAATACAGTTTGAGAGGACTAAAACTAGAGTACTAATGGTCAATAGCGAATTGTATATAGGAGTTGGGTTTCAGTTCAACATCTGTTCAGAATCTGTGGAATGTCACTCCTGAACTCAGAGCGACATGTGCTACGTGGGCCACGTTTTCATTGGTCTTTACATTGAGTCTGGAGTGGGATACTTTTTATTTGGCCATGTTGTACTGYAAGGACTTCTGATTGGTCAACCCCAGGCTAGGGTGGGGGGTTATAAATGCATCCTGTTCCATTTAGTTCGGTGGGGAAAAGCTGAGAACAGGAGGAGACTGAACATCTGACTCCCAGCATAACATCTTGAATTGTCCTCTCTGAATAAACCTATTTTTCTCCCCTGATTTTCTTTGGAGTTTGTGTTATTGAAGAATAACTGCTAACAGCACTCAGTTTCCCAGCCAGCGAGCTCCGGACAGACAGACACAGCTGTAGACTATTTGCGCAAAGAATAAGAAGTAATCAGGTAGGCCTATTTTATGTTTCCACCAGATCAAAGCATGACAATGTTTCTCCTTTCATGCTGAGCGGTTATTGAAAGGGAGAGAGCAGAAAATATTTCTCAAAAATAGGTTTTGTTRAGGAACTATTGTGATTTTCCATGGATGTAAAAACAGACTTATTTGACTTGCTGTTTGAGGTGAAGAAAAAATTTAAGATAATCAGAAATTGTATCAGATCCCCAAATGGGCACATTTATAGGCGTACATTAGTGCACAGGCCAGGTAGCCTAGGCCTTCTTCTATGCGTAATCAGGTGCGTGTCCTTACTCAAGATTGACAGGAGCGCTCCAAATAAAAGACAATGAATAAATTCACAACTTGTAAATGGAATGAAATAAGGCAACAACAAAAAATCTCACAAGTGAAAACTTGGTTGTGTGCTCTGAAAACAACGTGTACACTAATACAATGACAACGGTAACATTGTAATAATAAATTGAATTCATTAACATAAATTACCTTAACCAAACTGTAACGGCTGATTTCCTCCTCTTCGTCTGAAGAGGTGTAGCAGGGATTGGACCAAGACGCAGAGTGGTAAGTGTCCATGTTTTAATATAATCCACTGACCACGACAAAAAAAATACAAAATAACAACGTAACCTAACCGAAACAGTCCCGTGTGGCATGAACACAGACACAGGAAACAAACACCCACAAACCAACAGTGAAAACAGGCAACCTAAATATGGTTCCCAATCAGAGACAATGCAAAACACCTGTCTCTGATTGAGAACCATATCAGGCCAATTGACAAACCTAAACATAGAAACACATAACATAGACTGCCCACCCCAACTCTCGCCCTGACCATACTAACTAAAGACAAAACAAAGGAAAATAAAGGTCAGAACGTGACAAAAACAAACATTGTATACTAGAAATTATGGGAATTAACGGTAAATGTACTACTGGTGACAGTCGTGTGCCATCCCTGCGGCCTCCGCAATGGCTTAGTCCACTGAGACAGGCGTGAATCAGACAGGTGTCTTGTGTGCCATACATTTTTTATATATAATTTTCACTGCTCTACTAAAAAAATCTTGGTCAACCAACAGCCTATCGACCAAACAATCGACGAGTCGATTAAATGGGGTCAGCCATATAGTAATTACAAATATAGTTAGGATTTTGTACATGAAGTTTTACCTGACTGGTAGATTAACAGGTAGAGTAGACTATGTAACATTCAAGGACAAGGTTATGAGGTCAAATCCCGGTGAAGACATGCTATTTTTAAAATTGTTTTATGTGAAACCACAGTTTATGCACTGTTTCTCAAATAATTTGTTTTATTTAGTATAGTATAAGCTTCTGTCTTAAGCATCCGGCTGAAATGAAATCTATTTTGATATATGTTGGTATTTTGCAATTAAGTAAACATGATGATAAAACAATTGATGGAAATATATATTTTCTTTAGTTTATCATACTACMATTTTCACACAAAAAAATGTCATTCAACAATAATTTCAAATCTCACTATAATAAATTACACATACTGTAATAGCCCATTTCATAGAGAATGTTCCAAACTGGACAACATTTAGTAGCTTTGGTGAATGCTGTTGATATGTTGAAAATGTTTTATTCTAGTTAACATTTTCTATGTGCATTTTATCTACATCTTTAATATTGTACAGAAAAAATGTATAAAAAAGTGTTTATCCACCATCTGCTCTGGACAAGTCTGGTCCTGGAGTGTCTTAACAACATGAAACCAAAATATTTACGCTATATTTGGACACACCTACTCATTCAAGGGTTTTTCTACATTGTAGAATAACAGTAAAGACATCAAAATTATGAAATAAAACATATGGAATCATGTAGTAATGAAAAAAGTGTTAAACAAATCATAAAATTTATTAGATTGAGATTCTTCAATGTAGCCACCCTTTGCCTTGGCAGCTTTGCACACTCTTTGTATTCTCCCAAGCAGCTTCACCTAGAATGCTTTTCCAACAGTCTTGAAGGAGTTCCCACATATGCTGAGCACTTGTTGGCTGCTTTTCCGTCACTCTGCGGTCCAACTCATCCCAAACCATCTCAATTGGGTTGAGGTTGGGTGATTGAGGAGGCCAGGTCATCTGATAAAGCACGCCATCACTGCTTCTTGGTCAAATAGCCCTTACACAGCCTGGAGGTGTGTTGGGTCATTATCCTGTTGAAAAACAAATGATAGTCCCACTAAGCCCAAACCAGATGGGATGRCGTATCGCTGCAGAATGCTGTGGTAGCCATTCTGGTTAACTGTGCTTTGAATTCTAAATAAATCACTGACAGTCTCAACAGCAAAGCACCCCCACACCATCACACCTCCTCCGCCATTCTTCACGGTGAGAACCGCACATGCAGAGATCATCCATTCACCTACTCTGCATCTCAAAAAGACAGGTCGGTTGGATCCAAAAATCTCAAACTTGGACTCATCAGACCAAAGGACAGATTTCCAATGGTATATTGTCCATTGCTTGTGTTTCTTATCCCAAGTAAGTCTCTTCTTTTTATTGGTGTCCTATAATAGCGGTTTCTTTGCAGCAATTCAACCATGTAGGCCTCAGTTTCCTCTGAACAGTTCATGTTGAGATGTGTCTGTTACTTGAACTCTGTGAACCAGCAAAGGTAACTCTGGGTCTTCCTTTCCGGTGACGGTCCTCATGACAACCAGTTTCATCATAGCGCTTGATGGTTTTTGCGACTGCACTTGAAGAAACATTCAGTGTTCTTTCCATAATATGGACTTGGTCTTTTACCAAATAGGGCTATGTTCTGTATACCACCCCTACCTTGTCACAACACAACTGATTGGCTCAAACGCATTAAGAAAGAAAGAAATTCCACAAATGAACATTTAACAAGGCATACCTGTTAATTGAAATGCATTCCAGGTGACTACCTCATGAAGCTGGTTGAGAGAATGCCAAGAGTATGCAAAGCTGTCATCAAGGCAAAGCGTGGCTACGTTGAAGAATCTCAAATATAAAATAGATTTGTTTAAAACTTTATTGATTACTGCATGTGTTATTTCATAGTTTTAATGTCTTCACTATTATTCTACAACGTAGAAAATAGTAAAAATAAATAAAAACCCTGGAATGAGTAAGTGTGTCCAAACCTTTGACTGGTACCGTATATAAAATAAAATTTTATAAAGAAAAAGTAATATATTTGTGTCTACATTCAACCAGTAAATAGTGATTGAGATACGATTAAGGAGAAAAATGTACCCTATGAGGGTGTGGTGCCTGGCCTTAAAGGTGTTTAAAACAACAATACTTTATTGAAACATTGACAAAGCATTTTTCCTGCCACAGTTTCTGTAAAAAGCTGAGGGATGGGGCTGGAAAAAATGCAACCACTCTAAAATCCATAGACTACACCATGCATACAAGGACAGACCATCCATGATATCAAAACTATAGTTTTAACCATGTTTTTAGGATCTACAGTCTTTTTTTACATTTACTTAGTTTACAAATACTAGAGTAAATGAGGAGTTTTCTGACACGTGAAACTGTAAATTAGGTTTTTAATGTGATTATTTTTCACGTGAACTTCCAATTCCACGTGTGAAAGTGAGATTTTCACATGAGGTGAAAACATGTTATTCTCTTCACATGTGAAAAGGGGGTGTTAGCATGTGAAATCTGAATGTAGTACATGTGAAAATATGTTTTCACAATTCAATTTAAGCTCAACATGTGACAATGCTATCGCTCGTGAAAATGTGAAAACTGCTAATTTGACATGTGTTTTTTGTAAGGGAGTCCTTGCAATTCTACCTTGAAATCAGCATGCTTTCTCTAGCTACCTTTAGTCATATAAGGCAAGCTAAGTGGCTGAACAATTCCTAAATAATGCAATTAAAAGTACAGGCTATTACATTGTCCTAAATTCATCCATGGATTTCAATATGCATTGTGTACAATTTTCCTAATTTGAGATCTTAATTTAAATCATACGTGCACATAAACCCATAAGTGAAACACTCATGGTCTAAAGTAGGCCTACTGAAATCGACAATGAACCTCACATGGGACATTAATTCATGTTGATCCCCCTTTGAAGAGGACATGATAAGACAGATCTTAATAAGGGACAGAACATACAGCTTTTTCTTTCTTTCCAGAACAAAGAACTGCCTAAACTGAGTACATTTTTAAATGCAAGCTTGTGTTACATTTCTCTGAGCTGGTCATCTGACGTCCCTTATGATATGACCATTACTTTCTAAGAGAACTACATTTGGAGTTGAAATAAGCACCTGAAACTCAGATATTTTAGTAAATCATTCATTAATGCCAATGGGAGAATAATTCAAGTAAAGTGCATGGAACTAAACTCAGAATACCACCCAGAGAGCATTTGTTTTTTGACTAATGTGAGACTACTCTGGCAGCAGCACACACTTGCTCCTTCATTGACTTGCCATGTCAGCCTTCGGTATACAGTAATCCCTCGTTTATCGCGGGGGTTACGTTCCGAAAATGACCCGCGATAAGTGAAATCCGCGAAATAGAATTTTTTTTTTTTTTAMAATTAGCAACTATTACATGTATACAAATACAGTGACTCACGTGTAGGCCGTTTCGTCGACATTATGGGTTTAGGAGATGTTCGAAATTACAAGATAATTTGGCCAACTTAATGTAAATTTGCCAAGCTGTTTTATGTACGTACACATAACTTGTCTCTTATACACATCTAGATGTGTATAAGAGACAGCTGTACACTTTTGACTTTCCTCTATGCTCACTGCAAATGTTGTCTAATAGTATTTGGGTCAAAGAATAGGCTAGGCTTGTGCAGTTTGGAAATGAGTATGTGGGCACAATGCTTAGGCAATGCTGTCCGAAAGGGCACAAAAATCCAATGAAAAAGGGAGACTTGGAGGCAAAAAATGTATGTAAAATGTTTCTCTTATTGGATAATGAGGTCGTTTCCCCCGTTTGAATCTCACTCTACTTTGCAGACTGTAATACTCTAGTGTTTAGACAGTAATTAAAAATACACCTATTTCAAACATAAAAAAATGGTTTGGAAGTCGATTGGTTTTGAAGTCGAAAAAAACCTGTCAATCATTCCGATCAGATCTACTACAATTGAATTAAGGTATATCCTTTGTTGCGTTGTACTGGAACCAGAGGTCATGTGGATAATTGCTATTTTCCTTAGCTCTCTGCTTAACCAAGTACAACATTTCAATTGGCCATTAAAATGCAAATTGTTACATTAATTGTACACTGGGGTGTGTYAACTGCTGAACGCTGCATTGTGTTTGCTTAGGTAAATAAAGAACACACAGTTAGCGATCATGGCACACTGATTGAGAAGCTTTAATTAGACAGTGTTCTTTTACATTAGAATTAAATTAAAGTCTTTACTTTCTACTGTACGTGATAAAGACATGTTTTTCAGATGTTTTATTGTACTGTTACATACAGTGCATTTGTAAAGTATTCAGACCCCTTGAGTTTTTCCACATTTTGTTATTCTAAAAATATTTACATAATTTTTTCCCCTCGTCAATCTACACATAAGGAATTGTCCTTAGAGCTCAGAGACAKGATTTTGTCGAGGTATGCCAGGTGTACCAACAGGACAATAACCCTAAGCACACAGCCAAGACAACACAGGAGTGGCTTCAGGACAAGTCTTTGAATGTCCTTGAGTGGCCCAGCCAGATCCCGGACTTGAACCCGATCGAACATCTCTGGAGAGACCTGAAAAAAGCTGTCTCAACCTGACAGAGCTTGAGAGGATCTACAGAGAAGAATGGGAGAAATTCTCCAAATACAGGTGTGTCAAGCTTGTAGCGTCATACCCAAGAAGACTCGAGGCTATAATCGCTGCCGAAGGTGCTTCAAAAAAGTACTGAGTAAAGGGTCTGAATACTTTTTCCTTTTTTTATGAATTAGCAAACATTTCTAAAAACCTGTTTTTGTTTTGTCATTATGGGATATTGTGTGTAGATGAATTTGTTTTTTGTATATTTTAGAATAAGGCTGTAACATGACAATGTGGAAAAAGTCAAGGGGTCTGAATACTTTCTGAATGCCAGTGGTGTAAAGTACTTAAGTAGTATTTCAAAGTGGTTTTACTTAAGTCGTTTTTGGGGTATCTGTACTTTACGTCATTACTTATATTTTTGACAACTTTTACTTTTACTTCAATACATTCCTAAAGAAAATAATGTATTTTTTACTCCATACATTTTCCCTGACACCCAAAAGTACTAGATACATTTTGAATGCTTAGCAGGACRGGAAGATGGTCCAATTCACACACTTACCAAGAGAATATCCCTGGCATCTCTACTGCCTCTCATCTTTGTTTGTAAATGATGTCTGAGTGTTGGAGTATGCACTGTATAACATCATAAAACAGAACAAAAGGATTGTGTGGCGATGTTTCAGGCACATGTACTCTTTGTTTGAGCCAGAAACAAAGCATTGGGTGTTCAATAAACAAAACAAAACGATTACTCAKACAGGTGTAAGCCGCTACATAATTACATACTAATTGCACATTCTATCTGTTATCCAGCTCTGTTGTCTCCTCTCCATGCAGACCACATTCAACACTAACTAGGTGTCAACAAGGCTGCAATGGGAAGTGCTGTATCCATGCATCAGTCATCTCCGGCAAATGCAGAGCATCCTCAGTGACGCAGCCCTCGTGTCAGTGTGTGGGTCATTGGATATGTCTGCTTTACGTGGACATATCCGTGCCGTCTACCGCATCAATCACACTTGCCAGATATGGTGAACTTGTCAGCTGCAGGATGCCCTGTTTATCTTTCTGACCAAGTCCAGGGTGTCAGAAATCCTCTGGACAGAATCTATGTCTCCCTCCGGTCAGAGTGTAGTTTGACCAGCAGTAAGTCCCTTGCTGAAGGTGAATGTAAACAAATCCACTCTCCATTGAAATCCCCTGGAATAGGATCTGTTAACCTCTTGAGAATACAGGAGGTAATATTTTCGCTTTAGCATAATTTGCTCTACAGATTAAACTGCCTCTTATTCAATCATTGCTCTTACTATATGCATATGAATATATACCATTGGAAAGAAAGACAATCTCTAGTTTCTAAATCCGTTTCAATTTTGTCTCTGAGTGGATACAGAAGTCATTCACAGCACTTTCCATGACCAAGAACATAAAATCAAGATGTGTTATGCTGGCTTCAAAGCTCTGCCTATATATGGTCGTGCCCCTATGACCAGAAACACACCTCGTTCTCCTTCCTCTGGTTGTCAAGATGACGTCAGAGGAGAAATTCTTTGTTTATCTGGGACTGACGTGAAATAGGACCCAATTCTTTGGCGTGACCGACAACTTCCGGTTTACTGAATCGCTCGAATTTGAGCTGCGTTGGTGTACTGTTTTGCTGGCGTTATGTATGCAAACTATCTCCGTGTCGAATTTTGTTTGATACATGTGACCATATCATCGTAATGTATGTTTTTTCAATATAGTTTAATCAGATTATTTGAATTTTTCCGGAGTTTTTCGGTGTACCGTTGTCGGATTGTATTTACGTTTGAGAAATTCGTGCCACTCGGCCGGTACCTGTGCTAAATGCAGTGGGAAAAGAACATTTCTGAACGGAACCAACGACTCATCTTGACAAAGGACACTTTGATCAACATTCTGATGAAAGATCAGCCATAGTAAGACCCAATTTACGATTTTATATCATATCTGTTGTGCATGTGAACTGGACGTGGGCGCCTAGCCGAATCTGCCTGGTAAAAATATCGTGTCCTCCGCTAACGGTGGTTAGCTAATAGATTTACATATTCTGTCTTCCCTGTAAAACATTTTAAAAATCTGAAATGGTGGCTTTATTCACAAGACCTGTATCTATCATCTGGTGTCTTGGACTTGTGATTTAATGATATTTAGATGCTACAAGTTACTTGTGACGCTATGCTATCTGTGCTAATCAGTGGGGTGAGTTGGGGGTGCTACCGGATCAGGGTTGCTGACTCGTGAGAAATTAAACTTTGGTTTGACAGACCCGCAAGGTGTTTTGTTTCGTTCTGACAAATGCCTACATCAGACTTCTCAGTCCTAATGATTTGGTCAGCCCTAAGACTAGTATTTCCTTGTGCCTTCCCCCATTCCCTTTGTTATCCTCTTTCTTTTGATGGGATTAGTAGCTTAGTTTTTAGATGAATAGTGGTGGTTAGCCACGTGAAGCCTGTTGCAGGTTACATTGGTGCCGTGACACATCACAAAGTTGGTGGTTATCAGAGCTGCTGGGATAGCTTTTTAAGGAATAAAAAGTTAAAGGTGGTGGGTATAGTTTTCTACAAGTTTCTTTGTGTGTGTCCCTACTGTAACTTGCTGATTGGTTGTTGAAGCCAATTTCTTTTAACTCTGCATGCATGCAGCACTCTCTGTGCTTCAAAATTCAGTGACAAAACAATCTCCTTTCGGATCCCCTAGCCTCACTGAGAGGCAGAGATGAGGGGGATAGCTAGATGTGTGCTCAGAGGTCATCAAACTGGAAGTTAAGGCCACACCACAAGAAATACATTTTTTTTTATTTGTCAGCTTAATCTGGGTAGCCTTGCACAACTGAAAGCAGTAAAATGAACCACAGTTATATTTTTTATGTCAGCATATGCAGTCTTTTAAACCTTGAGGGAGTGTGACCTGGTAAGCTGTATGACAAAGGGTGGTCCATTACACAACACCTTTATCCCAATACTTACATTTACATTTACATTTAAGTCATTTAGCAGACGCTCTTATCCAGAGCGACTTACAAATTGGTGCATTCACCTTATGACATCCAGTGGAACAGCCACTTTACAATAGTGCATCTAAATCTTTTAAGGGGGGGGGGGGGGGGGTGAGAAGGATTACTTTATCCTATCCTAGGTATTCCTTAAAGAGGTGGGTTTCAGGTGTCTCCGGAAGGTGGTGATTGACTCCGCTGTCCTGGCGTCGTGAGGGAGTTTGTTCCACCATTGGGGGCCAGAGCAGCGAACAGTTTTGACTGGGCTGAGCGGGAACTGTACTTCCTCAGTGGTAGGGAGGCGAGCAGGCCAGAGGTGGATGAACGCAGTGCCCTTGTTTGGGTGTAGGGCTGATCAGAGCCTGGAGGTACTGAGGTGCCGTTCCCCTCACAGCTCCGTAGGCAAGCACCATGGTCTTGTAGCGGATGCGAGCTTCAACTGGAAGCCAGTGGAGAGAGCGGAGGAGCGGGTGACGTGAGAGAACTTGGGAAGGTTGAACACCAGACGGGCTGCGGCGTTCTGGATGAGTTGTAGGGGTTTAATGGCACAGGCAGGGAGCCCAGCCAACAGCGAGTTGCAGTAATCCAGACGGGAGATGACAAGTGCCTGGATTAGGACCTGCGCCGCTTCCTGTGTGAGGCAGGGTCGTACTCTGCGGATGTTGTAGAGCATGAACCTACAGGAACGGGCACCGCCTTGATGTTAGTTGAGAACGACAGGGTGTTGTCCAGGATCACGCCAAGGTTCTTAGCGCTCTGGGAGGAGGACACAATGGGTTGTCAACCGTGATGGGAGATCATGGAACGGGCAGTCCTTCCCGGGAGGAAGAGCAGCTCCGTCTTGCCGAGGTTCAGCTTGAGGTGGTGATCCGTCATCCACACTGATATGTCTGCCAGACATGCAGAGATGCGATTCGCCACCTGGTCATAAGAAGGGGGAAAGGAGAAGATTAGTTGTGTGTGTCGTCTGCATAGCAATGATAGGAGAGACCATGTGAGGTTATGACAGAGCCAAGTGACTTGGTGTTATAGCGAGAATAGGAGAGGGCCAAGACAGACCCTGGGGGACACCAGTGGTGAGAGCACATGGTGAGGAGACAGATTCTCGCCACGCCACCTGGTAGGAGCGACCTGTCAGGTAGGACGCAATCCAAGCGTGGGCCGCGCCGGAGATGCCCAACTCGGGAGGGTGGAGAGGAGGATCTGATGGTTCACAGTATCGAAGGCAGCCGATAGGTCTAGAAGGATGAGAGCAGGAGAGAGAGTATGCTTTAGCAGTGCGGAGCGCCTCCGTGATACAGAGAAGAGCAGTCTCAGTTGAATGACTAGTCTTGAAACCTGACTGATTTGGATCAAGAAGGTCATTCTGAGAGAGATAGCGGGAGAGCTGGCCAAGGACGGCACGTTCAGAGTTTTGGAGAAGAAAGAAAGAAGGGATACTGGTCTGTAGTTGTTGACATCGGAGGGATCGAGTGTAGGTTTTTTCAGAAGGGGTGCAACTCTCGCTCTCTTGAAGACGGAAGGGACGTAGCCAGCGGTCAGGGATGAGTTGATGAGCGAGGTAAGGGAGAAGGTCTCCGGAAATGGTCTGGAGAAGAGAGGAGGGGATAGGGTCAAGCGGGCAGGTTGTTGGGCGGCCGGCCGTCACAAGACGCGAGATTTCATCTGGAGAGAGAGGGGAGAAAGAGGTCAGAGCACAGGGTAGGGAAGTGTGAGCAGAACCAGCGGTGTCGTTTGACTTAGCAAACGAGGATCGGATGTCGTCGACCTTCTTTTCAAAATGGTTGACGAAGTCATCTGCAGAGAGGGAGGAGGGGGGGGGGGGGAGGAGGAATTCAGGAGGGAGGAGAAGGTGGAAAAGAGCTTCCTAGGGTTAGAGGCAGATGCTTGGAATTTAGAGTGGTAGAAAGTGGCTTTAGCAGCAGAGACAGAAGAGGAAAATGTGAGAGGAGGGAGTGAAAGGATGCCAGGTCCGCAGGGAGGCGAGTTTTCCTCCATTTCCGCTCGGCTGCCCGGAGCCCTGTTCTGTGGCTCGCAATGAGTCGTCGAGCCACGGAGCGGGAGGGGAGGACCGAGCCGGCCTGGAGGATAGGGGACAGAGAGAGTCAAAGGATGCAGAAAGGGAGGAGAGGAGGGTTGAGGAGGCAGAATCAGGAGATAGGTTGGAGAAGGTTTGAGCAGAGGGAAGAGATGATAGGATGGAAGAGGAGAGAGTAGCGGGGGAGAGAGAGCGAAGGTTGGGACGGCGCGATACCATCCGAGTAGGGGCAGTGTGGGAAGTGTTGGATGAGAGCGAGAGGGAAAAGGATACAAGGTAGTGGTCGGAGACTTGGAGGGGAGTTGCAATGAGGTTAGTGGAAGAACAGCATCTAGTAAGATGAGGTCGAGCGTATTGCCTGCCTTGTGAGTAGGGGGGGAAGGTGAGAGGGTGAGGTCAAAAGGCCGGCAGAGGTGGACACCGAAGGAGGCAGAGAGGAATGAGTCAAAGGTAGACGTGGGGAGGTTAAAGTCGCCCAGAACTGTGAGAGGTGAGCCGTCCTCAGGAAAGGAGCTTATCAAGGCATCAAGCTCATTGATGAACTCTCCGAGGGAACCTGGAGGGCGATAAATGATAAGGATGTTAAGCTTGAAAGGGCTGGTAACTGTGACAGCATGGAATTCAAAGGAGGCGATAGACAGATGGGTAAGGGGAGAAAGAGAGAATGACCACTTGGGAGAGATGAGGATCCCGGTGCCACCACCCCGCTGACCAGAAGCTTAACATGCACTACTTGTGATAAGCTGAAACCATCAGGTTTGTGCAGCGGTCTTTGAAGGGAAAAAAGGAAAAAGCATTTAGATGGTAGAAAAATAATTTTTTCATGAGAAGACAGCAGGAGGCCACTCTAGCTTGCTTTCAGAGAAAGAGTTTTGGAAAAACAAGAAATGTTCACGGTTTCCCCTTCTGACACACTTTACTCCAGTTCACCGTCCCGCTGTGCAGTTCACTTGGCTCTCCTCCTCACAGGCAGGAGTGACAGCTGCCAATTAACTGACCTTGTAGCTGAAGGTGGTGCCACTACCAAGCTCTCTCTGCGCTGTCTGCTTCTTAACCGTAGGACACAATTCTTTCACACTGCCGTTCCTGCACCTCAAGGCTCAATGAAATGGAACCAATTCAATAGGCTTTTATAAACAAGAATATTCTCATTAACGGAACAGATGTTTATTGAATCACTTTTATGTGACACCAATCAGACATAAACAAATATTATACTGGGATAGCATTGTTTGTGGTCATACGCACATCCTTAAAATCGTAAATGCTGGGCTAAAGAAGTCAACTTTGAAATAACAGAGTCCTGCACACTGAAAATGCTCCCAATTTACCACCTATATTGGCAATGTTTCAATCCAACATGGATCTTCGTCATGTCAAAAGGCACTGAGATAGCGTAACTGTAAAAAGGGGACTCATAATATTGCTAGAAATCATGTTCAATTATCAGCACCCTGGAGATCATAATAGCGATGATATAGTAAAATCATAGTCTTGGTCCTAGTTTCACAGGGTCCATTTCAGAAGTAAGCCTCAGTGTAAGTACCTCTTATTGGGTTATCAATCATAGAACTCTGAAAGCACAAAGTGCCATGGGGGGGAAGTGCTTGTGTACAGCCGTCCATCTCTCTAAGGTTTTTTTTGTCCCTGAATATATGGTGACATAATTTGTATAGGTGATTAAGTTCATGGAGGTTAATTATTTCAATCAAAGGATATCTCTCCCTGTTCCATTCTTTATGACCGTGTAAACGGTTTGTTCCATATGAACTATTATGCAAATGTGACTGAGTAGATAACATTAAAATGACCCTCCGAACCATGCATGCTTTGATTGTCAGTCAAATTTGAAATCAATAAAACATATACAGTACGTTTTAGACTTTTACAAGGAAATGGTCATAAACCAATTAATCAAAATACAATAATTACTGAGTTCCAGTATCATCCACTTAAAGTGCTATTATTAGCTAGCAATTGTGAACATATCTATTCAACCTCATGAGCACGTGTCTGTTACAAAACATTATTCCCAGCAAGTGATAGCTTAATAACCAGTTATCTTCTTATCACAAATCAATGTAATGCATGTAAACAGCTATTTCCAATTGCACCCCTTATTCGGTATACTGTGGGCATAAATGAGCCCAAATGGAAATATGAGAAATGAACACTGCCATTACAAGCAGATATCAGATTGTAATCTGGTTGTAATGAAGTCATTTTAACCAGCTTTGCCTGCTGGCAATACTGTAGTTAACAATAGTCATAATGGAATTGGAATAGTGCTAATTAAACCTTTGGGCTGCTTTTGTATTGGTTGTACATGGTCTTATTCACTAGGGGACACTGTAGCGCAAAATAATTTTGCAATCGAAAACAAAAAAGAGCATTTCTTATTGGACAAACAAAGGTAATCCCTGCCTGTTTCATTCAGCTTGCTCTCGTTCGTACCCTAAAGAATACGGCCCAGGTATATAACGACTATGCAAAGCTAGCTATGCCTTTTGTCCTCAGCTGTGATTGTAGTTGAATGTGACGGTCAGAATGATGCATCAGTGATTCAGCTCTAGAGCTTATGAAGTGATGATACTGTAGTTAAATACTAACTGCTAATAAGGATACTTAATTATGGGTGAAATGACAAGTGTAAAATGATCATGGGGTTTTAAAGTGACCTCCGTATCCCTCATCCTCGTCGCTACTCTGAAGAGACAATCAAGAACCATCCAATCGTATGTTACTGTGAATGACATATAACCACTATGGTAAAAATATTGACATATTTTTTAGGAGATAGGTCTGTAACTATGACTGAAAAACACAACAATTCAAATTAATAACTATGTTTCCACTACAACGATAATGATGATAAGGATAATGAATGAACTATCTGTGACCAACCAGAGCCATAAACTATAGCAGTTTATACAGTTTGGAAACTGTTATATTTGTTGGAATTCCTCTGCCACTTCCAGCTAGGCTGGGATATGAAATGCTATGTTGTGCAGGTTCAAGGAAGATTTACCTGTCAGTGAACCTCACTGTCTGTCAACTTCAGAGATACTGTACCTGGAAAGTGTTGTGACAGGTTTCCCTGTGGTTGGTAGAGTAGTACACACTTAGAAAAAAGGATTCCAAAAGGTTTCTTTGGCTTTCCCCATAGGATAACCCTTTTTGGTTCCAGTTAGAACCCTCTGTAGAAAGCCAACTTGGAATCCAACACAGTATGGATTAAACAAGTATTTTGAGGACAGGTGTATTTCATGTGAATACCCAATGACAATGTCTGTGAGAGGAACAGTGTGTGGGTGTTTTGGTTTTAATGTGGTTACACCTCTGAAAAAGCGTACAAATTCATATTGCCCTTTGTTTTTTTGTTTGTTAATTTGATGTAATTGCCACCTCAGTCTCAAACCTGCATAAATGATCACTGCTCTCTTAATTAAAGGGTAAATCGGCAGTTAATTCTTGAATAATATACAGTGCCTTCAGAAAGTAATCATACCCCTTGACTTATTCCACATTTTGTTATGTTACAGCCTGAACTCAAAATGATAAAATATTTTTTTTCATCTCACTTATCTTCACACAATACCCCATAATGACAAAGTGAAAACATGTTTTTAAAAATGTTCGCAAATGTATTGAAATATCTCATTTACATAAATATTCACACCCCTGAGTCAATACATGTTAGAATCACCTTTGGTGGCCATTACAGCTCTGAGTCTTTCTGGGTAAGTCTCTAAGACAGTATTTCCCAAACTCGGGCCTCGGGAGCCCAAGGCGTACACATTTAAATTGTTGCCCTAGCACTACACAGCTAATTCAAATAATCAACTGATCATCAAGCTTTGTGTTTATGGACTAATCATCTTTGTGTTTACAGACATATTCAATCTCTCCCTATCCCAGTATTTTGTCCCCACTTGCTTCAAGATGTCCACCATTGTTCCTGTACCCAAGAAAGCAAAGGGACTATTGCCCCATAGCACTCACCTCTGCCATCATGAAGTGCTTTCAGAGGCTAGTTAAGGATCATATCACCTCCACCTTACCCAACACCCTAGACCCACTACAATTTGCAAACCAACCCAACAGATCGATGGATGAATAAATCGGCAATTTAACTGCACACTGCCCTATCCCATCTGGACAAGAGGAATACCAATGTAACTAATGCTGTTCATCGACTACAGCTCAGCCTTCAACACCATAGTGCCCTCCAAGCTCATCACTAAGCTCGGGGCCCTGGGTCTGAACCCCGCCATGTGCAGCTGGGTCCTGGACTTTCTTACGGGTCGACTCCAGGTGGTCAAGGTAAGCTACATCACACCCGCTACGCTGATCCTCAACACAGGGGCCCCACAAGGTGCATGCTCAGCCCCTTCCTGTACTCCCTGTATACCCATGACTGTGTGGCCTCACACAATTCCAACTCCATAATCATGTTCACTGACGACATGACAGCAGTAGGCCTGATTACCAACAACAATAAGATGGCCTCCAAGGAGGAGGTAGGCACTCTGACGGGGTGGTGCCAGGTAAACAAACTCTCCCTCAAATCCAGCAAAACAAAGAAGATGATTGTGGACTTCAGGAGGAACCAGGCTGGGCACATCCTCATCAACAGGGCCGCCTTGGAGATGATCAAAAACGTCATGTTCCTCGGCATAAACATCTCAGAGCAGCTGAAATGGTCAACCCACACAGACATCATGGTGAAGAAGGCACAACAGCGACTCTTCAACCTCAGGACGCTGAAGAAATKTGGCCTGTCCCAGAGGGCCCTCAAGCTTCTACAGGAGCACCATTGAGATAATACTGTTGGGCTGCATCACAGCCTGGTATGGCAACTCCACCGCACCACAAGGCGCTACAGAGGGTGGTATGCTCACCCGAACACACCATTGGGTGCACACTGACTGCCCTCCAGAAAACCTACAACACCAAATCAAATGTTATTTGTCACAGGCGCCGAATAGAGCAGGTGTAGACCTTACAGTGAAATGCTTACTTACAAGCCCTTAACCAACAATGTTTTAAGAAAAATAAGTGTTAAGTAAAAAATTGCTAATAATATATATTTTTTTAAAGTAACAAATAATTAAACAGCACCATTAACATAACAATAGCGAGGCTATATGCAGAGGGTACCGGTACAGAGTCAATGTGCGGGGGCACCGTTTAGTTGAGGTAATATGTACATGTAGGTAGAGTTAAAGTGACTATGCATAGATAATGAACAGAGTAGCAGCAGAGCAAAAGAGGGGTCTGGGTGGCCCTTTGATTAGCTGTTCAGGAGTCTTATGGCTTGGTGGTAGAAGCTGTTAAGAAGTCTTTTGGACCGAGACTTGGCGCTCCGGTACTGCTTGCCGTGAGGTAGCAGAGAGAACAGTCTATGACTAGGGTGGCTGGAATCTTTGACAATTTTTAGGGCCTTCCTTTGACACCGTCTAGTATAGAGGTTCTGGATGGCAGGAAGCTTGGCCGCAGTGATGTACTGGGCCGTACACACTACCCTCTGTAGTGCCTTGCGGTCAGAGGAGCTCTGAACCTGCTCCACTACAGCCCCGTTGATGAAGTGTGCTTGGTCTTCCTTTTCCTGTAGTCCACAATCATCTCCTTTGTCTTGATCAGGTTGAGGGAGGGGTTGTTGTCCTAGATATTTGTCTTTGATTTCTATATATGTACAGTACCAGTCAAAGTTTGGACACAACAACTCAATCAATAATTTGTTTACATTGTAGGATAATAGTTAAGACTTCAACTATGAACACATGGAATCATGTAGTAACCAAAAAAGTGTTTGACAATCAAAATATATTTCAGATTCTTCAAAGTAGCAACCCTTTGCCTTGATGAGAGCTCGCACACTCTTGACATTCTCCCAACCAGTTTCACCTGGAATGCTTTTCCACCATACTTGGAGGAGTTCCCACATATTCTGAGCACCTGTTGGCTGGTTTTCCTTCACTCTGCGGTCCAACTCCTCCCAAACCATCTCAATTGGGTCGAGTTCTGGTGATTGTCATCTGGTCACCAGGTCATCTGATGCAGCACTCTCCTTCTTGATGAAATAGCTCTTACACACCTTGGAGGTGTGTTTGGTCATTGTCCTGTTGAAAAACAAATGGTAGTCCCACTAATCTCAATCCAGATGGGATGGTGTATCGCTGCAGAATGCTGTGGTAGCCATGTTGGTTAAGTGTGCCTTGAATTCTAAATAAATCAGACAGTGTCACCAGCAAAGCACCTCCACACCAACACACATTTACATTACATTTAAGTCATTTAGCAGACGCTCTTATCCAGAGCGACTTACAAATTGGAAAGTTCATACATATTCATCCTGGTCCCCCCGTGGGAAATGAACCCACAACCCTGGCGTTGCAAGCGCCATGCTCTACCAACTGAGCCACACGGGACCTGTGGCTCAGTTGAAGCATGTAGATGTAGCCACACCTACATGCTTCACGGTGGGAACCACACATGCGGAGATCATCCGTTCACCTACTCTGCGTCTCACAAAGACACGGCGGTTGGAATCAAAAATCTCAAATTTGGACTCATCAGACCAAAGGACAGATTTCCACCGGTCTAATGTACATTGCTCATGTTTCTTGGCCCAAACAAGTCTCTTCTTCTTATTGGTGTCCTTTAGTAGTGGTTTCTTTGCATCAATTCGACCATGAAGGCCTAATTCACGCAGTCTCCTCTGAACAGGATGTTGAGATATGTCTGTTACTTGAACTCTGTGATGCATTTATTTGGGCTGCAATCTGAGGTGCAGTTAACTTCTTATGGCTGCAGGGGCAGTATTGAGTAGCTTGGATGAAAGGTGCACAGAGGTGCCCAGAGTAAACGGCCTGCTCCTCAGTCATAGTTGCTAATATATGCATATTATTATTAGTATTGGATAGAAAACACTCTGAAGTTTCTAAAACTGTTTGAATTATGTCTGAGTATAACAGAACTCATATGGCAGGCAAAATCCTGAGAAGGTCCACTTCCTGTTTGGATWTTTTCTGAGGCTGGTAGATTTTCAACCAAGATCCCATTGAAATTACAGCGAGATATGGATGAGTTTTCACTTCCTACAGCTTCCACTAGATGTCAACAGTCAATAGAACTTTGTCTGATGACTCTAATGTGAAGGGGGGCCGAAGGAGACAGGAATGATTCACCACTGCCATGAGGTGACCACGCATTGAACATGCGCGTTCACGTGAGAGGCAGCTCTGTTCCATCGCTCAACTGAAGTCAATGTAATTCTCCGGTTGGAACGTTATTCAAGATGTATGTTAACAACATTCTAAAGATTGATTCAATACATTGTTTGACATGTAACTGACTGTTACGGATCTTTTGGACATTTCGTCACGTTCTAGTGGACGCGCTTTGTGACTGGAATTGTTTACCAAATGCGCTAACCAAAGTAGCTAATTGGACATAAATAACGGACATTATCAAACAAATCAAGCATTTATTGTGGACCTGGGATTCCTAGGACTGCATTCTGATGAAGTTCATCAAAGGTAAGGAAACATTTATTATATATGTTCTGGTTTCTGTTGACTCCAACATGGCGGAAAATTTTACTATTGTTCTGAGCTCCGTCTCAGATTATTGCATGGTTTGCTTTTTCCGTAAAGTTTTTTTGAAATCTGACACAGCGGTTGCATTAACTCTAATGAACTTTTCCTCTGCATCAGAGGTAACTATGGGTCTTCCTCTCCTGTGGCGGTTCTCATAAGAGCCAGTTGCATCATAGCGCTTAATGTTTTTTGCGACGGAACTTTAAAAGTTCTTGAAATTTTCTGCATTGACTGACCTTCATGTCTTAAAGTAATGATGGACTGTTGTTTCTCTTTCCTTATTTGAGCTGTTCTTGCCATAATATGGACTTGTTCTTTTACCAAATAGGGCTGTGTTCTGCATGCCACCCCTACCTTGTCACAACACAACTGATTGGCTCAAACGCATCCCAAAAGGAAAGAAATTCCACAAATGAACTTTTAACAAGGCACACCTGTTAATTGAAATGCATTCCAGGTGACTACCTCATGAAGCTGGTTGAGAGGGTGCCAGAAGTGTGCAAAGCTGTCATCAAGGCAAAGGGTGGCTACTTTGAAGAATCTCAAATATAAAGTATATTTTGATTTGTTTAACACTTTATTGGTTACTACATGATTCCATATGTGTTATTTAATAGTTTTGATGTCTTCACTATTATTCTACAACGTAGAAAATAGTAAAAATAAAGAAAATCCCTGGAATGAGTAGGTGTGTCTAAACTTTCGACTGGTACTGTATATATAATATATAGACCTAAGGCATACAATATATTTGTCACACCCTGATCTGTTTTACCTGTCTTTGTGCTTGTCTCCACACCCCTCCAGGTCTCGCCCATCTTCCCCATTATCCCCAGTGTATTTATACCTGTGTTCTCTGTTTGTCTGTTGCCACCCAGCATTTTCCCCCTGCTCCTATCTGTTCTAGTTCCTGTTTTCAATTTTTTCCCGGTCTCAACCTTTCAACATGCTCTGACCCTGAGCCTGCCTACCATTCTGTACCTTGACATACCACACTGGGTTATTGACCTTATTGGCCTGCTGTTCTGGACCTTTTGCACCCTATCTGGATTACTGACCTCTGCCTGCCCTTGACCTGTCGTTTGCCTGCCCCTGTACTAGTAGTAAACTTTTGTTACTTCAACACTGTCTGCATCTGGGTCTTACCTGAAACGTGATAATATTAGTGTTGCCTATGTGTATTTTATGTTGGCTATGACATGCTGTGACTGGTTTTTGAGTGTCTTATATCCTGTTGATCCACATATTTCATTATAGTGATTGTGTTTCCCATACTCTATATAATATATGTTTATAGATACAGTTGAAGTCAGAAGTTTACATATATCTTAGTCAAATACATTTAAACTCAGTTTTTCACAATTCCTGACATTTAATCCTAGTAAAAATTCTCTGTTTTTGGTCAGTTAGGATCACCACTTTATTTTAAGAATGTGAAATGTCAGAATAATAGTAGAGATAATTATTTATTTCAGCTTTAAATCGGGATAGGGGGCGGTGTTTCCACTTTGAACAAATTGCGTGCCCAAACAAAATTTCCTCCTACTCTGTCCCAGAAGGTAATACATGCATATTATTATTACTATTGTATAGAAAACAYTCTGARGTTTCWAAAACTGTTTGAATTATTTCTGTAAGTATAACAGAACTAATTTGGCAGACAAAAACCTGAGAAGAGGTCAAAACAGGAAATGAGAACTCGATTTTCAAAACAGTGTCAAATGACACCCCTTCTAGATATGACTGAACAAACACTGCCTAGGGCTTCCACTAGATGTCCCCGTCTTTAGATTTTAGTCTTATGATTCTACTATAAAGGAGGGGCTCATAGGAGCTGTTTTAGTGAGTGGTCGTCAGATATTTTCAGTCTGGTTTTGCGCGCGAGGGAGAGAGAGGGCTCTCGTTCCAATGCTCTTACTTCTGACAATTAAATTCTCCGGTTGGATCCTTATTGATGATTAATGTAAAACAAGTACTAAATATGGATTGCAAACATCATTTGACCTGTTTCTACGACCTGTAACGGAACTTTTTGAGTTTTTGTCTGGAGGGATTTTTCGTGCGTCATGAAAATGGATTCCTGGGCTGAACATGCTAACAACAAGTGGCTAAATGATGGGCTTTATGGAACTTTTCAGTCATTTATTGTCGATCTGGGAATCCTGGGAGTGCCTTCTGATGAAGTTATTCGAAGGTAAGTGCATATTTATAGTGTTTTTGTAGCTTTTGTTGACACCAAAATGGCGACTAGTTCTTTGGCTGGATTGTGCTCTAAACGCCGTTCTCAGATTAATCTTTTTCCGTAAAGTTTATATTGAAATCTGACACAGCGGTTGCATAGAGGATAAGTTTATCTTTAATTATGTGAATAACACTTGCATCTTTTATCAATGTTTATTATGAGTATTTCTGCAAAATCACCAGATGTTTTGGAATCAAAACATTACTGCACGTAACGCGCCAATGTAAACTGAGATTTTTTTTATAKATATGCACATTATCGAACAAAACATAAATGTATTGTGTAACATGATGTTATATGACTCATCTGATGAAGAATTTCAAAGGTTAGTGATTAATTCTATCTCTATTTGGGGGTTTTGTGAAGGCTACCAGGTGCTGTGAAAGAAATGTCTGCGCTTTTTTGTATTTGGTGGTGAGCTAACATAAATATACGTGGTGTTTTCGCTGTAAAACATTAAAAAAATYGGACATGTTGGCTGGATTCACAAGATGTTTATCTTTCATTTGCTGTATTGGACTTGTTAATGTGTGAAAGTTAAATATTTCAAAAAAATATTTTTGAATTTCCCGCGCTGCCTTTTCAGTGGAATGTGGGGGGGTTCCGCTAGCGGAACGTGTGTCCTAGACATGTTAATTTCTTTCATCACATTCCCAGTGGGTCAGAAGTTTACATACACTCAATTAGTATTTGGTAGCATTGCCTTTACATTTTTTAACTTGGGTCAAATGTTTCAGGTACCCTTCCACAAGCTTCCCACAATAAGTTGCGTGAATTTTGGCCCATTCCTCCTGACAGAGCTGGTGTAACTGAGTCAGGTTTGTAGGCCTCCTTGCTCGCACAAGCTTTTTCAGTTCTGCACACAAATATTAGATGGGATTGAGGTCAGGGCTTTGTGATGGCCACTCCATTACCTTGACTTTGTTGTCCTTAAGCTATTTTGCCACAACTTTGGAAGAATGCTTGGGGTCATTGTCCATTTCGAAGACCCATTTGCGACCAAGCTTTAACTTCCTGACTGATGTCTTGGCATGTTGCTTCAGTATATCCACATCATTTCCCTTCCACATGTTGCCATCTATTTTGTGATGTGCACCAGTCCCTCCTGCAGCAAAGCGCTCCCACAACATGATGCTGCCACCCCCGTGCTTCACGGTTGGGATGGTGTTCTTCGGCTTACAAGCCTCCCCCTTTTTCCTCCAAACACAACAATGGTCATTATGGCCAAACAGTTCTATTTTTGTTTCATCAGACCAGAGGATATTTCTACAAAAAGTATGATCTTTGTCCCCATGTGCAGTTGCAAACCATGTCTGGCTTTTTTATGGYGGTTTTGGAGCAGTGGCTTTTTCCTTGCTGAGCGGCCTTTCAGGTTATGTCGATATAGGACTCGTTTTACTGTGGATATAGATACTTGTGAAGATGCTGGAGGAAACAGGTACACAAGGTCCTTTGCTGTTGTTCTGGGATTGATTTGCACTTTTCGCAACAAAGTACGTTCATCTCTAGGAGACAGAATGCGTCTCCTTCTTGAGCGGTATGAAGGCTGCGTGGTCCCATGGTGTTTATACTTGCGTACTATTGTTTGTACAGATGAAAGTGGTCTGTTGGGGTTCGTTCCCTTATTCCTTGTCAATCATTGGCTCATTGGTGGAATTAGCATTATGACAATATCTTTAATTAAATAATTAAATAACCTTTATTAATGCGATTGCAGACAGAAGTTGACAACAGGAACATAACGCATGTTTCCGAGTAAGTTCTGCTAAATATAAAAGGTCCCAAGTTATTTTATTAAACCCGTCCAGCCCTTGTGATGTCACTGCATACGTGATTACCTTCTACTCATCAGACCAAGCCCATTCATACACAGCTATGTAAACTTGCAAGAGAGATACAATAGTTCCAGCGTTTTCTAAAGCCTAGGCAATAAATGTCCACTCACCAAAGTTGATTTATTGTGGAATGTCTGACTAGTCTCTTATCTCCTACAGTCCACTGCAGAGTTCTGTCTCAGTGTATGTAAACTTCTGACCTACTGGAATTGTGATACAGTGAATTATAAGTGAAATAATCTGTCTGTAAACAATTGTTGGAAAAATTACTTGTGCCATGCACAAAGTAGATGTCCTAACCGACTTGCCAAAACTATAGTTTGTTAACAAGAAATATGTGGGGTGGTTGAAAAACAAGTTTTAATGACTCCAACCTAAGTGTATGCAAACTTCCGACTTCAACTGTATGTGTTGTGTATTTGATGTATTGTTGCAGTTCTCACCCCCTGCTAAAATAAAGGTTAAATAAAATAAGTAACAGTAAACTTGAGTTCTAACTGATTTWWAAAAAATCCTCAATAGTGGTAGTGACTCCTCTGCTGTCTCTGGCTCCACACCCACCCATCTAGAGGTGTGAAGGTTAGTACCTTTTATGTAGGGGAAGCTAATGATCCATCATGTATGATATTCCTGGGAGTGTGTAAACTTTCATTTTGTACTACCATAGTATTTTTGTATGTTGTCTATAGGTATGTACTTGAAAATGTATCAATTGACCAATTTGGCCACCTGGGTACATTTGGTCAAACTCGTGAGGGACACCTGGGAGACTAGAGCTACATAATATGTTGTATGTCTGAAACTTTGCACAGACACTGCTGCTCTCTTGTGGACAACATTTAAATGACATGCCTCGTCCTATGTCAATGTATGGCCTTTCTTTTGCATTTCAAAGATGCAACAAAACAAAAAAATAGCAAACATTAATTTCACATCTCCACAAACTGTTTCCTTTCAAATAGTATCAAGAATATGCATATCCTTGCTTCAGGTCCTGAGCTACAGGCAGTTAGATTTGGGTATGTCATTTTCGGCAGAAATTGAGATGAAGGGTTCGATCGAGGTTTTAACCTCGATTTGGCCAGAAGTTATTTTGTCTCTGGAGCAGCAAAAGCTGACATGCAGAGCCCTCCAACGCTGATAGGAATATCGAACCCAACAGGACAAGAACCTACCGGATGTTACTTGGCCATAGAGCTGACCCCAGTAAGGGCAAGCCTGTTGGATTTCTGTTTTCTTTTGTTTGATATGCCGGTAAACAGTGTGACGTAACACAAACTTGGTTTAAGCTTGTGTTACGTCACACTCTTGTCATTTGTGGGCCAGCCGACCACTACAATATATTTTATTTATATTTATTTCTATTCTTGTTTTTATTTCACTTTGACCTGCATTGTTGGAGCTTAAGATTGTCATTGTTGTAATATTTGTGTTGTGGAGAAATGACCAGGCAGGAGACGGGAGTGCAGTTAGTTTTCGTTTAGTCAAAACCTCTCGTGCTCTACAATTCCCGGGCACACTAGTGCGCATGTGCATTTCCTATTAGGTTGTAGTAACGTAACACTGTCGTAATACATCACCGCTTAGCAGTAGCGTGCCGTGGCCTGGCGCCTGGCCTTCAGTGAGTCCTACACAGTCCCACCCGAATTAATCCACCTGTTATACCATCATTTAATGCCATGCTCTAGACACTATACATTTAGACAGAAACGCAGTATAACCAGCGTTGCATCACCTTGAAATTGACATTTTTTTCAGAATTGCAGGGAAGAGTACAATACAGTACAGTTCAACTAATAGCAAGAACATAGTCGAGTGCACAGAGTTATATAATATCTTCTTCTATCCATTCTGGTCCACAAACTTTGAGCTTTAAGTCCCCCAAAAAATAAATACAGTGTGTTCACTAAACAGCGCATTGTCGCACCCAAAGCAGTTTCACCTGATATAAAGACACATAACTATTCACTGAAAATAAAAGAAAACAAAAATTTCAACATAGGCTATTGCCATTTATTTGTTAATATATAGGCTATTTGAATATTAACGAAATAAATGCAAACCATACATACCCATTTAATAAAAAATACATTAGCATTGTATGCCTACTCACCAAATACTGATTATTAGACAGTTCGTGCGCTAGCGGATCGTAGAAAAATGCTGCAAGGCCATTGAGTGCAAAGAAGACCTGCATTCTTAAGCTCTGAGCGCCTTGAGTCATACTAAATT
The DNA here is from genome assembly GCF_002910315.2 of Salvelinus sp. IW2-2015. Lineage (NCBI taxonomy): Eukaryota > Metazoa > Chordata > Actinopteri > Salmoniformes > Salmonidae > Salvelinus > Salvelinus sp. IW2-2015. The sequence continues at coordinate 47,150,785 of NC_036842.1, forward strand.
AGTGCATGTTGCATAGCAGTGAATGATAAGCCATCGGTGCCTCTCCTTAACTTTAGCCTGCACCCATTGAGCCAGATGCCATGACTGCTGCGCCATCAAAACACGTGCCACACTTTATCCAGACTACATTCATTTTCCTCAAAAACGGAAAATAAGACGGCAATGTCATCAGCCGCTGCGTTGCTGTCAACATCTTCAAACCGATAAATCGCTCCTTGACTCCCGTGTCCGTCACATAACGCGACGGAGGAGAGCTGTAGCTCCACTCTGTGTCCCCAAACGTTTTCAAAAGCACCATTGCTTGAGCCATGACAGCGTCATAGTGAAACTTTGAAAGTGGCGAACGAACGAACCCCTTTCCCGCCTGTGACAGCAAGGTTATACTTTTCTTGAAAAGTTCGTCTTAGAATGCGTTATAATTATATCCTCGACCAAACGATATCATCTCCTCCTCCGCCATGTGGTCAAAAAAAACAGTAGAACCGAATTAATTCGTTTATCAAATTAGTTTCCGTAGATCTGCATAGACCTGCCCATAGACCTGCCTCTCAATATTGTAATCCAATCAAAAAGACGTGGACGCCTAGGCCTCTACTGCTCCTGGTACACTGGACCAGCACAGCGACAATAGCCAACTCTAAAGCTGATTGGTGACACAAAATTTTAATTCCATTCACTTTAGCTACAAGCGCCCGCCACTGTGATTCTGTAGGCCGAAGCAGATTTAGACCCTGGCAACACGATGCATGGCCTAACTATATTGGATAAAAGATCTAACGGTAAAGACGCCCTCCACCAATCCAACCTGGGGGCTGGAAGCAGGTTTGCAACCAAGAGGAGAAGCTATGAAATGAAGAGTATAATCTACTTGGGAAGATTAATACATATTTGGGGAAAAAATTTTAAAAAAAAATTAATATTTTATGATGATGTTTAGGCCAGCAAGAAGGCCGCGGCCCTACGGCCCCACCATCCGCTAGTAACAGTATAGTAACTAATATAAACAGATGTAGATCCCAGATACTACACTCCTCCCCATAGTTTTTAACTCCAAGAACAAGGTAAATAGTTAGGGAACTACTAATGCATTATCTGAACAATGCATTCTTAACATTTTTCAACTACTGGGTTGAAGCAGACTTTTCAGAGCCCAGCACAAATCCAGGGGATTATTCTGCCCCGAAGATGGAGTTTGTTCCTAATAACTAACCCAGGTAATGTCCTTTTTCTTTCCTTTTATCTAGGACATATTAAAGTGTTGTTGTTTTTATTTCTGTTACCTTAAACAGTTCAACTCACAGGTCAAGCTTTTGAGGTGCCCTTCGCTGTCGAATAGGATATCTCCGCTCCTCCTGGGCTTCCGGTGGTGGGCCAGGTTCGTACGTCCACAGTCAGGAGATAGTCCTGGGGGTCGTTATTGTTCTCTCGGCGTGTCTCTGCTGGGCGGTGGACCATAGCAGATGATCCACATGAACGTTGACCTGGCGATGACCAATTTGGACTTGGTAAGTCAAAGGTCCTTTGCGTTGCAAGATCACACCTGAGTTCCACAGGCTCTTGGGGTGTCTGAAATCACGTACCATCACCCTCTCTCCCTCTTGAATTCTCTGACAGTCTTTTGAGTGTCTGTCATGAGCTTTCTTCTGCTGTAGCTGGTGCTTTGCCACAGTGCTTGACAAGTCTGGTTTCAACAATGTCAGGCGGGTACGTGGTTGGCGTCTCAGAAACAGTTCAGCTGGTACATTCCGTTACTGTGTGGTGTGTGTTACGGTAAGTAAACAGGAACCGGGGAAGCGGTGGCACAGACTGAACCTCGAGTCTAGTCCAGGCATTCTTAAAGGTTTGCACGGCTCTCTCCGCTGCTCCGTTTGATGCCGGATGGTAAGGTGGTGACCGGATGTGCCTTACTCCATTGTTCTTGAGAAACATTTCAAAATCTTTTGACGTGAAAGGAGGCCATTGTCCGATACGAGCTCCTTGACTAGTCCAAAGGATGCGAACAGGTGTCTGAGAAGATTGATGGTCTTCTCAGCTGTGGTCAGTTGAGTAGGGAACACTTCCATCCACTTGTGAATGGACATCGACGACAACAAGGAAATGTTGCTTGTCAATCCGGCGTAATCCACATGGATGCGTTCCCAAGGTGTCGCAGCCCAGGACCATGGATGAAGAGGTGCAGCAGCAGGCTTGTTGCGAACAGCTTCACAAGAGTGAGCAGTGGCCTACATGCTGTTGAATGTCCTGATCCAGTCCAGGCCACCACAGATAACTGCGAGCGAGTGCTTTCATTCGAGTATCCCTGATGTCCCTCATGCAGGTCAGATAGCAGTCTCCTCTGGAATTTGTGAGTACCACCACCCTTGATCCCCACAGAACCATCCTTGATCAGTGGACAACTGGTCTTTCTTGTCGATGAAGATGACGAAGGTTATCGTCATTTACGAAGTTTGGCCAACCTCCTAATGTTAAGTCCAAGACTTTTGAAAGCACTGGATCTTTCCTTGTTTCCTCTGCTATGTCTGAAGCAGATATGGGCAGTTCGTCAATGAGAGAGATCTGGAAGACTGCTCTATCATCTTCACTGTCGGAGTCACTATTGCATGGTAGTCTTGATAGTGCATCTGCATTTGCGTGATCACTGGATCGTCTGTACTCAATCTCGTAGTCGTAGGCTAACAATATCAGAGCCCAACGTTGCATTCGAAGTGCAGCAAGGGTTGGTATAGCTGATTTTGGTCCAAGGATGGCCAACAGAGGCTTGTGATCTGTCAGCAGTTGGAACTTCCTTCCTACAGGTATTTGTGAAACTTCTTCACTCCGAATATTATGCTCAGGGCTTCCTTCTCAATTTGAGCATAATTTTCTCACTTGGTGACAGAGTCCGTGATGCAAATGCATAGGGTGTTCTTCACCTGACGATAGAACATGTGAGATGACGGCTCCACTCCGTATGGAGATGCATCACACGCGAGTCTCGCTTCATCTCTGTGTTGTAGTGGGCAAGCCACTTGCTCTTTAGCAGACGCTGTTTGCAAGTCTTGAATGCTTCTTCGCATTGTGGGGACCAATTCCACTTTGTCGGCCTGCAGCAGTTGGTGAAGCGGATGCAACAATGTGGACAAGTTTGCCACAAACTTTCCGTAATAGTTCAATGTCGATTCCAAAATGTAAAGTGCCACAATTGTGGAAAGGTTGGACATTACAGAAAGTGTGTAAAGCCTCAAAACGCATAGCAAGAGCGCACAAAGTGTCAGACGCAGCACAAGAAGAGGAAGGTACAACTGAAACAGTATTGGAACTGTTCATAGTGTACACAGCTCAACAACAAAAACATGGGGTTAGCGGGAAAACCGGTAAAAATGTAGCTGGACACCGGAGCGTCTGTATCTCTGTTCCAGAGAGACTCACAAAGAAAAACTGAAAGAGTGCCCTCTTCAGCCAGCGTCCATCTGCCTTTCTTCATACACTGGTGACACTATTCCTGTGTTAGGGCAGATCCAGGTACCAGTCCGGTATGAGGGAAAGAGTGGACGCTACCGCTTTGTCATTGTTAAAGGAGAAAAATCAGCCTTGCTAGGCAGAAACTGGCTACAAAAGATCAAGTTGAACTGGGGAGAAATCTTCAGTCTGAGAAAGGACAAACCAGTGAGTCAAGCTACACTCACTAACATGCTGGAGAAGCACAAAGGACTTTTCAAAGATGGCTACGGCGAAATACAAGACTTCACAGCAAAAGTCAGAGTGCAAGAGGAACCAAGCCTATCTTTCACAAACCACGTCCAGTTCCCTATGCTCTTAAGGAAGCAGTAGAGAAGGACCGCCTACAGAAGAATAACATAATCACGAAAGTAGCGAGGAGCGACTGGGCCGCTCCGATTGTTGTAGTCCCAAAGAAAGACAAGACCGTCAGAATGTGCGGTGACACAAGGTCACAGTAAATCGCGCATACTACCAGAGGAATATCAAACGCTGAAGATCTGTTTGCCACTCTAGCTGGTGGGAAGGTTTTCAGTAAGCTGGACCTGGCATCGCTTATCAGCAACTGAAGCTGGATCCGGAGTCAGAACAGTATCTGACCATCAATACACACAAGGGGCTATCAATTCAATCGCTTGGCCTACGGAATCTCGACAGCTCCAGCGATATTCCAACACAATGGATCAGATCTTGGACGGTATAGACAACGTTGTGTGCTTCATGGACGACATCCTCGTGTCAGCACCAATTGGAGAGCACCTTGCTCCTCACTGTGCTGATGATTATCTCCCTCACATCGTGTGGCCAACTTGGCTTAGACCTTTGAGATGTGGGCTGCTTTGTTCTTGTGTAACCTTGAGGACGGGACTGAGAAAAGTGTGACTTTTGTGAGCCTTTTTCACCACGTGTATCACTGACCTTGTGAACACCTTTCTGACGTTCTGCATATCCCGATAGCTCAATAGTATCCCTGTGGGCAAGCTCGAGTCCAAGTGCGATATCACAGGCTTTCCGAAAGGTCAGGTCCTTCTCTGACAGAAGCCTTCTGTGATATGCTTCACCTGTGAGACCACATACAAACTTGTATCGAAGAGCATCATCAAGAAATTGTGTACTTGCCAGCCTTTTCAAAGCAAGGATGTAGTCAGCCACGGTTTCCCCTTGACTCTGGTGACGTTGGTAAAATCTGAAACGTTCTGCAATGAGAATTGGCTTAGGCTTGAAATGCCTTGAAAGAGTTTCAGTCAGTTCTGCATAGTTCAATGAGACCTTTCAGCAATCCATACTCAGTTGGACCCAAAACACTGAGAAATACGTCTGCTTTCTTTTCATCTTTGATTTCATTTGCAGCCAGCCAACGCTCAAAACGCTCCAAATAGGAATCAAAATCCTCTTTTGTAGCCTCAAACTCTGGTACTCGACCAATGGTTGCCATTTTCACAGTTAATTGTTTAGTTTCCTTGTATTACTTAATTTTCCTCTAATTCTTCACTTCAGAAGTTTCTGCAATTACTTCGTTCACTGCACTCATTTGTAATAATGTACACACCGTGTTACGTTCCTTCTTCCTTTTTTTTCCCTTCTTGACAATATTTCTCCACTGAGATCACCTAATTTCAATGGGTTCAATGACAGTTTTTTTTCATTTAACCACCAGAGGGCAGTGTCGCTATTCTGGACTCCAATAGTCTTGCTACTTGGCAGCTCCTGAACACTGTACCTGCTAGCAGTGCTTAGCCTTTTTTTTACTGGCGAAAGAAAATAAAAAATAACTGACGAATTACGTAATTATTTTGAGTTTCATTACTCACGCAACATTCTTCCCTTCAAGCAATGTCCGTTAAAGAAGTTTAATCACCTCGTCGCCACTGTAATATTTGTGTTGTGGAGAAATGACCAGGCAGGAGACGGGAGTGCAGTTAGTTTTCGTTTAGTCAAAACCTCTCGTGCTCTACAGTTCCCGGGCACACTAGTGCGCATGTGCATTTCCTATTAGGTGTAGTAACGTAACACTGTCGTAATACATCACCGCTTAGTAACAGTATAGTAACTAATATAAACAGATGTAGATCCCAGATACTACAATTGTACCCTGTAATTACACCTGCAACCCTGTACATGTGACTATTAAACCACTAATCAAATATACACTGAACAAAAATATGAACGGAACATGTAAAGTGTTTGTCCCATGTTTCATGAGCTGAAATAAAATGTCCAAGAAATACTTCGCTACACCCACAATAACATCTGCAAATTATGTGTACGCAACATAACATTTGATTTACCACATTTTTTGCAGTTTTACTTTAGTGCCTTATTGCAAACAGGATGCATGTTCTGGAATATGTTTATTCTGTACAGGCTTCCTTTTCACTCTGTCATTTAGGTTAGTATTGTGGAGTACCTACAATGTTGTTTTCTCCCATCACAGTCATCAAACTCTGTAACTATTTTAAAGTCAGTCACCATTGGCCTCACAGAAAATCATGTTAAGCACTATTATTGCACACAGAGTGAGTCCATGCGACTTATTTTGTGGCTTGTTAATAAGCACATTTTTACTCCTGAATGTATTTAGGCTTGCCCTAACAAAAAGGGGTTGAATACTTATTGAACCAAGACATGTTTTAATTATTTTCTAACCTTTTCTAAAAACATAATTCCACTCTGGAACAACAAAATGTGGAAAAAGTCAAAGGGTGTGAATACTTTTTGAAGGCAATGTAAAGAAAAGAAATGCCTCATGAGCTTAGTTCAACTGTCGTACCACATCAGAACCCCAAAAATGAGCTTGTTTTACTCCAATGTTTGTGAACAATGTACATTTAAACAAACACTGTATAGCCTCATAACAGGGTTAAAACTATACTGAACAAAAATATAAACGCAACGTGTTAAGTCTTGGTCCCATGTGCTGAAATAAAAGTTCCCAGAAACGTTCCATATGCACACAAAGCTTATTACTTTTAAATGTTGTGCACAAATTTGTTCACATCCCTGTTAGTGAGCATTTATCCTCTGACAAGATAATCCATCCACCTAACAGGTATGGCATATCAAGAAGCTGATTAAAAAAGCATGATCATTACACAGGTGCCCCTTGTGCTGAAGACAATAAAAGGCCACTCTAGAATGGGCAGTTTTGTCACTGTCACGAACGTTTGTTGAATAAATGGACCAAGGCGCAGCGTGCGTAGAGTTCCAAATGTTTAATCAATGAAACTCACAAAAAAATAATGAAGAATAAACGAACGTGAAGTTCAAGCAGTGCTCACAGGCAACTACACAGAAATAAGATCCCACAAACCACAGGTGGGAAAAGGCTGCCTAAATATGATCTCAAATCAGAGACAATGATAGACAGCTGCCTCTGATTGGGAACCATACCAGGCCAACAAAGAAATAGAAAACATAGATTGCCCACCCTAGTCACACCCTAACCAAATAGAGAATTAAAAGGATCTCTAAGGTCAGGGCGTGACAGTCACAACACAAGTTTTGAGGGAGCGTGCAATTAGCATGCTGACTGCAGGAATGTCCACCAGAGAATTGAATGTTTTTTTCTCTACCATAAGACGCCTGCAAAATAGTTTCAKAGAATTTTGCAGTACATCCAACTGGTCTCACAAGCGCAGACCATGTGTATGACGTTGTGTTGTTGAATGGTTTGCTGATGTCAATGTTGTGAACAGAGTGCATTGTGGTGGTGGGGTTCTGGTATGGGCAAGCGTAAACTTGGGACAACGAACACAATTGCATTTTATCAATGGCAATTTGAATGCACAAAAATGCTGTGACGAGATCCTGAGGCCCATTGTGAGGCCCATTTCTGTATATGTGACCAACAGATGCATTTCTAGATAGATTACGGCCTACTGAATATATTTTAACTGACTGCTTTCCTCATATGAACTGTAACTCAGTAAAATTGTAGAAATTGTTGCATGTTGCGTTTAGTGTATATTTTTTATATTATGGATGGTCAGTCCTTGCATCCACTGTTCTGTCTATAAWATTGAGAGTGGTTACATTTCTCCAGGCCCATTACAAAGCTTTTTTTAGTTTAGGGTGATGGACAAATGTTGGAGAGGAGCAGTGCTGGATTTGGCAGGGCTGTATTATAAGGCTCCCTGGAAAAGTAGTACGGTGCTGTCAAGACGTGAGGGATCAATGCAAGCTGAAGAAAGGACGTTTCAAGGAAGCTGGCTGGCCGAAAGCAGAATATGGCTCCTGCTACCCAAGGTAACACCTTTTTTCTCCAGCAGTGGGACCACTGAGGGTTTCTTCCGTGAGGAGAAGTGTTGATATTGTCTCAGGGAGGAGGAGGAAAAAAACAGCCCATTTTAGGAGTGTGATTCTGAACCACACCCTGGGGAATTTCAGTGCCAGAAGCTGACATCCGGCATGGAAAGCACGCTAAGATATTGAGCTGTGGATTTACACTGCATGAGCAGAATTAGAAGTAGGTAAGCAGCCGCTGCGTAGTCCTGAGGATGCCGACAGGAGCTTTCCATCAAACGAGAGAGGGAAGAAAGAGAGAGGGAGGGAGAGGAAGCTGCCTGGTAATGAATGGAGACCAAGGTTTGAGATTCTGCCTGCATCTCACTCAAAATCATAGGATGCCCAATTGTTATGATCTTAGCTTGTGTATGTGGTTCATACTGTACGTGCACCGTAGGCAAAGTGCATCATGTGGAGAGCATAAGATGGTCTGCCTAGGGTCGAACACTCCTATAAGTGAGTGAAATAATGGGCAGATAAAAGGAAACCATGATTGTGCTGGTGAAAAACCTGCTCCCCCATCCACAATGGTTTGCTGGTCTAAAGACAGAACCCTGACTTTCAATATAGACACGTAAAGTTCCTTCAGAAAGTATTCACACTGTCACGTTCTGACCTTAGTTCCTTTGTTTTGTCTTTTGTTTTAGTATGGTCAGGGTGTGAGTTGGGTGGGTTGTCTATGTTAGTTTTTCTATGATTCTCTATTTCTGTGTTTGGCCTGATATGGTTCTCAATCAGAGGCAGCTGTCAATCGTTGTCCCTGATTGGGAACCATATTTAGGTAGCCTGTTTTCTGGATGGTTATTTTCAGTCTTTGTGTGTCTGCACCAGACAGAACTGTTTTCGGTTGTTTCTTTGTTATTCAGTGTTCTGTTTTGATGATTTATTAAACATCATGAACACTTACCACGCTGCACCTTGGTCCTCACCTTCTTCCACCGACGACAGCCGTTACACACACCCCTTTCCACATTTTATTGTTACAGCCTGAATTTAAAATTGATTAAATTGAGATTTTGTGTCATTGGTCTACACACAATAAATCATAATGTCAAATTGGAATATATTTTTTTTGAAATTATTACAAATTAAAAGCTGAAATGTCTTGAGTCAATAAGTATTCAACCCCTTTGTTATGGCAAGCCTAAATAAGTTCAGGAGTAAAAATGTGTTTAACAAGTCACATAAGTTGCATGGTCTCACTCTGTATGCAACTATAGTGTTTAACATGATTTTTGAATGACTACCTCATCTCTGTACCCCACACGTACAATTATCTCTAAAACAAAAGGTTCAGTCTGCTATCCAACGGACACTGGGAGACAAATTCAGCTTTCAGCAGGACAACAACCTAAAACACAAGGCCAAATATACACTGGAGTTGCTTACCAAGACAATATTGAATGTTCCTGAGTGGCCTAGTTACAGTTTGGACTTAAATCGTCTTGACAATCTATGGAATGACTTGAAAATGGCTGTCTAGGCATTTTCTAGAAGAATTTTATAAGACAATAATGTGCAAATATTGTACAATCCAGGTGTGCAAAGCTCTTAGAGACTTACACAGAAATACTGTAATCACTGCCAAAGGTGATTCTAACATGTATTGACTCAGGGGTGTGAATATTTATGTACATTAGATATTTCTGTATTTCATTTTCAAAAATCGCCAAAACATGTTTTCACTTTGTCATTATGGGGATTGTGTGTAGATCGGTAAGAAAATCAATTTTAGCCCCTGTTCCACTGGCACTTAAAATTAGGGCCAGGAATTCTCAAATTCGAGCAGGGTCAAGGGAAACCCAGGCCAGCTCAGCCCAGTTTAACAACTGGTGCAAGCTCGATTAGAATTCGGGCTGGTGACACCATTACTATGCAACCACCACTGCTGGATGCTAAAATAATGTTAGCTAGTTCGTCTGGGCTTGTTGCTGTTAGCTAGCACATGAACAAGCAATACTTCTGTAGTCAGACATGACATGAATTAGCACCATAGTTGGATCCTCCATTTATTTTTGTACTACACAAACTTTTATGAGAACAGTCAGCCCTTGAATGCTTCGCTACCTAACGTTAGCTTGCAAATCAGAGTTGAGACAAGCTAGTTAATCTAGCAGAAATTTTATCTGGCCAGGTCGTATTGAAAGCTAAGTAGCTAGCTACATCATATCAAACTTGTCATTTGGTTTGCTTGGTTAACTAGCTAATAGCCAAGCCATGGCAAGCAAGGTAAGATTTAAGCTAGCTAGCTAGCCTGTTATGCTAGTGATCATGCTAACCGCTAAGCTAATGTAAGCCAGCTAAAATGGCTCTGAGTCTGGCTGGCACTGGCAGTAGTATGGGGTAACGTTAGTTAGCATGGTGAGGGTAAATTCAAATCTTCAACATCTTGCTAGCTCGCAACATTAGCTAAGCCACCTGCAGTCACACATTGACTATCTAGCAACATAAAATATCATATTTCTGGAGGCAGTGGAAATGCAATTCGAGCAAGCCCACTAAAGCCAAACCGGTTTGATTAGGACGCTTATTTAGAGCTTCAAGTTACAATTACATTTACATTTAAGTCATTTAGCAGACGCTCTTATCCAGAGCGACTTACAAATTGGTGCATTCACCTTATGATATCCAGTGGAACAACCACTTTACAAAAGTGCATCTAACTCTTTTAGGGGGGGGGGGGGTTAGAAGGATTACTTTATCCTATCCTAGGTATTCCTTAAAGAGGTGGGGTTTCAGGTGTCTCCGGAAGGTGGTGATTGACTCCGCTGACCTGGCGCTGAATTGACGCAACAGTCAGCATTTGAGCTGGCCACACCGTTTTTGGCCACACCTTTTTTTTACAGAAACATTTTGTACAAACAGTCCTTACAGCGTTATGTCCTGAATGTGACCAGTTTATTGTTGGATGCAATGTTCAGACATTCACAGAAGTAGCTGCAGCATAACACAATCATCCAAACCGGACAATGTAGGCTACATTAGTCTTGGCGTTAACTGATGAAAGATTTCGTAAAACAAGTGATCATATTTATCTAACTCTTGGCTTACAGAAACCATGATATGAATTAGCTAATAGCAATTACTGTTGACAATTTATCACATCACGGGTGAGCTCACCATTGATCGAAATAATAGAGTAAAACACATTCTAAAAATCGAAAGTAATCGGACGATGGGACGTCTGAGCGTGCCGCCATGTTTGTTTTTTCGCGTCAACCCAAGATAAGAAGTGGAGACAAGATTAGTCTGGTATGTTTGTAGAATGCATGTTGAAGGGGGTGTGTCTTCTACCATCATTCACTTCTGGAAGTTTACTTGAAAAATGAATGAACCATCCCTTCACCTCATTTTGTTTTAACATCTTTGGTCTGAGAGACATTTACGTGACATCAAAAATGCATTGTATGATGTCAACAAACATGGCACCACACATAGCTGGCAAATAGCTTAGCCTTAGCATTAGTGCATCATAATCACTACAACCTTCATATGTGTCCATTGCAATCTATGCAAGAATCGGAATGCATGACTTTTCACCAGTTCTTGAAAATATGTGAATAAAACAGTAAACACATTATCCTCCATACACACATATGGTATGCTATAGTAGAAATGACTACGATATAGAGAAAATAGGGCACTAACTTCGATAGGAAAACACTGGAGATGCGCAAATCTAATAGATCTCGGGAAACACTGGGGACGTGCTTGGGCTCTCTTTGAAGAGAAAAGTTTGTCTGGCTCAGTAAAGCCTCAAACATAAATTGTCCGCAACATTGAAATGGATTACTTCTATGTGAATTAATGAGGAGGAGGAACACACCTGAATTAAAATTCAGAAAATCAAACTTGTTAGAAAATTATTTGAAATTGACTAATTGAAACACAGCCTATAGATAATTAGCAGTCAGTATGCCTTGATTTGAGGGCAGCACGTGTTAACTGGCCTGTTGCATAACAATCACATTTTGGAACAGTGAGTGCATTCTGACATCACACGCAAAAAAAAAAACACATGCAGGGGTGACTGTTAGAGATATTTGCAACTCATGCCTCATTCAACTTAGCGTATATGGAGTGAATTGAGGCATAGATGGGTTATCTATTATCTAAAGCAGGCCTGGGCAAAGGCAGGCCCGGGGGCTGTATACGGCCCGCTACCTGATTCAATACGGCCCGCGGAATCATGCTCAGATCACATAAAGAATTAACGATAGTAAAGTTTTGAAAAACGTATTTGTTATTCAAATTTAAAGCCCAATGAATACTCGCCTTTGTGTAATGATTTAACTCCCACCGCTTTTGGGACATTTATTTTGAAGGCACGTATAAATGACAACTGCACGAGGACTGACAGTGACTGACAGGCTGACACACACGTCACAGTTACAAATAGTAGCTAGCTAGAAAATGCGCAAAAAATACGTTTTTCAAAGATTTCTAAGAAAAGGAAAGTAGACAATGAATGTAGGGTGTTCCAGCAAGAGCGGACATCGAAATAGTTATTTATTGAGGTATCATGGAAAACTGTGTGCTTAGTGTGCAAAGAGAGCATCGCTGTCTTGAACGACTACAACTTCTTCCGACACTTCCAGACGAAGCATGCACAGAAATATAGGAATATGTCTTCTGAGCAGAGGGCAAGTGCATCGAAAGAGTTGCTTTCTCAGTTGCAAAAGCAGCAGGGACTTTTCACAAAACTGCATTCAGCAAACAACGGAATTGCGAGAGCTAGCTATGTACTGTCCCACAAAATTGCTAAACATAGCAAACCATTCGCTGAGGGCAAATGCATGAAAGAATGTTTAATTGACTCTGCAGCAATACTTTGCCATGACAAGAAAGAGCTGTTTGAAAATGTTTCCCTGTCAAGACGAACAGTGACACGGCGTGTTGAGGACATCACAGAGAATATGGAACAACAGTTGAAAGACAAGGTAAAGGATTTCTCCTTGGCCCTAGATGAGAGCAGTGATGCACGTGACACGGTGCAGTTGTTGATATTCTTACAAGGCATAACCCCAGACTTTGAAATTACAGAGGAGCTTGCTTCAGTGCAGTCAATGAAGAGCACAACCACATGGAAATATTTATTGGAGGTTAATAAGTGCGGCAAAGCTGGGACTGAGTTTTGAAAAGTTGTCCAGTGTGACCACTGATGGTTGTCCAAACTTGACAGGAAAAAATGCCTTTGGAAAAGGATACAAGATCAAGTAGCTGAGCTGAACCCAGATCAGAAAATTATTTTCCTGCATTGCATTGTTCATCAGGAGATGCACTGTAAATGTGTCCTGAAAATGAGCCATGTTGTGGATACAGTCACTAAAGTGGTAAACTTCTTAAGAGCAAACTCTTTAAACCACAGGCAGTTTGTCTCACTGTTGGAAGAGAGTCGGGTCATGCAAATCTCCCCTACCACACAAACGTGAGATGGCTGAGTTTGGGGAAGGAGCTTTAAATGGTGTTGGACCTGAAGTCGGAGTTTGCTGAGTTTTTGCAAATGAAAGGAATATATGTGGATTTCCCTCAACTGCAAGATAAAGAATTGTTGGCTGATTTTGACACAGATCATCTCTTACTGACTCTCACCTCTCAGCAATCTTGCGCATAGCGATTTCAGAAACTATACCTGACTTCCCTGCTCTAGTCAATGCCCATCAGAGACTTCACTCCTCACACTGATTGAGAAGTTAAAATGTTATGTTGAGCTCTCTCTTTCTTGTGTTTTTGTGCATACCCATTAAAAGAGTTCTGTCATGGTGCTGAATGCACAGTGTACTTTTCCGACCGTGTAGTTCATTGCATGTTTAATAATGAAAATACCTACCAAAAGGAGAACATGGATGTGGTTTATTTCTGTGCATGTTAAAAAAGTAAAATAAATAGCATATCAGGACGTGATTTACGGTAGATATATCTGTCAACACAGTCATACACATGATGTATAATCCTGTAATATGATTATGGCCAGCGATGGCAAAAATATCCACCAACGTGAGAATTCCAGGATCACGGAGCTGAGTAACTAAAAATATTTCAACCATGACCTGTTCTAATTCTCTGTTCTGTGAAAAGCAAATGAGAATGTGCCCGTAATTGATATTTATTTACTGACCTAATTAAAAAAGAACATAGATTAAGTGGCATTTTACGCATTATGGCCGTAAAAATCTGTGTATGCCAGTGTTTAAGCCTGCGCAAGGTGAATGACGACCAGCCAACGGCGTTGTAGAGATCACAATGTGTTAGATGTTTTTGATTGGTGAGGGCCGAATGATATACTGAATCAAGTGCTCTCGGGGTAGTGGTTGATGCCTGTAAGTACAGTGCATCCGGAAAGTATTCAGACCCTGTCACGGCCGTCGTCGGAAGGAGACCAAGGTGCAGCGTGGTCAGCGTACATTTTCCTTGATTATTGTAAATTTCGCCAACAAAACAAGAAACAAAGAAACGACCGTGAAGCTTAACAGGGCTATAGTGCCACTAACAAAGATAACGACCCACAAACACAAAAGGAAAAAAGGCTGCCTAAGTATGATTCCCAATCAGAGACAACGATAGACAGCTGTCCCTGATTGAGAACCATACCCACCAAAACATAGAAATAAAGAAACTAGAATGCCCCCCTAGTCACACCCTGGCCTAACCAAAATAGAGAATAAAAGCTTCTCTATGGCCAGGGTGTGACAGACCCCTTGACTTTTTCCACATTTGTTACATTACAGCCTTATTCTAAAATTGATTCAATTGTTTTCCCCCTCATCAATCTACACCCAATACCCCACATTGACAAAGCAAAACAGGTTTTTGGAAAACTTTGCAAATATATAAACATTTATTCAGACCCTTTACTCAGTACCTTGTTGAAGCACCTTTGGGAGCGATCACAGCCTCGAGTCTTCTTGGGTATGCGCCTACAAGCTTGGCACACCTGTATTGGTGAGTTTTTCCCATTACTCTCTTCAGATCCTCTGAAGCTCTGTCAGGTTGGATGGGAGAGATGCTGCACAGCTATTTCAAATAGAATCAAATGTATTTGTCACATGTGCTGAACACAACAGGTGTAGACCTTACAGTGAAATGTACTTACAAGCCCTTAACCAACATTCAGTTAAGAAAATATCCTTAACAAAGTAAGAAATAAAAGTAACAATAATTAAAGAGCAGCAGTAAAATAAACAATAGCGAGGCTATTTACAAAGAGTACCAGTACCGAGTCAATGTATGGTAGCACCGGTATTCGAGTAATACGTACATGTAGGTAGTATTAACGTGACTATGAATAGATAATAATAACAGAGTAGCAGCCGCGTAAAAAAAAGGGGGGGGGGCAATGCAAATAGTCTGGGTAGCAGTCTTATGGCTTGGGGGTAGAAGCTGTGTGCTTCCGATTGAACATCCAGAGATGTTCGATAGAAATCAAGTCCTGACTCAGGCTTGGCCACTCAAGGACATTCAGAGACTTGTCCAAAAGGCCCTCATGCGTTGTCTTGGGCTTGCTAAGGGTCGCTCCTGATGGAAGGTGAACCTTCAACCCAGTCTGAGGTCCTGAGCACTATTGGAGCAGTTTCGATCAAGGGAATCTCTGTGTTTTACTCCTTTCATCTTTGCCTCGATCCGGCTAGTCTCCAGTCCCCCACTGCATGATGCGTCACCACCATACTTCACCGTAGGACGATGCCAGGTTTACTCCAACTTGACACTTGGCATTCAGGCCAAAGAGTTCAATATTGGTTTCATCAGACAAGAGAATCTTGTTTCTTAAGATCTGAGAGTCTTTAGGTGCCTTTTGGCAAACTCCAAGCGGGCTGTATGTACTTTATCATAAAGCCTGATTGGTGGAGTGCTGCAGATTTGTTGTCCTTCTAGAAGGTCTCCCATCTCCACAGAGGAACTCTCTAGAGGACCATACCAAGCCAAAACATAGAAATAAAGAAACTAGAATGCCCACCCTAGTCACACCCTGGCCTAACCAAAATAGAGAATAAAAGCCTCTCTATGGCCAGGGCGTGACAGTACCCCCCCGCAAAACCTGACTCTATAGGGGAGGGTCCGGGTGGGGATCTATTCACCGCGGCGTCTCCGGTGCGGGACGTAGACCCCGCTCCACCTCTGGCTCCCCCCAATTTGGTGGCGCCTCTGGTGCGGGGACCCTCGTTGCCGACCCCAGGACTGGGGACCCTCGCCGCAGGCCCCGGACTTGGAACCCTCGCCGCAGGCCCCGGACTGGAGGCCGTCGCCGGAGGCCCCGGATTGGAGGCCGTCGTCGGAGGCCACGGATTGGAGGCCGTCGCCGGAGTTCCCGGACTGGAGACCGTCGCCAGAGGCTCCGGACTGGAGACCGTCCCTGCAGGCTTCGTGCCATGTATCGTCACTGGAGGCTTTGTGCCATGGATCGTCACTGGAGGCTTCGTGCCATGGATCGTCACTGGAGGCTTCGTGCCATGGATCATCACTGGAGGCTTCGTGCCATGGATCATCACTGGAGGCTTCGGGCCATGGATCATCACTGGAGTGAGGAGACGTCTAGGCAGCCTGGTGCGTGGAGCTGCCACAGGGCTTACCAGGCTGGGGAGACATACAGGAGGCCTGGTTCTGGGAGCAGGCACAGGACTCACCAGGCTTTGGAGACATACAGGAGGCCTGGTTCTGGGAGTAGGCACCGGAGACAATGGGCCGTGGAGGCGCACTGGAGGTCTCGAGCGTAGAGCCTGCACAACCCGTCCTGGCTGGATGGTTACCTTAGCCCGGCAAAGGCGGGGCGCTGGCACAGGTTGCATTGGGCTGTGCAGACGCACCGGAGACACAGTGCGCAGAGCCGGCGCAGGATATCCTGGGCCGTAGAGACGCACTGGCGGCCAGTAGCGCTGAGCCGGCACCATCCATCCTGGCCGGATGCCCACTCTGGCCCAGCCGATGCGGGGAGCTGGAATGTAGCGCACCGGGCTGTGAACGCGCACTAGAGACACCGTGCACTCCACCGCATAACACGGTGCCTGACCAGTACCACGCTCCCTACGGTAAGCACGAGGAGTTGGCTCAATTCTCCAACCTGACTCAGCCAATCTCCTCGTGTCCCCCCCAAACATTTTTGGGGGAGTGGCCTCCCGGTCTTTAGTGCCAGCCGTGACCCTGTGTAATCCTGGGCCCTTTTTCTAGCTGCCTCCGCTTTCCTCGCTGCTTCCACCTGTTCCCATGGGAGGCGATCCCTCCCCGCCAGGATCTCCTCCCACGTCCAGGATCCCCTTCCCATTCAAAATGTCCTCCCATGTCCATTCCTCCTTACCACGCTGCTTGGTCCGTTTGTGGTGGGTAGTTCTGTCACGGCCGTCGTCTGAAGGAGACCAAGGTGCAGCGTGGTGACGTACATTTTCCTTTCTATTGTAAATGTCGCCAACAAAACAAGAAACAAAGAAACGCCCGTGAAGCTTAACAGGGCTATAGTGCCACTAACAAAGATAACTACCCACAAACACAAAAGGAAAAAAGGCTGCCTAAGTATGATTCCCAATCAGAGACAACGATAGACAGCTGTCCCTGATTGAGAACCATACCCATGCCAAACATAGAAATAAAGAAACTAGAATTGCCCCCACCCTGGCCTAACCAAAATAGAGAATAAAAGCTTCTCTATGGCCAGGTGTGACAGACCCCTTGATTTTCCACATTTTGTTACATTACAGCCTTATTCTAAAATGATTCAATTGTTTTTCCCCCTCATCAATCTACACCCAATACCCCACATTGACAAAGCAAAACAGGTTTTTGGAAAACTTTGCAAATATATAAAACATTTATTCAGACCCTTTACTCAGTACCTTGTTGAAGCACCTTTGGGAGCGATCACAGCCTCGAGTCTTCTTGGGTATGCGCTACAAGCTTGGCACACCTGTATGGTGAGTTTATCCCATTACTCTCTTCAGATCCTCTGAAGCTCTGTCAGGTTGGATGGGGAGAGATGCTGCACAGCTATTTCAAATCAAATCAAATGTATTTGTCACATGTGCTGAACACAACAGGTGTAGACCTTACAGTGAAATGTTACTTACAAGCCCTTAACCAACAATTCAGTTAAGAAATATACCTAACAAAGTAAGAAATAAAAGTAACAAATAATTAAAGAGCAGCAGTAAAATAACAATAGCGAGGCTATTTACAAGAAGTACCAGTACCGAGTCAATGGTTATGTAGCCACCGGTATTCGAGGTAATACGTACATGTAGGTAGAGTTATTAACGTGACTATGAATAGATAATAACAGAGTAGCAGCCGCGTAAAAAAAAGGGGGGGGGGGGCAATGCAAATAGTCTGGGTAGCAGTCTTATGGCTTGGGGGTAGAAGCTGTGTGCTTCCGATTGAACATCCAGAGATGTTCGATAGAAATCAAGTCCTGACTCAGGCTTGGCCACTCAAGGACATTCAGAGACTTGTCCAAAAGGCCCTCATGCGTTGTCTTGGCTGTGTGCTAAGGGTCGCTGTCCTGATGGAAGGTGAACCTTCAACCCAGTCTGAGGTCCTGAGCACTATTGGAGCAGGTTTCGATCAAGGGACTCTCTGTGTTTTACTCCTTTCATCTTTGCCTCGATCCGGACTAGTCTCCCAGTCCCCCACTGCATGATGCGTCCACCACCATACTTCACCGTAGGGACGATGCCAGGTTTACTCCAGACTTGACACTTGGCATTCAGGCCAAAGAGTTCAATATTGGTTTCATCAGACAAGAGAATCTTGTTTCTTAAGATCTGAGAGTCTTTAGGTGCCTTTTGGCAAACTCCAAGCGGGCTGTATGTACTTTATCATAAAGGCCTGATTGGTGGAGTGCTGCAGAGATTGTTGTCCTTCTAGAAGGTTCTCCCATCTCCACAGAGGAACTCTAGAGCTCTGTCAGAGTGACCATCGGGTTCTTGGTGATTAAGGCCCTTCTCTAAGGCCCTTCTCCCCCAATTGCTTGTCCGGGAAGCCTGCTCTAGGAAGAATCTTCAAACTTTCAACTTCCTCGATTTAAGAATGATGGAGGCCACTGTGTTCTTGGCAAACTTCAATGSTGCAGAAATGTTTTGGTACCCTTCCCTAGATCTGTGCCTCCACACAATCTTTTCTCGAAGAGCTAAAGACAATTCCTTCAACCTCAAAGCTTGGTTTTTGCTCTGACATTCACTGTCAACTGTGTGTGCCTTTCCAAATTATGTCCAATCAATTGAATTTACCACAGGTGGACTCCTTTCAAGTTGTAGAAAGCTTTTTTTTTAAATGTATTTAATCCATTTTAGAATAAGGCTGTAATGTAACAAAATGTGCAAAAAGTCAAGGGCCTGAATACTTTCTGAAGGCACTGTATATAACAACACTAAAATCTAAAACCGCCAGTAATATACATTGTACCAGCTCCTTCCAGGCCTCCAGATAAAAACATGCCTCATGCCGGCAATAAAAACCTGTTCCCAGCTTGAGCTTCCTTATCAAGTTCTCCACATGAACAGTGAGGCTCAGCTGTTATCCACCCACACTTTAACTTGCTCTATAGTATRTCCAAATAAAACCTTGTGGAAGACCCGAGCACAACTATGGACTCAGATTTACAACCATCCGCCATTACACATTGTGTATGATTTGATAGGTAATTTATAAACCAATTTAGCATGACCAGTAATTCCAAAACGTTTTAACTTTTGAACCAACACAGCATGGTCCATGGTTTGTCCCCATGTACAGTTGCAAACCGTGGTCTGGTTTTTTTATGGCGGTTTTGGAGCAGTGGCTTCTTCCTTGCTGAGCGGCCTTTCAGGTTACGTCAATATAGAACTCGTTTTACTGTGGATATAGATACTTTTGTACCTGTTTCCTCCAGCATCTTCACAAGGTCCATTGCTGTTGTTCTGGGATTGATTTGCACTTTTCACACCAAAGTATGTTCATCTCTAGGAGACAGAACGCGTCTCCTTCCTGAGAGGTATGAAGGCTGCGTGGTCCCATGGTGTTTATACTTGCGTACTATTGTTTGTACAGATGAACGTGGTACCTTCAGGCATTTGGAAATTGCTCCCAAGGATGAACCAAACTTGTGGAGGTCTACAATTTATTTTCTGAGGTCTTGGCAGATTTCTTTTGATTTTCCCATGATGTCAAGCAAAGAGGCACTGGGTTTGAAGGTAGGCCTTGAAATATATCCACAGGTACACCTCCAATTGACTCAAATTATGTCAATTAGCCTATCAGAAGCTTCTAAAACCATGACATAATTTTCTGGAATTTTCCAAGCTGTTTAAAGGTATAGTCAACTTAGTGTGTGTAAACTTCTGACCCACTAGAATTGTGATACAGTGAATTATATGTGAAATAATCTGTCTGTAAACAATTGTTGGAAAAATGTATTGTGTCTGCATGACACAAGAAATACAGTAGCTTCTTAAGGCTAGGGGGCGGTATTTTCACATCCGGATGAAAAGCGTGCCCAAAGTAAACTGCCTGGTACTCAGGCCCAGAAGCTAGGATATGCATATTATTAGTAGATTTGGATAGAAAACACTCTGAATGATGTCTGTGAGTATAACAGAACTTATTTGGCGGGCGAAACCCAGAGGACAAACCATCCAGGATTTTTATTTTGAGGTCACTCTCTTTCAACGTGCTTTCAATGGGAATCTAGAATTTTAAGGCAGTTGCTTGCAGTTCCTACCGCTTCCACTAGATGTCAACAGTCTTTAAATATTGGTTGATGTTTTTCCTTTGAGAAATGAAGTAGCCCTGTTCAGAACGAGGGTCAAGTGAAGTGTACTGTTTGGTAGAGGCGTGTGACCTGAAAAGCTCGCTCCACTTTGTTCTCCTCCGGTATTGAACACAGTTTATCCCATCTTAAATTTTATCGATTATTTACGTTAAAGAATACCTAAAGTTGTATTAGGAAAGTTGTTTGAAATGTTTGGACAAAGATTACAGGTAATTTATGAGATATTTTGTAGTCATGTTGCGCGAGTTGGAACCAGTGTTTTTCTGGATCAAACGCGCCAAATAAATGTACATTTTGGATATATAACGACGGAATTAATCGAACAAAATCGAACAAAATCGAACAAAAGGATTGTGATGTTAATGGGACATATTGGAGTGCCAACAGAAGAAGCTCGTCAAAGGTAAGGCATGAATTATATCTTTATTTCTCAGTTTCGTGTCGCCCCTGGCGGGTTGAATTAGGATTGTCTGTCTTTGTTTGATGGGGTGCTGTCCTCAGATAATAGCATGGTTTGCTTTCGCCGTAAAGCCTTTTTGAAATCTGACACGTTCCCTGGATTAACAACAAGTGTAGCTTTAAATTGGTGTATTGCATGTGTGATTTCATGAAAGTTTAATTTTTATAGTAATTTAATGCCTTTAATCCTGATTTATTTGGGAGGTTTATAACAACAAGATACAACAATATTTAAAGTTGAGCCCGAGGTTTAGATACAAAGACAGATATTCAAATTACTTAGGTTTTGTAACAGAAGTCAGAACAACCATCGAGAACTTGTCTTTTACATATACAGCAACACCACCCCCCTTAGATTTACGATCTGCACGAAAAACATTGTAACCATTTATGCCAATATTTTTTGTCTGTAATAGATTGTTTGAGCCAGTTTCAGAAAGCATAAATACGGCAAGTTCAGCAGTTTTTATCCATATATTCACAAAATCAAGCTTCGGCAGAAGTCTTCTTACATTCATATGCAGAAACTTCAGGCCACTCTGACTACTTCATTCGGCAGGAGTAAACATTTCAGGGCCTGGGTTAGAATGCACATTTCCAGACAGTAGAAGCAGCAAGATAATGGCAAGTCTAAATCGGGGGTTACAACATTTGGATTTACAGACAACACTTGAATGACAATCCACAGTCAGAGTCTTTAACACCACATATTACAGGAGATGTGTAAAGTCCAGAGACATGCTAGTACCAAGAGAACAGTCCTGACATGTAGGCGCAAGWGTCAGATTTCTCCCATGTTGTTTGGGAGATGTGTGCAGAGTTCTCGTGTTCATTTACAGAGCAAGCGTGTGGTTTCTCCCAAGACACGAGGGAGAAACAGTAATGTATTTCCTCATTCACAGAGCAACAGGCTCTAAAAGTATAGCCAACATTGTAAAAGCCAAGGGTAGACAACAGCATGTTCATTTATTGCCCTATCAATGAACATAAGAGAACACCGCACTAAGCACATACAAAGTTAACAGAACAATCTAAGATATGTAGCCAACACAATGCTAAAACCGCATTAAATGAGCTACAACATCAAATAAAAGCGATCCTAAAGAATAATACAAACATAGCAAGAATCACTAATCAAATAGTCCAAGAGCATATATATCTATATCTTGCCCTGTACTGCAGGATTTCAAGGAAAAGTCTGATTTCGTCACTGGAGTCGATTATAATTTTTAAAGACATTCTGGTAAAGTTATGTAACAACAGTTGACTCATTCAGTACCTTTCCAAACCTTTTCGACACCAAAATAAGCTAAATACAGCGCTGATAGTTTTGTTCCAATTTTCCACTGCCATCATTTGTGCATGTTTTAAATAACCTATTTTAAGAGTTAATTAAAATTGATTAGCCTGCGGGAGGTTTTATTGGATGTGTCAGTAGCTTTCGACACTGTTGTCGTTGATATTTTATGAACACTGCCCATCCTTACTACAAACCAACTGCTTAAATGTTATCATAGGGGCTGCCGATGTACCATTTTCAGCCTATTTCATTTAAATAGAAAAATCTAGTTTCTTTAAATGACATTTGGTTATGAACGATTTTCTAAACATCTATATTGGCCTTATAAAGGAGCCATGAGGTGTCATTAAACCTTTACAAGATTTACTAGGTCATGGTTTAAAGTGTGACCCCAATGCAAATGTTTTTTTCCCCCTTTATCCTATGAAACGTGCTTCCACTTTCCTCACCTCAATGCGACAGTGCTTTCATTAAGTCTACATATCAGTTATTGTAGCTCTTTGCTATCTTTCCCCTATATTCCCCATGGCAAGATTGTACCCCTGTGCATCTGGTGTGGGAGTTACAAACACTGTTACTCATGCATCTGCTTTCATGTCGGAGTATGGAGTGGAATTTGGCACATCCTTTGGGACTCCTTGGTCTGTGTTTGGATAACGATGCAACATAAATGTCAGCCCTGAATTTGCTATCTCAGAGTTGCGTCACTTTAATTAGCTCATGCATTAATGTTCCTACGTTTGTAGCCTCAGCTTCAGTTCATGTTCATTAGCTTGATGTGTCAACGCAATGCTTTGCTAAACAGCTGTTACCTTCAAAGCTCGCTTGTCCATATCATTATTTAATGCAAACAATGTCGTTCACCCAGACAAAGCACAAGCTTAAAATTCTCTGAAAAGTTGGGGGATTTGTAAGCTGAGCGGATGCTTTGATGTTCCTGTTTCCTCAATGCAGATGTTTTAAAGGGGAATCGCTGGATGGCATTTAGTTTTTTGATCATGCACTATATCATTGAGCCAGTGTTGTGACACCAATTATATAGTCTGGACACATAGCTTTCTTTATCAGTACCAATGTCACGTTCCTGACCTGTTTTCCCTTGTTTTGTATTTATTTAGTATGGTCAGGGCGTGAGTTGGGTGGGTTGTCTATGTGTTGTTTTCTATGTTGGGGTTTTGTGTGTTCGGCCTGGTATGATTCTCAATCAGAGGCAGCTGTCAATCGTTGTCSCTGATTGAGAATCATACTTAGGCAGCCGGGGTTTCACGTGTGTTTTGGGGGTGTTTGTTCCTTGTTAGTGTTTCGCCACACGGGACTGTAACGGTAGTTTCATTTTGTATCGCATATTGTTTTCGTGTTATTAAATTACCATGGAAACTAACCACTCTGCATATTGGTCCGATCCTTCTCGCCTCTCCTCGTCCGATGAGGAGGACGACATAGACTATCGTTACAACCAAATTCCAAAGGATAATGCATTAGTACAATGATTACATCATGTATCAAGGTAACATGTTTTGTTTCACCAATGTAAACTCGGGAAAAAAAGAAATGTCCCTTTTTCAGGACCCTGTCTTTCAAAGATAATTCATGAAAATCCAAATAACTTCACAGATCTTCATTGTAAAGGATTTAAACACTGTTTCCCATGATTGTTCATTGAACCAATGCACCTGTGGAATGGTCGTTAAAACACTAACAGCTTATAGACGGTAGGCAATTAAAGGTCACAGTTATGAAAACTTAGGACACTAAAGAGGCCTTTCTACTGACGCTGAAAAACATAAAAAGAAAGATGCCCAGGGTGCCTGCTCTTCTGCGTGAACGTGCCTTAGGCATGCTGCAAGGAGGCATGAGGACTGCAGATGTGACAAGGGCAATACATTGCAATGTCCGTACTATGAGACACCTAAGACAGCGCTACAGGGAGACAGGATGGACAGCTGATCGTGCTCGCAGAGGCAGACCACGTGTAACAGCACCTGCACAGGATCGTCCGAACATCACATCCGAACATCCGAACTTCACACCTGTGTGACAGGTACAGGATGGCAACAACAACTGCCCGAGTTACACCAGGAACACACAATCCATCCATCAGTGCTCAGACTGTCCGCAATAGGCTGAGAGAGGCTGGACTGAGGTCTTGTAGACCTGTTGGAAGGCAGGTTCTCACCAGATATCACCGGCAACAACGTCACCTATGGGCACAAACCCATTGTTGCTGGACCAGACAAGACTGGTAAAAAAGTGCTCTTCACTGACGAGTCGCGGTTTTGTCTCACCAGGGGTGATGGTCAGATTTGCGTTTATCGTCGAAGGATTGAGCATTACACCGAGGCCTGTACTCTGGAGTGGGATCGATTTGGAGGTGGAGGGTCCGTCATAGTCTGGGGCAGTGTGTCACAGCATTATCGGACTGAGCTGGTTGTCATTGCAGGCAATCTCAACGCTGTGCGTTACAGGGAAGACATCCTCCTGCCTCATGTGGTACCCTTCCTGCAGGCTCATCCTGACATGACCCTCCAGCATGACAATGCCACCAGCCAAACTGCTCGTTCTGTACGGGATTTCATGCAAGACAGGAATGTCAGTGTTCTGTCATGACCAGCGAAGAGCCCGGATCTCAATCCCATTGAACATGACTTGGACCTGTTGTATCGGATGGTGCGGGCTAGGGCCATTCCCCCCAGAAATGTCCGGGAACTTGCAGGTGCCTTGGTGGAAGAGTGGGGTCACATCTCACAGCAAGAACTGGCAAATCTGGTGCAGTCTACGAGGAGGAGATGCACTGCAGTACTTAATGCAGCTGGTGGCCACACCAGGTACTGACTGTTATTTTTTATTTTGACCCCCCCTTTCTTCAGGGACACATTATTCCATTTCTGTTAGTCACATGTTTGTGGAACTTGTTCAGTTTATGTGTCAGTTGTTGAATTTTGTTATGTTCATACAAATATTTACACATGTTAAGTTTGCTGAAAATATACGCAGTTGACGGTGAGAGGACGTTTCTTTTTTTGCTGAGTTTATTTCACTAACGCTTAACTTCAAAAGGGCCTTGTATTTTTGCTGCCAGAGTATGAGATGAGAAATACATTTTTTATCTTACTGAAAATAAATGTACTTCAGATATTCCTGGGAAATTACATATAAATTATGAATTGACTCACATAATCCTGGTTCCCTATATTCAATAAGGAAATACTGCCCTGGGACAATTCTACAACTCTGTGAAAAGTAATTTGTCCAGCTCGGAAACCAGGCTTTACCAAAGCCTTTTGTGATTGACTTATTTCATTTTGTTGTCCTGAAAATGGTTGAGTTCCAATGATGAAGCCAATGCTAAATCTGCACCTCAATTGCAAAGAATTGAAGAATTTTACATCAATCTTTTTTTAAGTAATCATTATTTTTCAACAGCAGAGATATGCATCGTTGCCTCTTGGATTCACGATATAGCATTAAAACAGGTTGGCCAAATTATACTTATGAGTGCAAATGGCATACCTCTTTAAACAGTCTCTGGAGAACAAGTGTGTGAGTTACAGGAAGATTTGTTTGGAATAGCCTACATTTGTTGGATCAATATTTTCAAATTACCATTTCGGGATTATTTTTGAAAAGCACATCACATTCGATTGAAATCATAATTTTGTTACACCTCTCAAATTATCTAGTTTTATCATTTCACAGGGAACCATTCCCTCAATACAAAAATGTGAGTAGAAGTAGACCGTAATAAAATACTAAATCTTCACCTCTTCAGAGCAACATCAATTACATAAATGTTCAAACACTGTGTTAAAGATCAAAGGGCACTTACAGAGGTTGGACATTTTATGTCAAAAGCACAGTAAGATGAATTGCTCGATGATAATTTTATTTCATCGCTTCTAACCTTGTATTCTCATTACAATTTACTGTCATGAGAAGCGTGCATGTAGAAATGCATATTTGTCAATGCCGCATTATGTATATCTGGAACTCTGGTTTGACTATGCATTGAGGCCATCAATACTAGTACAATCCCAACAGATTTTTTTTGTAACTTTGACAGTGTCGAGTAATAGTTGCTGATAACATAACACTCATTTATTAACCCTGATTCATGAAAACATTGAAATACATGACAAGAACATATGAACCAGTTCAGAATGTCTCAGTTGGTCAGACTGTGACCTCTGCGGTGTCCAGTATCTAGTAAAGCCATTTAGGAGATGAAATAAGGCTGTAACGACAGCCCCTGACACAAAACCATGAATCAAGCCATGCTGTGAATTACACGGTGGCAGAATGGGGAGAAGAGTGAGAGAAAAAAAAGAGAATTAGAAAAGTTGCCCAAAATGAGGCCTGCAATCTATGTCATAGATCATTCCCCTGCACAGCCTCTTTATGGACCGAGCCACAGTGGCGAAGTAACCAAAGCCAGCACCCTGCTTGCCAGCGTGAATTAGTACAGCTGTGGGAGCCACCCACCACTTGGAGGATATTACTGCTGATTTGATTAAAAAACAGAGCCTGATTACCAGAGGTTTGCAAAATCGCATCTCTGCAGGAGCCTTGCTGAGGGAAAGCTATATGCAAAGACCTGTGTAGGCGTGGGACTGATTTACAGAGCTCAGTAATCTGTGTGGATATGTGTCTGCGTGGGTCTCTGTGTTTGTGTGATTGGTGATACCATTACCTCTCTATGGAAAGGAGGCTAGGCTTATACCATGTACAAAGCTTATCATTGTCTTATTCTCTGACTACTAGAGATGTGTAGAAAATGCAGTCCACTGCCAGTCTATATTGTTTGGTGACTGGTCACTGAACAACTCAAGAAACAATTACAGGCTAGAGATCTCTTGGAAAGAGCTAAATAAATAACATATTTATAGTAGTTTTGCCATTCATTTCTGGATCAAGACCTGCTCTATGGGGTTCTGWTTGCAACGGGCTTTAATTAAAACTAACAGCATTCCAGTAAATAAGCTCAA
Source organism: Salvelinus sp. IW2-2015 (assembly GCF_002910315.2). NCBI lineage: Eukaryota > Metazoa > Chordata > Actinopteri > Salmoniformes > Salmonidae > Salvelinus > Salvelinus sp. IW2-2015. The sequence goes on from NC_036842.1 coordinate 47,178,017, forward strand.
AACATTGAGAGCATYTTGAGAGCATCTCGACTGGCTGCATCACCACTTGGTATAGCAAATGCTCGGCATCCGACCACAAGGTGCTACAGAGGGTAGTGCGCATTGCCCAGTACATCACTGGGGCAGAACTCCCTGACATCATGGACCTCTAAAATGCCTTGCAAAAGTATTCACCCCCCTTGGCATTTTTCCTATTTTGTTGCATTACAACCTGTCATTTAAATAGATTTGTATTTGTATTTCATCTAATGGACATACACAAAATAGTCCAAATTGGTGAAATGAAATGAAAAACATTCATTCTAAAAAATTGAAAAATGGTACGTGCATATGTATTCACCCCTTTGCTATGAAGCCCCTAAACAAGATCTGGTGCAACCAATTGCCTTCAGAAGTCACATATTTAGTTAAATAAAGTCATCCTGTGTGCAATCAAAGTGTCACATGACCTGTCACATGATCTGAGTATATACACCTGTTCTGAAAGGTCCCAGAGTCTGCAACAACACTAAACAAGGTGCACCACCAAGCAAGAAGCACCATGAAGACCAAGGAGCTCTCCAAACAAGTTAGGGACAAAGTTGTGGAGAAGTACAGATCAGGATTGGGTTATAAAAAAATATCAGAAACTTAGAACATCCCACGGTGCACCATTAAATACATTATTCAAAAATGGAAAGAATATGGCACCCCAACAAACCTGCCAAGAGAGGGCCGCCCACCAAAACTCGTGGACCAGACAAGGAGGGCATTAATCAGAGAAGCAACAAAGAGACCAAAGAAAACCCTGAAGGAGCTGCAAAGCTCCACAGTGGAGATAGGAGTATCTGTCAATAGGACCACTTTAAGCCATACACTCCACAGAGCTGGGCTTTCTGGAAGAGTGGCCAGAAAAAAAGCCATTGCTTAAAGAAAAAAATAAGCAAACACGTTTGGTGTTTGCCAAAAGCATGTGGGAGACTGCCCAAACATATGGAAGAAGTTACTCTGGTCAGATGAGACTAAAATTGAGCATTTTAGCTATCACGGAAAACACTATGTCTGGCACAAACCCAACACCTCTTATCACCCCGAGAACACTATCCCCACAGTGAAGCATGGTGGTGGTAGCATCATGCTGTGGGGATGTTTTTCTTCAGCAAGGACTGGGAAACTGGTCAGATTTTAAGAAATGATGGATGGCCCTAAATACAGGGATATTCTTGAGGGAAACTTGTTTCAGTCTTCCAGAGATTTGAGTCCAGAGATTTGAGACAGGGATGGAGGTTCACTTTCCAGCAGGACAATGACCCTAAGCATATTGCTAAAGCAACACTTGAGTGGTTTAAGGGGAAACATTTACATGTCTTGGAATGGCCTAGTCAAAGCCCAGACCTCAATCCAATTGAGAATCTGTGGTACAACTTAAACATTTCTGTACACCAGTGTAACCCATCCAAATTGAAGGAGATGGAGCAGTTTTGCTTGAAGAATGGGCAAAAATCCCAGAGGCTAGATGTGCCAAGCTTATAGAGACATACCCCAAGAGACTTGCAGCTGTAATTCCTGCAAAAGGTGGCTTTATCAAAGTATTGACTTGGTGGGGGTGAATAGATATGCACGCTCAAGTTCTGTTTTTTTTTGTCTTATTTCTTGTTTGTTTCACAATAAAACATGTTTTGCATCTTCAAAGTGGTAAGCATGTTGTGTAAATGAGATTATACAAACCTCCAAAAAAACTAATTTTCATTCCAGGTTGTAAGGCAACAAAATAGGAAAATTGCCAAGAGGGGTGAATACTGTCGCAAGCCGCTGTATCTTAATTGTTTTGCACTGTCTTTAGACTGACACTCCAACACACACACGTCACATACTGTATGCTCACACACACAAAACACATGCATATTGACACCACATACACACCCACACAGACACACTTTCACACGTGAAATATGCTGCTGCCTTAATTATATATCCTGATTGCCTAGTCACTTTTACCCCTACCCACATGTACATACTGTATTACCTAATTTACCTCAACTACCTCGTACCCCTTGACTCTGGTACTGGTACTCCTTATAAAATGGCCTCGTTATTGTTTTTGTTGTGTTACTATTTCCTTTTTTATTTAGCAAATATTTGTCTTAATTTTTACCTTTGCATTGTTGGGAATGGACTCGTAAGTAAGCATTTCACTGTAAAGTCTACACTTGTTGTATTTGGCGCATGTGACCAATCAAACTTAATTTTATTTTGATTTGATAATGGCCACCTACCAACCCTTCTATACAGTACATGTGAGAACATATGTTGGGTGTAACCCCATCTTGGTGAGGATTTGGGCGTATGAAGGCTAAAGTGCACTTTGTAGGCAAGCCTATTCCTACAGCCCTCAAAGACTTCTAGGAACTCAGTGGGAAATCCAATCATAGGTGGCGAGATTATAGGGGCGTGTGTTTTTCTAAAAGGTGAGAGTAATTCCACCTCATGGCCCAGACCCCTCTCTCTCTCTACACCACCACCCATCTTGACACGGTTGGCCCTCTCTCCTCCCAGGGCCCTCATTTAAGACCCTTTCAACAGACCCCTCACCTCCGATAACGTCTAAACTCATCAGCGGGCCGAAGCAAGGTCTCTGGGCCACACAGGACGCAAGGGCACCAGTCTCCTGCTGTCTGGCTCATCATTCCTCACGGACAACCCCGGCATTCATCTTCTCTCAGTCATTCACTGTCAACCCCATAGCTAGGCTACTGTGTGAAGAAAAATCACATCCTATTTTGAGTTCTCAACAGCTCTTATGGATTTTTTTGGGCCAAGGCTATATTGGACTCTCTGGAACGATAAGCAACACAGTGTATGCGACTGTGCATAACTCCTTGCTGTGCCTTAAAAAAAACACTTTGAATTTGCTACCCTCTTACCATCTTAAGTATTGTATTATCCTGACTTCCTGTCAGAAATAAACTAGATGTATAGTAATACATTTGTGAAAATGAAATGAAACTGAAGATAAAATATGGGGGTGGGGGATATATCATCTTATTTTACAGTGAGTTCCAAAAGTATTGGGACAGTGACAAATGTTTTGTTGTTTTGTCTCTGTTCTCCAGCACTTTGGATTTGAAGTGATACAATGACTATGAAGTTAAAGTGCAGTCTGCACTTTAACCTCATAATCATTGTATAATTTCAAATCCAAAGTGTAGGAGTACAGAGCCAAAACAAMAAAAAATGTGTCACTGTCCCAATTCTTTGGCTCACTGTATTAGGTTGACCAATAGCTTCTGACCAAACTTGTGTGTTTTTCTATCTGAGGTAGATACAGATCACAGTTTTATAGAGTTTCTTTTTAAGGAATTTGTCAATAACGTGCATACTTTATGGCTAAGAAATKTTATATTGAAAGCACGAATAAACAATGGCATGCAGGGGTGGACTGCGACAATAATTTGGCCCTGACATTTTATCCACACCAGCCCACATCACTGCACGCGCCGCCAACTCCATACACACACACACCCCCTTCCCACACAAACACTCTCACCATACACAGCCTACATACACATAGGTAGTAGTGCTGACACATAACACTGGCAGTACAGTTTCTCAACCATGTGTGACCCGTTACAGAAAGCTGGGCCTATGTCGCACATCACTACTTCACAAGAGAGGCATTTGAATGTAAAAATATATATATTTTTCATCAAAATGTGTTGTTTTTTTGTCAGAAATGCCTTCTTGAACATGTGAACTTAAAGCTGTTTAGACACGGAGAAAATACAGAATCTTGCCTAGCCATGATTGGTTGATATAATGAGGGGGCTAGGACATTCACGAGAAAGAGGTTCCTGAGTGGCACTGCAGTCTAAGGCACTGCATCTCAGTGCAAGGGGCATCACTACAGTCCCTGGTTCGATTCCAGACTGTATCACATCCGGCTGTGATTTGGAGCACAATTGGCCCAGTGTTGTCCAGGTTTGGTGAGGGTAGGTCATCATTGGAAATTTGAATTTGTTCTTAACTGACTTTCCTAGTTAAATAAAGGTTACACACAGAGTCCATTCTGTCACTCAAAGGCTTCTCTGTCAAATGGCACATCCTGCTTTCCGCTAYTGCGGATATTTGAGAGATCCATTGGATTTACTCATATTTTCATCATGGACTACATGCAAAGTGTAGCAGACAAAATGTCAGTACAGAGACAAAGTGGAGTCGCATTTGAATGGCTCAGACTCGAGAYGTAATTGTAAGGGACTCCTGACAATCATAGATTATAAAGGGAAAACCAGCCTCGTTGTGGACACCGACGTCTTGCTCCCGGACAAGCAAAACACTTTCTTCGCCCACTCCGAGGAAACACAGTGCCGTCGACGTGGGCCACCGCAGCTCCAGTGAACTGTGAGCTCTCAAACTCCGTGGCCGACGTGAGTAAGACATTTAAGAGTGTTAACCCTCGCAAGAATGCCGGTCCAGACGGCATCCCAAGCCGCGTCCTCAGTACATGCGCAGACCAGCTGGCTGGAGTGTTTACGGACAAATTCAATATCTACTTATCCCTTTCTGTTGTCCCCGCTTGTTTCAAGATGTCCACCATTGTTCCTGTAACCCAAAAAGTGAAGGTAACTGAACTARATGACTATCGCCTCRTGGCACTCACTTCTGTCATCATGAAGTGTTTTGAGAGGCTAGTTAAAACCCATAAGAGTTGAAGCCCTGTCTAAGCGCGGGGGGGTCCCCCCCAAAAATCTAAAAGAAGTTGTTCTGATTTGTCTGTCCTATACCTGAGATAAGAAAAAGAATTAAACATTTTTTGTTTATTTTTACATGCATTTAACTCCTTCTTTTTTGTCCCTAAACAGTGTCCATATATACTTCCATTAATATTTTCWACTTGTACAGGGGGACCTTCAGATGAGTCTTGTGAGGCCTGTGGGCAAACAGCCGAAACTGTTCGGACACAACAGACGGAAGTTGGCAGATCGGCTGTATCGACTTTAGATGAGTCCCAAGATGCTTGTAGGGGTCGTAGAGCAAAGAGGGAACACCATTGTGTCTGTGAGAAACTCATCTTTCTATAGAGGKGTCATAATATTTTGTAGGCCAAACTGTTTGGACRTTACAGACAATTTTGTGAGAAGACCGATTTTCGGAATGTCTCATGGTTTGACAAACACCACTCTAGCTCTGTCACCTTTCCACGCAAATCTAAAAGTGTTACAAAACTGGATGCAAAAAAAACATCTCCAGCTTAAACTGACAGATTTTATGGGGATTTTTTTATTATGCTAATTTGATTTCCCCAGGGGCAGACATCAACCTTTGGTTGTTTAATGAAGGGTCAAATCACCTCCACCTTACCCAACACTCTAGAACCACTGCAATTTGCATACCGCCCCAATAGATCCACGGATGACGCAATCGCCATTGCACTGCACACTGCCTTATCCCATCAGGGCACGAGGAATACCTATGTAAGAATTCTGTTAATTGACTATAGCTCAGCCATTAAAACCATAGTACCCTCCAAGCTCATCATTAAGCTCAGGGCACAGGGTCTGAACCCCGCCCTGTGCAACTGGGTCCTGGAATTCCTATTGACTATTGACATATATATATATATATATATATATATATACACTATATTTAAGATATAAAACATATTATATCCATATACTGTCCATATTGGTTAATACATCCCATCATAAACTCAGCAAAAATAGAAACGTCCCTTTTTCAGGACCATGTCTTTCAAAGATAATCCAAATAACTTCACAGATCTTCATTGTAAGGGATTTAAACACTGGTTACCGTGATTGTTCAATGAACCTGCACCTGTGGAACGGTCGTTAAGACACTAACAGCATTCAGACGGTAGGCAATTAAGGTCACAGTTATGAAAACTTAGGACACTAAAGAAGCCTTTCTACTGACCCTGAAAAACATTTTTTTTAAAGATGCCCAGGGTCCCTGCTCATAGGCGTGAACGTGCCTTAGGCATGCTGCAAGGAGGCATGAGGACTGCAGATGTGACCAGGGCAATACCTTATCATAGGATCAGAGAATGTATCTAGTACTGAAATCATAAGCTACAGCGCTGCAATGCATAAGATTTGGTAGTTGATTGATATAGAAAGACAATAGTTGAACAGTTTTGAACAAATTATTATCTTAAAAAATTAAGGAGAAGCAGCAGAGCTAGAGACACATCTGGCATACCTGTTTTGCATACATATTTKACATATTTGGTACTTTTAACGATCCAATGCGTAATATGGTACACTTGTCATCATTAGGTAATAGTCGAGAGAGGCTAGAAAAGTAATCAAGATCTTCAATGAGACTGTGCAGGGATCTAGATTAAGGACTAAAGAAAAAACTTCAGTCATTGGCATACACTGACACGTTTGTTTTTATCCCCTGGACTTCTAACCCCTTGATGTTCTTGTTGGATCCAAATTGAATAGCTAGCATTTCAATGGCCATAATACATAGATATCTTTTTCTTAAAACTGCATTGTTGGTTAAGGGCTTGTAAGTAAGCATTTTACTGTAAGGTCTACAGTTGTTGGATTCTGCGCATGTGACAAATAACATTTGACATGATTTGATGTAGTAACCAAAAAAGTGTTGAACAAATCCAAATATATTTTACATTTGAGATTCTTCAAAGTAGCCACCCTTTGCCTTGATGACAACTTTGCACACTCTTGGCATTCTCTCAACCAGCTTCACCTAGAATGCTTTTCCAATGGTCTTGAAGGAGTGCCCTAATATGCAGAGCACTTGTTGGCTGCTTTAAATTCACTTTGCAGTCCACCTCATCCCAAACCATCTCAATTGGTTGAGGTCATGTGATTGTGGAGGCCAGATCATCTGATGCATCACTCTCCTTCAAGGTCAAATAGCTCTTACACAGCCTGGAGGTGTGTTGGGTCATTATCCTGTTGAAAAACAAATGATAGTCCCACTAAGAGCAAACCAGATTGGATGGCATATCGCTGCATAATGCTGTGGTAGCCATGCTGGTTAAGTGTGCTTTGAATTCAAAAAATATCACGGACAGTGTCACCAACAAAGCACCCCCACCCCATCACACCTCCTCCTCCATGCTTGGGAACCACACGGTGGGAACCATACATGCAGAGATCATCCGTTCACCTACTCTGCATCTCACAAAGACACGGTGGTTTGGAACCAAAGATCTAATTTTGGGCTCATCAGACCAAAGGACAGAATTCCACCGGTCTAATGTTCATTGCTCGTTTTTCTTGGCTCAAGCAAGTCTCTTCTTCTTATTGGTGTCCTTTAGTAGTGGTTTCTTTGCAGCAATTTGACCATGAAGGCCTGATTCACACAGTCTCCTCTGAACAGTTGATGTTGAGATGTGTCTGTTACTTGAACTTTGTGAAGCATTTATTTGGGCTGCAATTTCTGAGGCTGGTAAGTCTAATGAACTTATCCTCTGCAGCAGAGGTAACTCTGGGTCTTCCATTCCTGTGGCGGTCCTCATGAGAGACAGTTTCATCATAGCTCTTGATGGTTTTTGGGACTGCACCTGAATACATTTTTGAAAATGTCTGAATTGACTGACCTTCATGACTTGAAGTAATGATAGACTCTCTCTTTGCTTATTTGACCTGTTCTTGCCATAAAATAGACTTGGTCTTCTACCAGGGCTAACTGCTGTATACCACCCCTACCTTGTCACAACACAACTGATTGGCTCAAATGCATTAAGAAGAAAAGAAATTCCACAAATTAACTTAACAAGGCACACCTGTTAATTGAAATGCATTGCAGGTGACTACCTCATGAAGATTGTTGAGAGCCTGCAAAGCATTCTGCAAGGCAAAGGGTGGATACTTTGAAGAATCTCAGGCCAGCATCCCGGAGTCGCCTCTTCACTGTTGACGTTGAGCTGGTGTTTTGCAGGTACTATTTAATGATGCTGCCAGTTGAGGACTTGTGAGGCGTCTGTTTCTCAAACTTGACACTCTAATAGACTTGTCTTTTTGCTCAGTTGTGCAGCGGGGTCTCCCACTCCTCTTTCTATTCTGGTTAGATCCAGTTTGCGCTGTTCTGTGAAGGGAGTAGTACACAGCGTTGTACGAGATCTTCACTTTCTTGGCAATTTCTCGCATGGAATAGCCTTCATTTCTCAGAACAAGAATAGACTGACGAGTTTCAATAGAAAGCGCTTTGTTTCTGGCCATTTTGAGCCTGTAATCGAACCCACAAATGCTGATGCTCCAGATACTAGTCTTAAGAAAGCCAGTTTTATTGCGTCTTTAATCACAACAAGAGTTTTCAGCTGTGCTAACATAATTGCAAAAGGGTTTTCCAATGAGTCTTTTATAATCATAAACTTGGATTAGCTAACACAACGTGCCATTGGAACACAGGAGTGATGGTTGCTGGTAATGGGCTTCTGTACGTCTATGTAGATATTGCATAAAAAATCTGCCGTTTCCAGCTTTTTGATCAATTTGATGTTGTTTTAATGGACAAAAAAGTGTTTTTCTTTCAAAAACGAGGACATTTCTAAGTGACCCCAAACTTTTGAATGGTAGTGTATATATTTTCGAAGAAGTGTGGATCATCATTAAGCCCATATAGATGAATTAGCCAGATCTATTTTTGGTGCAATAGCATATTTTTAAATAATCCATCTTCGTTGAGGATCTGTTTGCACAGTTTTCACAATCGGATCACCCTTTTTGAGTTTCTTTGTCTATGACAAAAATATTTCTCTCTCCCAGTCTTTTTTCCACCTAACCTCATCTATATTTGTAAAGTGAATTGCCTCTAAACAATTGATATTATATTCTTTCTCTTTTAGCCAGATAAACATCTATATTTTTTATGATCTGCAAAGCCATTACAATTGTAACTGGCTATACTTATTTCCCCACTTACCATAATGATAACATACCATTAAAAAGCACCCTGGATGATTAAGTGTCCATATAGCTGTACCATAATATGTGCACTGTTACGCCTACTGTTGCTGCAACTTTGTAAACCTCCAATTGTCCTAATATTCCACCCACTAAAACCTCCCCCATGTCACTAAGAGGGTCAGACCAACTCTCTGACTCATGACGCCCCTTTGCGTCCTAAGGCAAACCCTTGGCCGGCAATTGGCGTAAACCAGAGGGAATATGGGCAGTCCTATGAATACATAATTCAATACTGCCACCCTTCACTAACACATTCAAAGCCCCGTAGGTCTGTTGAATATCTATGAGGGGGCTTTTTAAGAGAACTAACCAAATAACATGGAAAACAGTAATAATAAACAATAATAGATCATTTTAATAGAAATAATAGCAGCACAATATTATAAATTCATGCTCATATTTAGAAAGTCCTAGCAAAAGGCTATAAGCAAATAATTCGAAAAAGTTAAGAGATAACAACCTAAATATATATCGCAAGGCCAATTAATTATGTCCATTACATGCAAGACATATTTGATCCTCATTACATCCTGTTTTATTCTATGAAAAATGAAGAAGTTAAAAGGAACATAGATTTTAACGGCCATGAATGTCTGCCAGTAAAAATGTGGAATACCTAAGTTTAACTTACAATCGACCGTGACACAGCCATGCCACGATAGCCAAGAATACATGCAGTACTGACAATCAAGAGCGAGTAAACCTGTAAAAMCAACTATCTCTCCACCCACACACATTTAGTTTTTATTCCAGGGTTGTTACTCTATCACCTCGGCTGTTTTACACCTAGACCTATATCATTAGGATCAAGTATATAAAAGGTCACGTAAATAGCTTATATAGAATTATAAACTGGGTGGTTCGAGCCCTGAATGCGACTGGCCGAGAGGCGTGGTACATCAGACCGTAAAAACCACGGGCACGACAAAGCACCAATTTTTACTGCTCTAATTACTCCGGCAACCAGCTTACAATAGCAATAAGGCACCTAGGGGGTTTGTTGCACACACCACAGCCAAGGCCTGCATCCAGGTACTCCGCATTGCGGCTTGCAATGAACAGCCCCCATCCGCGGCATATTGGCCACACACCACACCCCCCCAGGCCTCACCGCTTAAAAATATAATATACCTCTCGCTTAGAGATGTGCTTCCATAAGCCAGTTATTGTGTTGGTTCTACCATTAACTTTAATCATTTTATCCCAGTGTTACTAGCCCTCCACACACTAATAGACCCTGTTGACAATACCCAATCCATTTGCCGGTGTATCGGAGCAATAATATGTTCTTTACATTTTTAATATTGAGATTTATTTTTTAAATGTGAAAGGAAAATGACACCAATTCTTTTTTTAAACGTATAGGCCTACTCCAATATAGAACCTAGGCAGGTTTTTAATTCTATACTCCTTTTTCCATGCCTACATTAGATCTATTCATATTTATTAAGTTTTATCTTAAAAACAAATAATTCTCGATTCACATCTGGGAACAAGGGCCCCACTATATAACAGATTTTAAGTCATAATATACCCTAACTCTACAATTAGGCCATATCATATCAAACAAAACGAAAAACTTCCCAGCAAACATATGGCCGGCGGGCCAGTAGCTGTCCACCGGTGGCAAAGTTAACGGCCCACCGGCGGGCACCGACTGCGGTTCGCACAGCGTATTGCTCATCGCTAATGGGCCGCTGGTTCATGATAAATATATGTTGGCGGTCCACTGTTCATATTATCAGTATCTTTCCATACAGTAATGAATCCAAAATAACATACACCACTCTCAATAATCGTTGCAAATGTATTGTAAAACACATTACAATATAAAATGTCTACATTGAATACATGGTAACGATGAATATAAGTATTATACAATTAGTAATAATAATAAAATAAATATACATAGATTTAGACTTTCTAATTGTTATTAAAGAAAATCATGTCCTGTATTACAAAATAATTAATATGTACAGTACAATTTACATGGACAAACAGAAATGTGTTTTTTGTGCCTCTTCAGTTGGCTTGTATTTCTTTCCTCACCCCTTCTCTGTCAGCAGCTCCCTTCAAAAAAATGTTGCGACCACCTCTTGGAGGTTCCCCTCTTTTGTAAAGGTTCTTTCTTATCGCTCCTGAAACCACAGAACAATACTTATCAATATTTGTTCTTCATGAATGAACACGGTCAATAACTATTTAAACACATCATGTTTCAGATTCAAAACTGTATCCAGGTTTAATCAAAGATATCTATATTACAAGAAAGTGAATTCATAGACTAATAAAAACTTACTTTGAATAATGCTTTTTAAAGGTAGCTGCCTGAAAGAGATCTTATGTCCCAAGCCGGTCCAGTTACAAAGCCTGGACAGGTCGTTGGAGAAAAGGCAGGCAAACATCCTCCTCACTGAGTCTTTGATGGACTTGTCCCCTTTAGCAGCCAAAAACCTCACCTGTAAAATAAATTGTCCATAGTTAGCGGTCTATAGAGCAGTGAGCCAACCATACAGAAACTACACGCCTAAAGTCCATCCAAAGAAAAGCAGTGGAGAACTCTTCCCAGTCACAGACTTCATAAGCACCCAATTACTTAACATGTACAGTACCCCAAGAGTCCGCATTTAATCGCATTGACAGAGCCCTAACTATGATTAAAAAGTGTCGCTGTCCAAAAACCTCTGGTGTTAACCGTATGTAGTGTGATACCATGTTCCTGCCAATTACCAATTTCTCCTGAAGTTCCTCATTCCCAGCAAGCTGATGTTCAAGCTCCTCCAGCATTGCCTGTCCTTCGGCAGGACCATGTCCCCATGAAACCCATTGGTCAGTTACATTAAGATGTTCCTGTTACTGTGGTCTGGTATTGCAACTCTCTGACATCCTCTGCCAATTTCCTCAGGTGCTGAATAATCAGCCTGCAGAAATCCTAACAGAAATCCTAACATATGACAGTATAAACAATGGAAACCTATTCCTTCCGAATGACAAGATAAAAGCTCTATGAAAACAGATTCTGAGTTATGGAACGCAAGGGCCAAACGGGCACAACCAATGCTGACAATGTAAGCCAGTGTAAGCCACTGTCATTTACAGTAAAAAAATATATATTTTTTTTAAAGATCAACATTGTATAACATTCCACTTCATGTAATTATGGAGCCCCTCACACTACAACGGAGTAGTACATATTGCAGTTACCTTCAGACTGACGAGCAGCAGGGCCCAGTGATGAGGAGGATTGAGATGAGACATTTCAAAATAACTACCTAAGAATGCAGCTAATAAGAATACTTCTTATTTTCATTGAAATGTATCTTTACAGAATTGCTGCTGGTAGTAGCCAGACTTTGCTTTTCTAATAGACTGTATGCAGTAACAAGTGTACAGTGGAATACTTTAAATTACCATGTACTGCTGCCAGAAAATCTTCTGACGAAGAGGCACAGGAACAGGGTCTTGATGATTCTGTTGCAAATTGAGCACAATGAAGAATTTCAGTTAAAGTAAGTAGCGCCCACATCTCAACTGGGGAAAGTATCTGGAAAAGTATCCAGATACAGTGACTTGGCTAGATATTCCCAAAGGGAAACCACTTTAGCAATGGCAAAGCCCCCTTTTCCCAAAGGGAAAACAATGTTTTCCACAAAGTGCAACTGGCCGTATGTAGTAGCATTACTAGCGCTAAAATAGCGATTTGGAAGTTAGCTACTGCTGCAGGAATGAAGCACATGCAATCSTAATCAGTCAATTGACGTGTTTCACAAGTGAACACATGGAGTGAACAAGACAAGTTTGTTCATGGCTAGCTAGCAGTGAACTTTCCCAGTTGGACAACATTTTGATTGCAAGGATTAATTTTCGACTACTTGCTTGCAAAGGTAACGGACACTTTCCATCACATTTCTCCAGTATTTCTATATCCTACTTGTACAATTTAGGGGGGAATTAAATCTAACAAATGGTTTGTGTTGATAATCGTTGCATTAAACCAATAATTATAGTGAAACACACCCGTGGTAACTTGGTGACCGAAGATGTGTTTTTTATTGTAGAGCATTTCTCCCTTTACACCTCAGATAATATGATGGGCACGATCAGGTACCTTCAGACTGGTCAGCAGCTGGTCCCTGTGACGAAGAGGACTGAGGACCTGTTCAGATCAAAGTTAAGCATAGCTATTTGTCTTATACATCTAAGTTCACAGCCAAACTATTTCAGCATTCCTTCAAATAACACATAATAATATTAGGTGATATACTTCATTACATTCAGTACATAAGAGCCACTTACCCCCAGCAGAGAGTGACAAAGAGGGTCTAGAAGATACTGTTGCAAATTGTGCAAATGAAATGCAGGATGGGAAAGTTTTTTCTTATACTTTGTATGATCAATTCATTGTCAAGAAATGTAATTTTAATATACTTGCATATCCTTTTTGGGGTGGTTTTGGGGGTCTTTGACGCTGGTGGGTGCTGGTTATGATCAGCGTCAGAGTCGGTCTGATCAAATTTAGGATTTCGCCTGGGGATGACAACAAGCATGACGTTTTCAGAGTAGTAGTGTAGTGTTTAGATTCCTTTTATTTCAAACACTAAATCTTTGGTGAGACTCTTGCTCTGTTTCCAGGCTTGAGCCTTTTTCTGCCCGAACCAGGCACTCATGGGCTTTCTCATATGAATCTGAAAACATCACGAAACAAGAGCTTATCAGTTCATCTGTAAATGTCTGTAAACGAGACATTTAGTATCTTAATTTTCAGTTAAAGTACTCACTCTTTGTCTTCAGTAATTTAATTGAATACGCCTCCCATGTATCAATGTCCGGCCGTTCGTGCGACATCACTGCCTCCCTTAACCTCTCTTGGCTCTTGTATGGAGGCCAATAACATTTGTCCTTGGTGCACTAGGTTTTTGAGATGACAGCTAAACTGTCATCTTCGTTCGGGAAATGAACCACAGCAAACATGGTACTGTGAACAAAAAAAGCAAATAATGGCACTCAATTAGATTAGTTTACTCAAACATTTCACAATAGTAACTTCTAATTGTAGGAGTTTAAGAAAATCCCTTAAGTAAATAATACATTTTCTGTAATGTCTTTTACTGACAATGTACCTTGAAAAGAGATGCTTTGCATCCTACAAATGTAGTAATGGCATACCAGCAAAGCCCTCTTTGCATGGGGAGTAGAACAAACTTCCGTAGCACATTTGTGGCTCGAATGAAAATAAGAGAGATGGAAAATATCAAGCAGTGATGATGGGATATGCGTAACGCTCTGTGTAGTATCTGGGATCTACATCTGTTTATATTAGTTACTATGCTGTTACTAAGTGGTGATGTATTACGACAGTGTTACGTTACTACACCTAATAGGAAATGYACATGYGCACTAGTGTGCCCGGGAACTGTAGAGCACGAGAGGTTTGACTAAAGGTAAACTAACTGTACTCCCGTCTCCTGCCTGATCATTTCTCCACAACACAAATATTACAGTCTGTCTTGTTCCTAAATGTTTTCTACGCAATAGAAGTGTCTCCATGTTCCACCACCAGCTGGTTTTGCACTAGGACAACATCCTTGTTCCTCAACTGGACACAGTTATCCCCAGTGGACATGTGCACGGAGAAGTGAGTGAACTGCATTTTTGTTATACTGCTCTTTCACTGTTAGACCATTTGGGACTGGGCCATTGTCATGCTGCTTTTGTAGTGTTTTCTCAGCATSTGACTGTGTTCCTCTCATGGCCTCTCTTTCTGACCACCTTCATTTAACCTGCTCTAAAGGCTTGTTGGGTTTTCTTATCATTCTTTTTAACTGGCCAAGAAAATTATGGAAGGGCAAGCAAGAGATATTGTCAAGAACACCAAATGCTTGTGCTTCATGACTGAGATGGGTTWGGCAATGCATGTTATATGTTATGTTTTCCTTCCCATACAGGCAGCTGCAGTGGTCCACAAACAAAACCAGGAGGATTCCGGCATAGTCTGCGTGGTCTGCACACAAGGATACACTTAGGAAAATGGTCATGGCAACTGCAAGCAACAAGTTGTCATACATCACGCTTGGAATATTCCCTTTTAAAACAGACAGGCCAGGTAGTAGACTCCCTTTTGACGGCATTTGTCACAGCCATAGTAACCATTGTGACCTTTTGAAGTTGTCATACATCACCCTTGGAATATTCGCTTTTAAACAGACAGGCCAGGTAGTAGACTCCCTTTTGACGGCATTTGTCACAGCCATAGTAACCATTGTGACCTTTTGAATTTCTGACAAAGGTCCTTGCTGGTGCATCACAAATAATGGCAGAGATCTGAACTTTGTAGATTTCTACTAGCCAGAATTTGGGCTCTTGTATAGAGGAATTCCATCAATATTGATGTAGAGGGACACTGACTCAGACAACCTTGTATGAACAGATATAAGGTGGGACAGCACACCATGTTTGATGCCAGCATGGATATACATAAGTTCCCCCAGACTTCTTTAGTTTCCACCACTGTTTTGTTTTCTACAAAATATGTGAATCTTCTGGTAGCCCTAATTCGGGTATTTTGATGGATAGAATCTTGAGGAGTTCAGTGGAATTTGCTTCCTAAGAGCCCATTCCGAAAGTAACTTTCTAACTTCATCCTCCTCGTCTGTACTTTCATCAATGCTCTCCTCTGTGCTCTCAGTGAAGCTCTCGTTAACCCCACCCTCACTACCACTTAGTGTGTAAACATCAGCTATTTGACTTTCCACAGATCCTGACTTTAGTTTTAGCAAATCTTGTGCAACTCCCCTCTGAATGCTTCTACGTTTACTCCAGTAACTGGGCATTTTACCTGGTAACGTTCGGTATGTAGACTGGATATCTGCAAAGACAATCAAATGATACAATCAACACTGGACTGTTCAACATCACTTCAAGTCAACAACAAAACAATGCAAGATTGGTCACTGGTTATCTAAGAAGGGCAACAACAGGAACATTAAATGTCAATCAATGTAGTTTACACCAATCTCCAAGGTATTTTTCTTTATCTATGTCTAAGGATGGTGGACAATTTTTACTCTGTGCAAGCTGATAATACTACACAATGTATAGCACCAATACTAGACTGATGAAGTCCTAATTAATAACAAAATATATATTTGAAGACACATGAGGGTGCAGTATTTCCTAAAAAATGACATTATAATTGCTTTTGTCAGTATATTCACTTTATCGTTGTATAAACTTTTAAATTGTAAACAAATTAAAAGGCATCAGCTGATTTCATAGACACAATAGTAGCACATCAATTAGACAAATACTGTGTGTAAGTTAGACCTGATGTCACTTATTTAGTGTACTCTCTCAGAATATGATGTTCCCTCAGCTTTTGAGCAAAAAAACCCCTGTGAAATGGCTATTATGATTGGTGCTCATTTTTGTTGACCACATGACCTTTTACTCAATATTTAAATATCTGTGTCTCAGCTCTAAGTTAAAGTGACACCGAAGAGCTATGCTAGAATTGTATCAACGTGATGAGGACGCCTCTGTGCAGCTGGATGAGAGCTACAGCTAATAAAGAGGTAAGTTAGATAAATGAAGGTACATTTGGTGAGTGAACAGGGCAAGCTAGTTAATTGTAGCAATAATTTTAAGTAACCTAGCTTTAAGGTTGCTTTTTACAATTTAGCCGAGCTAACGTTACAACAAGGCAGTTCCAATGGCCCCTCACGAGACCCCTGCAGCTTGCTAGTTTGTTCTGAAGAACATCTCGCGACCCCGAAGGACAGTTGACTAGCTAGCATAGCTAGGTAACTAAGCAAATCACTTTACTATTTTTAAACTTTTAGCTGGTTACTGTTTGTAACTTGGCAATGTTAACTTTCTGGCTCCCTTTATTGTTCATGTTACCGGACAACTGTAGGGCACTTTTATTGCAAATTTAGTTGGCCAAACATGAGGTTGTCTGCCAACTTAGCTAGCATTAAGTTAGCTAATCTAACAATAGCGTCCGTCAACTAACTTGAAGTCCCTAACATTAACCCTGAAGGCATTATTGACTTATTGACACATGACAGTTCCTATGGTCCTTGTTAACATTAACCTTAGCCATACTGTTTGTCATGATTTAACATATCAAACAATAACCATAACTTAAACATACTTTAATTTCTCACATAATTTACATGAATGTTAAGGTAACATCAACTCACCTTGGCTTTCTACTTGGACCAAAAACCAACTGGGTTTTTATAAAGACAATTGCACGAGCATGTTGATCCAGATGATGAGTTGTTCTCTCCAGAGGATTCCACAGGCCAACGTTTATATGTGGTTCCACACAGACCACTGTCGTGGAATTATTGTAATCAAAAGGAGAGGCTTTTAAATTTCTTCAAAACAATCAAACTTTATTATTGAATTATTGCAGTAATGGAGCTTGTCAACAACCCCTCCGTAGGTGATTTGTTGAGAGCCCAATGAGCGGATTTGAGCCACAGCATTTTTTAGCAAAGTCCATCCTCCTGGATGTTCATGACAATCAACAGATGTATGGAATGGGTCACAAGGTTAGGATTCGTATGAAAGATACTAATAATTCACAGCAAACAGTATCTCCTGTAAAGACTGTTCTCATTGTGTAGAGACCAGGGTCTGGCCCCCAACTCCACACTGGAGCCATCTCCCCCTGGTACCCCAGTACAGAAACATTAACTCATGCTCTGGAATGCGGTCTTGTTAGACTTATCATCCAAAGACATCGTAAATCCTCTGTCAGTGTTATGTGGCTCCCATTTTGGCAGTAGTGTTTTCATGCGTGTTTATGAGAGCGCGTTCTTTGTTGTTTATCTCCGGTAAAGACAATAACAATTTTCTGTCTTAAATTTGATCGTTTATTTACGTATTAGGGTACCTGAGGTTTGATTATAAACGTTGTTTGACTTGTTTGGAGAAGTTTATTGGTAACGTTTATTGGTAACGATTCATTTTGTATGCATTTTGAAGGAGGGAAAACGGTGGATAATTGAATGAAGCGCGCCAGCTAAACTGAGTTTTTGGGGATACAAAGAAGGATTTTATCGAACAAAAGGACCATTTGCGAAGTAGCTGGGACCTTTTGGAGTGCCAACAGAAGAAGATCTTCAGAGGTGAGGCATTTATTATATCGCTATTTCTGACTTTCGTGGTGCACCTGCCTGGTTGAAAAAAAATGTTCATGCTTTTGTATGCGGGGCGCTGTCCTCAGATAATCGCATGCTGTGCTTTCGCCGTAAAGCCTTTTTGAAATCTGACACAGCAGCTGGATTAAGAAGAAGTTAAGCTTTATTTTGATGTATGACACTTGCAATTTCACCGGATTTTGTTGAGGTGGGTCGCTAGCGGAGCGCCTGCGCCAGAAAGTTTAAAACCTCTTAAGGGTCGGACCCTTTTTTTCAATATTCTCCTAAAATGATATACAGTGGTTCGTCCTTTAAAAGTTGCAGCGGACTGCAGCACAGCTTGCATGGTGCCACAGAATTCTATGGCACGTTATTTAAGTGCCAACCACTGGTACCATTAATGCTAGCCTTCAATAGTGGCTGTACTAGAGAATTTCATTTTGTTTTGTAAGAACATAGTATATGGGACTGATTTTAAGAAATGTTGCTTCATTAATATTATGGTGTTTCTATTCTAAGAAAAACAAAAAACTCTCTGGCTTTCCGTTAGGATAGAATGGAATATATGGCGCTGCACAATGTGTCAGTCGGGAGTTGGCAACAGTACAGGGCTATTTAGCTAAAGAACCTCTGTGTTGTGCGGGCACAAGGGAGACTGGGGTTCAATTCCTCGATGGGGAGGAAAGAGTAGGCTGTCCTTGTAAATAATAATTTGTTCTTAACTGACTTGCCTTGTTAAATAAAGGTTACACTAAGAGCATAACATTTCTACACCCTAATTTTCTAATTTTAGTCTAACTACTACCCAAACAGAGATTAAATAAGTGGGGGAAAAAGTCGAATTGATTTATCAAGACCAGTCCCAATGCTTGTCTCAGAGCAGCGAGAAACGGTGCGAAAATAGTTGTAGGCTATTGCTTCAAATCCTATTGCTTCAAACTTCAATATGCTCTTTAAATAAATAAGACATACACCACTTTTAACAGCACATTACTGAACACTAGGCCAACTGTATATCGAAAAATAGGACGGGACTCTCCGCCAATAATGACATATAAAGGATTGGAGGATATTTCTGTAATTCAGTGAAATTTATTCCCATAGTAATTCCTTATGGATCCATAACTAAATAAACGTTGGCATTTTGAAAGAGTATATTTATAATTTTTTTATTAACGAATGCATAAAGATGCCATTATTAGTTACATTGTTTTGGTTTGAACGTGCAGACTGGCACTAAGAACAGTGGGAACGTTTCCCTAGTCAGCGCCATTATTAGTGCAATGCCCCTTAAAGTGTTGCTGTGSTACTCAGTGTGGCGGGGTGGCGGTCCACCCCCCCTCTCCTCCCTTCCCCATGGTCCGTCTTCTGTGTGCGGCTCTGCGGACCATCCCATGCCCCCTGCCCTCGTGCCTTGAACCTCGCGCGCTTTCAGTGGATACAGCTGGAGAACTGCAAGGCAATCCCATTGTGTGCCACTCGGGAGCCAGACCAATATGACCAATATTGCTAATGTTGCCAGTATGGCCAATCCTGTTAATAATATATCTGTGAGAATATCCAAGGTGCATTTATATCATTCTAAATTAAGAATAAAAATCACTTTTGTTTAAAAAAATAACATTCTTTTTGAGATTATTTTGCTTTCAAATAACATAAAATGGTCAAGAAAAAGGCCATTCTTGAACATGGGGAGAGACAATGTTACTAATTTGTAAATAAAGCTTTTTTGTTATTTAGAATGATTTGTTTATGTTTTTAGAGGGAGAGAAACCAAAAACCTACAGTCATCTCAAGGGTCTCCCAGTCAAGGCCGGCACAGGTATTGAACCAGCATCTGTAGCAACACAGCTTGCACTGCTATGCAGTGTCTTAGACTGTTGCGCCACTTAGGCACTGTACAATGTGACTGGTCGGGAGTGGGCTACAGTACTACAGTAAGAGCAAAATAATCCTAACAAATTAAAATAATAAAAACCTTAGTGTAACAATAGTTTTAGTAAGTAATACTGAAGTCATGCACAATTATCAGTTTCCTTTTAGGTTTATGTCGCCAATTCATTGTCAGTTAGAGACACAGTAGGACCCAAAAACATAATCAGTGCTCTAACTCCCCCTTGCGCTGGTCTGGAGCAATGAAGTGGTGACGCAAAGTACCGTACTAAACCACAAATTACCTCKMAGTAACGCAGCATAATCGCAAAACTTTTAGTGGAGCAACCACTGTACCCAAATCTAACTGCCTGTAGCTCAGGACCTGAAGCAAGGATATACATATTATTGATACCATTTGAAAGGAAACGTGAAATTAATGTAGGAGAATATAACACATTAGATCAAGTAAAACATAATACAAAGAAATAAACATGCGTTTTCTTTTATTTATTTTTTTCCATCTTTGAAATGCAAGAGACAGCTAGTAGATTCCGTAGAGGTTAATGGTGATTCACAAACCACACAGAGGGTAAGAGCGCCTTGTAATGGTGATTCATAACCTTTTGAGAATGATGGTGTTGTATACAGTTGGCATGAGTAACTTTACACTTCTATATTCATGGAATCAAGCAGTAAACAGTGTACGACTTCACGTGAAATTTATGTAAAGCCTTATAGTTGTCCCGATACATATTTCGGAGATTGGTCTTCAATTGCGGACCTGCACCCTAATCCCTAATTCTCAAAAGGTTATGAATCGCCATTAGAAGTTGTCCTTTACCTTCTGTGTGGTTTGCGAATCACCATTAAAAGGTGCCTCTTAGCTGCTGTGTGGTACCACATATCCCCATATGAATGGCATGATTGGTACAACCTTTGGACCATTTAMTGGGGTGTTTTGATCAGGTGTAGGGTTAGGGTTAGCTTGACATTTTTAGCTTGTTCGTCAGGCTCAAGGCTCAGGTATGACAACTAAGATTAATACTTTTAGAGATAGATATATATCTTGCAGTGATCGAGGGCAGGAGAGGACAGCCCAGGAAGAAAATTAAGATGTGTTATCGATAGCTGTTGCTTTGTTGTCCAAGCAGGTTCTATTCATGGTTGGCATGAATCTTCAATTAGAACATTTTACTGACTCATCATCTCTGATCACGTTATTACACCAACGATTGAGAGAAATGTATCTTATTTTTTAAACTTGTTTAGAACATTCCTTAATGGAAACTGAAAACTAAGGAAGACTTAAATATTACCTAGGGGTCTCAAGTCTACAGCCTACACAAGTCTTTAAATTAAATACATTCGATTGCAGTTTTGTGCTAAAAGTTGTTACACAAGACCATGTTAAAGGTAGTATTGTTAACCTATGCCTTATACCATATCTTAATATGTGTATTGTTTTAAAATAAAGATGCATTTCCTGTCATTTTTGTTCTATGTTCACTAAAACTCTCCTTCACAATGCCCAAGATTAGTGAATAGGTTACTTGAAAGAGAAAGTATGCAAGCTATCTACCTTTAAGAACATACATAAAACTAGTGGAACTTGCTATTACATTGAAATTACATTATGCGATGTGGAACTTCATACAATGGGCATTTTCCAGACAAAGTTGAATGGTACAGTTCAATTCTTGTCAAATCCGTGTGGTTTATATAATATATATATATTTATATTGTTTTCAACAATAGTAGCAGTACTTATTCAATTTATGAGAAGGTGTTAAAGCAGGTCGCACGCACGGGTCCGCATATCGACACGCCGAAGTTCCTCCACCGAAGGTCAAACCTCCACTTAGCATTGCGGCTTGCCGCTCAATAAACGCTAGTGGACCGATGAGCGATTGCCGACTATCGGGTTGCCGATGGTCTGCTGCTGGAGGCCCGACCGCTGACGGCGTGCCACCCAAAAAACGCCACCCAAAAAACAGGTCATTGTTAGCTGTGCTGGTATTTCTAATGTACTAGTGTGCAATCTTCAAATAAAATAAACAATAAAAATAAAAAAGGTCAGCTTTACCCATCTTCACCTTTCCCCTAAATCAAAACCTGATTTTAAGTCCATATAGTCCAAAGTTCCATATTGCCGAAATAAAAAAAGGATGAATTAATTTTATTTATTGACCACTAGACAAACATTTTTGCTTCTTTGCTCAGATCCTTTTGAAAGTGGGGTACAGAGCATGTCATCTCTCCACTATGTCATTGGGAAATTGTTCATTAATAGAGAACTGCGTGTTCTTCAATTCCCTACCCTGTTGTAACAAGGCAATTTTCATTTTGTAATGAGTTACCATAGCTACGATCCTGACGGGGCCTTCCCTCCCCTCTGCCACCGAAACGGTGAGCCCTTTAAAAATCAATTGTATCCACCTGTTCGTCCGTCATCTTGAGATTACGTTTCATGAACACCGACAACGGAGGACTTTTTCCTCCGTTGACTGATAGTTTCGGTTTTCATCCACCTCTATTCCCATTATAACAATATTATTTCTCATGCTTCTGCACTTTAGATATAGTAATTTGGCTTTCATTGTTTTATTATCATACCGTAGCCTCTTTGTAGTGTCTTTTAGGGAGTCCACGGTAGTTTTCAATATCTTATTTTCCTCGTTTTTCTTCCATCATTGTATTACTGTAATCCATTCCTGTTTTTAAGGCCTAGTAGCCCAGGCAATAGATCCCACTTTTTTAACTGCTCTCTCATGCTTGTCAGCAATGCTCTATCTTCTGGAGACAGAGTTATAAAAACGTCACCCTCCAATGTTAAATTTAGAATTTTAGACAGCGGCATCCCTTCAGTTTCAGGATAGTTCTTCTCGTTTGCTTTGATGTATCTGATTCTTTTTCGAGCATATAAAAATGCTGATTAATAAATAGTTCAAGGTTCTCTATATTATCCAGAATGTTTGTTTCGCAGTTATCAGCTAATCCTCAATTTTTGGGGTTAATTCATGGGACAAGTTGTGCCTACCACGTTGCCACCTGCCACATCATAAATGATATTTGTATTAGCTAGCTGGCTAAGCTATCCTGGAACTTATTCAAGTCAAGGTAAGCTTTCGGTTGTATTAAGTTATTGCCACAGGGGCCCGCCGGTGTAACAACTAAACTGCTTGATGTGCACTGTACAGCGTGATTGTAGCACATTTACTAACACTTTAGTTATAGTAGCTGTGTTGGCTTACTGGTGCTCTTCCATGCCGTCCCTAGGAGGGGTACGTCGAGTCACTGACGTGATCTTCCTGTCTGGATTGGCGCCCCCCCTTGGGTTGTGCCGTGGCAGAGATCTTTGTGGGCTATACTCGGCCTTGTCTCAGGATGGTAAGTTGGTGGTTGATGATATCCCTCTAGTGGTGTGGGTGCTGTGCTTTGGCAATGTGGGTGGGGTTATATCCTGCCTGTTTGGCCCTGTCCGGGGGTATCGTCGGACGGGGCCACAGTGTCTCCCGACCCTTCCTGTCTCAGCCTCCAGTATTTATGCGGCAGTAGTTTGTGTTGGGGGGCTAGGGTCAGTCTGTTATATCTGGAGTATTTCTCCTGTCTTATCTGGTGTCCTGTGTGAATTTAAATATGCTCTCTCTAATTCTCTCTTTCTCTCTCTCGGATGACCTGAGCCCTAGGACAATGCCTCAGGACAACCTGGCCTGATGACTCCTTGCTGTCCCCAGTCCACCTGGCCGTGCTGCTGCTCTAGTTTCAACTGTTCTGCCTGCGGCTATGGAACCCTGACCTGTTCACCGGACGTGCTACCTGTCCCAGACCTGCTGTTTTCAACTCTCTAGAGACAGCAGGAGCGGTAGAGATACTCTGAATGATCGGCTATGAAAAGCCAACTGACATTTACTCCTGAGGTGCTGASCTGTTGCACCCTCGACAACCAYTGTGATGATTATTATTTGACCCTGCTGGTCATCTATGAACATTTGAACATCTTGGCCATGTTCTGTTATAATCTCCACCCGGCACAGCCAGAAGAGGACTGGCTACCCTTCATAGCCCGGTTCCTCTCTTGTTTTCTTCCTAGGTTCTGGCCTTTCTAGGTGGTTTTTCCTAGCCACCGTGCTTCTACACCTGCATTGCTTGCTGTTTGGGGTTTTAGGCTGGGTTTCTGTACAGCACTTTGAGATATCAGCTGATGTACGAAGGGCTATATAAATAAATTTGATTTGACTATGACGTAAGCTAATATGGAGACAACAATCTAGGCTGTATGTAGCGGTTATGGTATGATAGTTTGGCTTGGAAAGATGTTTTGGCCTGTTCACACAGCCTGATCTCAGACTAGATGTAGCATAGTAAATGTAACTTTAGCATTTTAGCAAATTAGTAACTTTTCAATGACTTACTAATTTTAAGCTACTTAGCATGTTAGCCCCTTTAAGCTTACCCTTCCTCTAACCCTAAACTTAACCCTTTAACTTAACCTAAACCCTAACCCYTAGCCTAGCTATCATTAGTCAGATAGCTAAAGTTAGCATTAGCCACCTAGGCATCTAGCTAACGTTAGTCACAACAATTGGGAGTTGGTAACATATACGTTTTACAAATTCCCAAAATGAATGATGGACATCCACAAATTAATAGATACAGTGCATTCGGAAAGTATTCAGACCCCTTCACTTTTTCTACATTTTGTTATGTTACATTTTTATTCAAAATTGATTGGAAATTATTTGGAAAGGCAAACATCTGTCTACATAAGGTCCCCCAGCTGACAGTGCATTTCASAGTAAAAAGCAAGCCAGGAGGTCGAAGGAATTGACCGTAGAGCTCCGAGATAGGATTGTGTTGAGGAACAGATCTGGGGAAGGGTACCAAAAAATATCTGCAGCACTGAAGGTCCTCAAGAACACAGTGGCCTCCATCATTCTTAAATGGAAGAAGTTTGGAACCACCAAGACTCTTTCTAGAGCTGGCTGCATGGCCACACTGAGCAATCAGGGGAGAAGGGCCTTGGTCAGTGAGGTGACCAAGAACCCCATGGTCACTCTGACATAGCTCCAGTGTTCCTCTGTGGCGATGGGAGAACCTTCCAGAAGGACTACCATCTCTGCAGCACTCCAACAATCAGGCTTTTATAGTAGAGTCGCCAGACGGAAGACACTCCTCAGTAAAAGGCATATGACAGCCCGCTTGGAGTTTGCAAAAAGGCACCTAAAGACTCTTAGAACATGATCACTTCTTGTCAATAGGGGGGCGCCATTTCGACTTTGTAAAAATTTGTTCCCAAATTAAACTGCCTCGTACTCAATTCTTGCTCGTAGAATATGCATATTATTATTACTATTGGATAGAAAACACTCTCTAGTTTCTAAAACCGTTTGAATTATATCTGTGAGTAAAACAGAACTCAAGTTGCAGCTAACTTCCTGTCAGGAAGTGAGAAATCTTAAATCGATGCTCTGTTCCAGGGTCAGTTTATTAAATTGCATGTGATCTATGAGTCGACATGCACTGCATACGATTTCCCCTAGATGTCAGTAAGCAGTGAGAATTGGAATGGTGTTGCTAGGCAGATCTGAGGCCATATAAAGGCTCATGGAACCGGGGGTGCACTCTTTTCAACGTTCGTCATGGCGCAAAGGAGGACCTCAGGATGGCATTCTGAAAAGCTCTCGTTATAGGCCTTAGATATATCCGGCTCTGATTTTATTCGATATAGGTGTTAAAGACATCATAATGTAGTTATTTTAAACCGAGTTATATCAGTTTATATCAGTATATTGCGATTTTCTGATATTACTTTGTGCTGCGTTATGAAGAGTTGGGCACGTCTGGGCCACATAGCTAATGTTTGCTGCTAATTCCTAAGTTGAAGACGGCAATCTACAACCGAGCAACGATGATTCTGGACAAAGGACCACTTGCACAAGATTCTGATGGAAGCTCATCAAAAATAACTATTTATGTTAATTCGTTGTTCTGTTGAAAAATGTAAAACTATTATTCGGCCATTAATTTCGGTGCGGTCTCGCTTTAGCGCACGCTGTATGTCGTAGTAACGTCAATTTAAAAAATCTAACACAGCGGTTGCATTAAGAACTAATGTATCTTTCATTTGCTGTCCAACCTGTATTTTTTAGTCAAGTTTATGATTAGTTATTGATTAGATTAGGTGCCTCTCCCAAGATTTCTCCCGACATTTTGTTGGCAGCTTGGCTACTATTCTCATTGTATAACCACGATTTGTGCCGCTAAATATGCACATTTTCGAACAAACAATATATGTATTGTGTAATATGATGTTATAGGACTGTCATCTGAAGAAGTTTGAGAAGGTTAGTGAAAAAATGTATATCTTTTGCTGGTTTATTCGTTATCGCTACTGTTGGCTTGAATCAAACCTTTGCGGTGAATAAATGCGTTTGTGTGTTTGGCTATTGTAGTAAGCTAATATAATGCTAAATTGTGTTTTCGCTGTAAAACACTTAAAGAATCTGAAAAATTGGCTGGATTCACAAGATCTTTGTCTTTCATTTGCTGTACGCTGTGTATTTTTCATAAATGTTTTATGATGAGTATTTAGGTAATTCACGTTGCTCTCTGTAGTTATTCTAGTTGCTTTGGTGAGAGTTGTGATGGTGGCTGCAATGTAAAACTATGATTTATACCTGAAATATGCACATTTTTCGAACAAAACATATGCTATACAATAAATATGTTATCAGACTGTCATCTGATGAAGTTGTTTCTTGGTTAGTGACTATTTATATCTTTATTTGGTCGAATTTGTGAAAGCTACCTATGCAGGAAAAAAATTGTGGGAAAAAAAAGTTGTGTCTTTTGCTATGGTGGTTAGCTAATAGAAATACATATTGTGTCTTCCCTGTAAAACATTTTAAAAATCAGAAATGATGGCTGGATTCACAAGATGTGTATCTTTCATTTGGTGTCTTGGACTTGTGATGTCATGAACATTTTATTATATGATATCCCTGTGGCTTTAGGCTAGGCTATGCTAGTCAGCTTTTTTGATGGGGGGGATCCCGGATCCGGGTTTGTGACTCGTTAGATGATAAACAAGATTCTCTGTTCTTATGAAACCAAGATTGAACTCTTTGGCCTGAATGTCAAGCGTCACGTCTGGATGAAACTGGCACCATCCCTACAGTGAAGCATGGTGGTGGCCGCATCATGTTGTGGGGATGTTTTTCAGTGGCAGGGACTCGGAGACAATTCTCACAAGTTTCCCTGCCATATGAGTTCTGTTACTCACAGACATAATTCAAACAGTTTTAGAAACTTCAGAGTGTTTTCTATCCAATAGTAATAATAATAGGCATATGTTATCATCTAGGATAGAGTCGGAGGCAGTTCACTTTGGGCACCAATTCATCCAAAAGTGAAAATGCTGCCCCCTATCCCAAACAGGTCCCTAACCCTCTATCCCTAACCCTCAAATCCTTTCTAATAATTCACTCCACTTCCTTCTTTTTTATTATTTGGAGTTCAATGGGTTCCTGTCCAGTTTAATCCCACAAATTGTTGGTGAATGTTTGAAGTTTTGTTATGGTCTGTTTAATTGATCTCCATGTTTCTGACCCATACAACATCATCTGTTCACATTTGAGTTGAACATGTTTATTATGGTGTGTGAGATTGCTTTGAAGCTCCAGATCTTCTTGATTGGGGGGTTTATTTCCTTACATTTTTCGGTTATTCTTTTCAATCATAGGCATGTAATACCATTGACAGACTTTACAAATAAACATCCCACAAAAGGGAAGTGGGAGCTAAAGGTTCATGGTCCCCCAGACTACCCACCACACGTCACACCCCACCCTCTTTAGCCCACCACTTGTGTGGTAGACACTCAAAAGCAAACAAACAAGCAGTTACCATAACAACCTACGAAAGGACATAATTAGGAATTACATATATGTATAATTAAAAAAACAACTAGAATTGTCATTTTAATGTCGATCAAGAGAACCTTTTATTTGTAAAGTGCCTTTAGAAGGGATTCACACCCATAGACTTTTTCAACATTTTGTTGCTACAGCCTGACTTTAAAATGTATAAAATGCTGAATTTGTGTCACTGGCATTCACACAATACCCTAAAATGTCAAAGTGGATTTTTCTTATTTATTACAAAATGAAAAGCTGAAATGTCTTGAGTCAATAAGTATTCACCTCATCTCTGTACCCCACACATTCAATTATCTGTAAGGTACCTCAGTCGAGCAGTGAATTTAAAACACAGATACAACCACAAAGACCAGGGAGGTTTTCCAAACACTCATAAAGAATGGCACCTATTGGTAGATGGATAAAAAAAAGCAGTCATTGAATATCGCTTTGAGCATGTTGAAGTTATTAATTACACTTTGGATGGTGTATCAATACATTTAAAGATACAGGCATCCTTCCTAACTCAGTTGCCGGAGAGAAGGGAAACCGCTCAGTTTCAACTTGAGGCCAATGGGGACTTTAAAACAGTTACAGAGTTTAATGGCTGCGATAGGACAACTGAGAACGGATCAACAACATTGTAGTTACTCCACAATACTAACTGAAAAGACAAAGTGAAAAGAAGGAAGCCTATACAGAATAAAAATATTGCAATAAGGCACTTAACTTCCTGACGCTAGGGGCCAGATTTATTTATTTATTKWTTTWTTTTTATTTTTAATAACGTTCCCAACGTAAATGGACTATTTCTCAGGCCCAGATCGTAGAATATGCATATAATTTACAGATTAGGATAGAAAACACTCCAAAGTTTCCAAAACTGTCAACATATTATCTGTGAGTATAACAAAACTGATTCTGCAGGCGAAAACCTGAGGAAATCCAACCCGGAAGTGCTTTTTTAAATTTGTTATCCCTGTTCTGTTGCCTGCCCCTCCTCCATTTAAAGGTGTATCAACCAGATTCCTTTTCCAATGGTTTCCTCAGGCTGTGACCAGGCTTTAGACATAGTTTCAGGCTTCTATTTTGAAAAATTAGCGAGGTCTTTTTTCTTTTGATTTTCCCATGTTGTCAAGCAAAGAGGCACTGAGTTTGAAGATAGGCCTTGAAATACATCCACAGAAATACCTCCAATTGTCACAAATGATGTCAATTAGCCTATCAGAAGCTTCTAAAGCCATTACATAATTTTCTGGAATTTCACAAGCTGTTTAAAGGCACAGTCAACTTAGTGTACGTAAACTTCTGACCCACTGGAATTGTGATACGATGAATTATAAGTGAAATATTATGTCTGGAAACAATTGTTGTAATTTTTTTGTGTGTCATGCACAAAGTAGAGGTCCTAACCGACTTGCCAAAACTATAGTTTGTTAACAAGACAATTGTGGAGTGGTTGAAAAACGAGTTAATGACTCCAAACTAAGTGTATGTAAACTTCCGACTCCAACTTTACATGTGGTATTTTATATTTTTTTATATACATGTGCTAACATTTCTAAAAATCTGTTCAACTTTGTCATTTCGGGGTATTGTGTGTTGATTGATGAGGACACATTTTTTATCTATCCATTTTAGAATAAGGCTGTAATGTAACAGAATGTGGAAAAAGTCAAGGGGTCTCAATCCTTTCCGAACGCACAGTACCATAAGAAACGTAACATATCATACTAAATGGAGTGTCCCGGATTCACATACAGAACAATATGAAATGCTCTAAGACCAGGTTGGGACACAAACAGCTGTTGAGTTGTGTAATGAAGTTCACAAGCAAAGGGAAAAGTTGAGAGGAGGAGAGCACATAGATGCGAGAAGGAATTATACAACAATCAATGTGATGCTGTTTGTATGTGGCTGCTATGAAAGTGAACTGTGTGTGCAGGTTATCAGGGGTGTATTCATTCCATCGATTCTGTTGAAAATAGTTTTTCAACGGAAGCGAAAACAATAAACCTACCTGAATTTGTCCAATTAAAATTTATGTTTGCAACTGTTTGGACTAATGAATACACCCTAGATCAGCTAGATGCAGTCAAGAAGATGCTAGGCATTATTGAATGTGTAACTGTCTATTACCTTGATTACTACAAATGTCTACCTTGATTACTCCAATTTGTCTCTTGACCTGTGCACCTATATTATGAACTTCCATGCATAGGTTAGGTTGTAGCAACCTCATTATGGGTATAGGCAAAATGTTTGTATCATGTAGTAACCTAAACCTATCAATGTTACGGTGGCTTGCGAAACTACTCACCCCCCTTTGCATTTTTCCTATTTTGTTGCCTTACCACCTGGAATTAAAATGTATTTTTTGGAGGGTTGTATCATTTGATTTACACAAATGATTCAGATTTCTGGTGTACAGCAATCTTTAACATATTTTTTATTGTGAGCAAACAAGAATAAGACAAAAAAACAGAAAACTTGAGCGTGCATAACTATTCACCCCCTCAAAGTCAATGCTTTGTTAGAGCCACCTTTTGCAGGAATTACAGCTACAATTCTCTTGGGGTATGTATCTATAAGCTTGGCACATCTGGCCACTGAGATTTTTGCCCATTCTTCAAGGCAAAACTGCTCCAGCTCCTTCAAGTTGGATGGATTCCGCTGGTGTACAGCAATCTTTAAGTCGTACCACAGATTCTCAATTGGATTGAGGTCTGTGCTTTGACTAGGCCATTCCAAGACATTTAAATGTTTCCCCTTAAATCACTCGAGTGTTGCTTTAGCAGTATGTTTAGGGTCACTGTCCTGCTGGAAGGTGAACCTCCATCCCAGTCTCAAATCTCTGGAAGACTGAAACAGGTTTCCATCAAGAATATCCCTGTATTTAGCATCATCCATCATTCCTTCAATTCTGACCAGTTTCCCAGTCCCTGCCGATGGAAACATCCCCACAGCATGATGCTGCCACCACCATGCTTAAACCATGCTTAACTGTGTGGATGGTGTTCTCGGGGTAATGAGAGGTGTTGGGTTGCACCAGACATAGCGTTTTCCTTGTTGGCCAAAAAGCTACATTTCAGTCTCATCTGACCCTAGTACCTTCTTACATATGTTTGGGGAGTCTCCCACATGCATTTTGGCAAACACCAAACATGTTTGGTTATTTTTCTGGCCACTCTTCCGTAAAGCGCAGCTCTGTGGAGTGTTCGGCTTAAAATGGTCCTATGGACAGATACTCCAATCTCCACTGTGGAGCTTTGCAGCTCCTTCAGGGTTATCTTTGGTCTCTTTGTTGCCTCTCTGATTAATGCCCTCCTTTCCTGGTCTGTGAGTTTTGGTGGGCGACCCTCTCTTGGCAGGTTTGTTGTCAGGCAATATTCTTTAAAAAATATATATAAATGGTGCTCCTTGGGATTTTCAAAGTTTCTGATATTATTTTATAACCCAACCCTGATCTGTACTTCTCCACAACTTTGTCCCTGGCCTGTTTGGAGAGCTCCTTGGTCTTTGTGGTGCTGCTTGCTTGGTGGTGCACCTTGCTTAGTGTTGTTGCAGACTCTGGGGCCTTTCAGAACAGGTGTATATATACTAAGATCATGTGACGGATCATGTGACACTTTGATTGTACACAGGAGGACTTTATTTAACTAATTATGTGACTTCTCAAGGTAATTGGTTGCACCATATCTTATTTAGGGGCTTCATAGCAAAGGGGGTGAATACATATGAACGCACCACTTTTCCATTTTTTAAAAAGTTTTTGAAACAAGTAATTTTTTTCATTTCACCAATTTGGACTATTTTGTGTATGTCTATTACATGGAATCCAAAAAAAGTCAATTTAAGTTACAGGTTATAATGCAGCAAAATAGGAAAAATGCCAAGGGGGATGAATACTTTTGCAAAGCACTGTACATTGAGCTGGGTGAATGGAATATGAATGACAGTCATCCAATATGCTGTATCAGAAACAAGGCCATGCTCATGAAATAATGTATACATCCTCCCTAATCTTAAACAGCACAAACTGCAACTGGAGTGGAATATGACGATTTACCTGCCAATTAGAACATCAATACAGAAATTATGTTACTTGAAATGCCAGGTCAGATCTCAGCAGCTAGTGTTGATTTTGTATTTTTTATGAGCAGCTATTGTTGATTGGATGTCAATAGAAAGGTCTCACCTCTGTCTCTCCTTTCTTTCTCTCCTTTTCCTTTTTCTGATAATGAGACCACTACAGGTTATCATGCAGCATGTAATACTCTTCCCGGTTCAATTTTGTTTTTACATTCTTGTAAGCAAACCCTCCTTAGGCACTTGTTGACTTTCTCCACTATGGTTTTCTAACTTGATAGAAGCGCCTCCTACCATTTCAACTCTCATTCCTTCACCGAAGTTATCGTTCTGGTCTTGAGGTGATGACATTGACCACAACACAGACCTCATCTTGCCATCTCATCCATGACATTTCAGCCTGGCCACCAGGGAGGGAGATAAAAAAGAAATATACAAGAGCAAGCACTGTAAGAAGTAGACCCTCTTTTGAAATGGGTTCACAAAGTTCTAAAGGGCATACAGGTGGGGTATTGTGTGAAGCTGAAGAAGGAGGAAGAGAGTAGGGGGAGATTGCTCTACTGTCCACTTGTGTGATAGATAAAATGTCATAAACTATTGGTTTTCCTTCACACTTTGACTCTAGGGAACAGGCTTTTCCAAGCCTTATGGGACTGTACAGGAATTGAAGATAGTGATTTCTCACTCACTCCAGTTTCTAAGATTTTATAATCTAACATCCCACATTGGTCCACAAAATTGAGTATGGATGTCGAGAGACAAAGTAGCCTTCCTCCTGTAAGAAAATACATTTTCATTATTTTAGTTTGCACAAATCCATTCTCTCACAAACCTACTTCGTAGACAATCTGCCATGTGTTTTAAATGATATGCAGTAAATTAAAATTTATGCAGAGGTAAATAACACTTAAGCCCGGGGCCCAGTTTCCCAAAGCATGTTAAGGCTAAATTAATCGTTAGAACCTTCATAGGAGCATCGTTAAATCTCTGAGCTTGTTTCCAAAACCATTGTTCCTGAAGTTGCACTTGAAAACGCTTGTTATTTACCAAATGCCTCAGACCACTCATAAAACAGTTAAGTGCGTCATTAGATACTTTTTTGACATTCCCCGTCACTTTATTCACAGAAGATCTCCACTAAAAATAAACATCTTGATTCTATCTGTCCGACTGTGACCAACGATAACTTCTGAACGAAGTTAGTTGCCAAAGTCTCTCAAATCAAAATCAAATTTTGTCACATGCGCCGAATACAACCGTGAAATGCTTAATTACAGGCCCTTAACCATCAATGCATATTTACAAAAAATAGGTGTTAAGAAAAGTATTATATTATATACATGGGGTACCAGTACCGTGTCAATGTGCGGGGGTACAGGTTAGTCAAGGTAATTGTCGGAAGTTTACATACACCTTAGCCAAATACATTTAAACTCAGTTTTTCACATTTCCTGATATTTAATCCTAGTAATAATTCCCTGTCTTAGGTCAGTTAGGATCACCACTTTATTGTCAGAATAATAGTAAAGAGAATGATTTATTTCAGCTTTTATTTATTTCATCACATTCCCAGTGGGTCAGAAGTTTACATACACTCAATGAGTATTTGATAGCATTGCCTTTAAATTGTTTAACCTAGGTCAAACGTTTCAGGTAGCCTTCCACAAGCTTCCCACAATAAGTTGGGTGAATTTTGGCCCATTCCTCCTGACAGAGCTGGTGCAACTGAGTCAGTTTTGTAGGCCTCCTTGCTCTCACACGCTTTTTCAGTTTTGCCGATAAATTTTCAATGATATTGAGGTCAGGGCTTTGTGATGGCCACTCCAATACCTTGACTTGCTGGCTTTAAGCCATTTTGCCACAACTTTGGAAGTATGCTTGGGGTCATTGTCCATTTGGAAGACCCATTTGCACCAAGCTTTAACTTCCTGACGATGTCTTGAGATGTTGCTTCAATATATCCACATCATTTTCCTGCCACATGATGCCATCTAGTTTGTGAAGTGCACCAGTCCCTCCTGCAGCAAAGCGCCCCCACAACATGGTGCAAATGGGTCTTCCCCCGTGCTTCACAGTTGGGATGGTGTTCTTTGGCTTGCAAGCCTCCCCCTTTTTCCTCCAAACATAACGATGGTCATTATGGCCAAACTGTTCTATTTTTGTTTCATCAGACCAGAGGACATTTCTCCAAATAGTACAATCTTTGTACCCATGTGCAGTTGCAAACCGTAATCTGGCTTTTTATGGTGGTTTTGGAGCAGTGGCTTCTTCCTTGCTGAGCGGCCTTTCAGGTTATGTCGATATAGGACTCGTTTTACTGTGGATATAGACATTTTTGTACCTGTTTCCTCCAGCATCTTCACAAGGTCCTTTGCTGTTKTTCTGGGATTGATTTGCACTTTTCACACAAAAGTGCGTTAATCTCTAGGAGACAGAAAGCATCTCCTTTCTGAGCGGTATGACGACTGCGTGGTCCCATGGTGTGTACACTTGCGTACTGTTGTTTGTACATAAGAACGTGGTACCTTCTTAGGTGTTTGGAAATTGCTCCTAAGGATGAACCAGACTTGTGGAGGTCTACAATTTTTTTTCTGAGGTCTTTTTTCTTTTGATTTAGGAGACTCACGGTAGGAGACTCACGTTTCCAGCTACATCGAAGGAAAGCTGAGAACGACATCCGGAGAAATCACCGTAACTGCCTTTAAGAGACATGTCAGAGCTTATCATCTCTGACCAAATCTAAACGGACTTGTTGCAGCTTCAGCTTGGCACTCTCTGTTTCAGCTTATCTACCTCCAACTCCTTTTCCAAGGCTTGTTGCTGTTTCAGCTTATCATGCTCTAGTTGTAGCAACAACAGTTCCTTTTTCTGTTCARAAGATAAGATCGGATTAGGGGCATTTTGTAGTGGACCGAAATGTAGCCAAACCAGGAGAAAACCACTCCATTCGAATGCCGGATTTGATCAAGTTGGCCTTTAGTCCCTTTCAGACGTTTATCAATCTCAATGTTATGTGTCACAATTGGTCTTTTGTATAGCAATCCAGAAGCTCCTCCCTCAGGACTTGGAAGAATTCCTCAATGTTAGCCATAGTCAAACAGTCAACCAGCTATGGACGAACAACAACCTGCTCTCGCCCAAATGTTGTACACCAAACAAAACAGAAGCACAGTGTCAACCACACAGGAGAGAAAAAAAAACAAAGCGCTTCCCCAAGGCTTATTACTAGCTCAACCCTAGACTTCATGCAGTTACTGGTGGTGGGTATTTATGTACTTTAGCCCGCTGTCACAGAAAAAGCTCCCAGCAAGCTGGTTATCCCTCTGAGCCACGGATGTGCTAGCGAAACATCTGCTCCAGCCATGATCACCACACAAAAATAAAGAGCCAACACTGCCCAATGTGTGTCATAAGGGACACACGTTGCTAAACCTATCAGGGGAGAAGACGAGTCCAGGTAGTCAATCCATGCTACCCCAACAATCTCGCACTGTTAACACCGCACAAACACTAACTTGATGTCCCAACAATGAGCAAAGCAGGAACTCCAACCGGAACAGAGGATGGAGATAAACTGTGGGCCTCTCTCCACTGCAGCACAAACCAACCCTACTTCCACACCAACACAAATCACAGGCGTGTAGCAACAGGCAGTATACAAATGTCACATACTTTGTAAATGTACCACACTATGTAACTCCCAATCAAAGTAGTGCCCACAACCTAACCCCATAGACAGAAAGGTTAGCCAGACAATAATCACAAAGCATTTTACTTTGAAATACCACCTTAATAACCAGTTAGCAAATGCTACCAAACAAATGCAATTTCAGGGAGCAATTACACAGATGCCAGATGAGCCCCACTTGTTACAACCTGGCTCAAGCTTGTAACAAACAATTGGAAACCACACACCGAGTAAAGGCATAACAATTAATTTATTCCATGAATAAACCCTCACAACAATAATCAGATGAGGCATGAAGGTCAGTAAATTAGGTGTCAACTGCCAAAGCCACAACAAAACAACCAAAGGTATGTACGGCGAGAGATCTCTTGCTGAATGGGGAAACAGTGGCTTTATGCCACAGCTGAGCTTTCACAGGTGTGCCCCATCAGCACTGACGACCCTCCCAGCTCCGCCCACTTCACCTACTCTGCCCACAAATCTCCTGCAGGGCGTAAACACAGCAAAACACAGTAGACAGAGCAGAGCAAAGGTTCTGAATACTTATGTAAATAAGGTATTTCTGTTTTTTATTTTTAATACATTTGCAAAAAAATCTAAACCTGTTTTCCCTTTGTCATTATGTGGTACTGTGTGTAGATTGAGGCAAAACATTTATTTAATCCATTTTAGAATAATACTGTAACGTAATTAAAGAAATCTGAATGCACTGTATATATGTGATGGGATGTATAGACATTACAGACAGTATGTGCATAGAATATTTACTGTATGTAGAATACGTAGGATAGAATAGTCTATATATACACCAATAGTGTAATAGGAAGTCATAGACTAGAATCAAGTATGTTAATATGAAATGAGTAAAACAGTATGCAAACATTATTAAAGTGACCAGTGTTCCATTATTCAATTGACCAGTGATTCCATGTCTATGTACATGAGGCAGCAGACTCTAAGGTGCACGGTTGAGTAACCGGGTGGTAACCGACTAGTGACAGTGACTAAGTTCAGGGCATGGTACTGGGTGGAGGCCGGATAGTGAAGGCTATTTAACAATCTGATGGCCTTGAGATAGAAGCTGTTTTTCAGTCTCTCGGTCCCAGCTTTGATGCACCTGTACTGACCTCGCCTTTTGGATAATAGAGGCTGTGGTTCAGGTGCTTGATGATCCTCTGGGCCTTCCTGTGTGATTGGGTGCTGTCGGTGTCCTGGAGGGCAGGCAGTGTTCCCTCTGTGATGCGTTGAGCAGACCGTATAACCCTCTGGAGAGCCTTGTGGTTGCGGGAGGTGCATTTGCCGTACCAGGTGATGATATAGCCAGACATGATGCATCTGTAAAAGTTTGTGAGGGTCTTAGGGGCCAAGGCAAATTTTTTCAGAATCCTGATATTGAAGAGGCGCTGTTGCATCTTAGAATTCCTTACAATCAAATGCCGGCCATTCTACCTACTAAGAGAATTCTCGTCAGTTATAGTCACAGCTGTGTACATCCCCCCTCAAGCGAATACCAAGACGGCCCTCAAGGAACTTCACTGGACTCTATGTAAACTGGAAACTATATACCCGGAGGCTGCATCTATTGTAGCAAAGCAAATTTGAGATCAACCTAAATTCTATCAGCATATTGATTGCATGACACGTAGGGCTAATACTCTCAACCACTGCTACTCTAACTTCTGCGGCAAATCCGCAAATCCGCAAATCATCTTGCTCATCCTGGCTCATAGGCAGAAACTCAAACAGGTTGTACCAGTGACAATAACCATTCAACACCGGTCTGATCAATCACAAGCAACGCTCCAAGATTGTTTTGATCACACAGACTGGAATATGTTTCAGTCAGCCTCAGAGAACAACATTGATCTATACGCTGACTCAGTGAGTGTGCATTTTATACATTTTTATATTTAACCTTTCTAGGCAAGTCAGTTAAGAACAAATTCTTATTTTCAATGACAGCCTAGGAACAGTGGGTTAACTGCCTGTTCAAGGGCAGAACAACAAAGTTGTACCTTGTCAGCTCGGGGTTTCAAACTTGCAAACTTTCGGTTACTAGTCCAACGCTCTAACCACTAGGCTACCCTGCCGCCCCGAATAAGTGCATTGGAGATGTCGTACCCACTGTGAATATTTAAACCTACCCTAACCAGAAACTGTGGATGGATGGTGGCATTCGCGAAAAACTGAAAGCGCAATCCACCACATTTAACCATGGAAAGAGGCCTGGTGATATGGCTGAATATAAACAGTATATAAACAGGAAATCAATATAAACAGGAAATGAAACAAGCTAAATGCCGGTACAGGTACAAGGTAGAGGCGCAATTCAATGGCTCAGACACGAGACGTATGTGGCAGGGTCTACAGAAAATCACGAACTACAAAAACAAAAACAACGTCACGAATACCGATGTCACGCTTCCAGACAAAGTAAACACCTTCTTTGCCCGCTTTGAGGATAATACAGTGCCACCGTCATGGCTGGCTAGCAAAGACTGCGCCCCTTCTCAGTGGCTGATGTGAGTAAAACATTTAAATACGTTAACCCTTGCAAGGCTGCTGGCCCAGATGGCATCCCTAGCTGCGTCCTCAGAGCATGCGCAGACCAGCTGGCTGGTGTGTTTACGGACATATGTAATCGCTCCCTATCCCAGTCTGTTGTCCCCATATGCTTCAAGATGGCCTCAGGAGGCTGAAGAAATGTGGCTTGTCACCCAAAACCCTGACAAACTTTTACAGAAACACAATCGAGACCATCCTGCCGGGCTGTATTACAGCCTGGTACGGCAACTGCTCCGCCCTCAACCGCAAGGCTCTCCGATGGGTGTTGTGGTCTGCACAACGCATTACCGGGGGCAAACTATCTGCCCTCCATGACACCCGCAGCACCCGATGTCACAGGAAGGCCAAAAATATCATCAAGGACAACAACCACCTGAGCCACTGCCTGTTCACACCGCTATCATCCAGAAGGCGAGGTCAGCACAGGTGCATCAAACCTGGGACCGAGAGATTGAGAAACAGCTTCTATCTCAAGGCCATCAGACTGCTAAACAGCAATCACTAACTCAGAGAGGCTGCTGCCTACATTAACCCAATCATGGACACTTTTATAAATGGATATCGAGTCACTTTAAACAATGCCACTCTAAACAATGCACTTTTTAATAATGTCTACATATCTTACATACTCATATCACATGTATATACCATATTTATACCATCTACTGCACCTTGCCTATTCCGCTCAGCCATCGCTCATCCATATACTTACATGTACATATTCTCATTCACCCCTTTAGATTTGTGTGTATTAGGTAGTTGTTAGATTACTTGTTGGATTTGTGTGTATTAAGTTGTTGTTGGGAATTGTGAGATTACTTGTTCGATATTACTGCACTGTTAGAACTAGAAGCACAAGCATTTCGCTATACTGGCATTAACATCTGCTACCATGTGTATGTGACCAATAAATGTTATTTGATTAACACTTGTTAAAAGTTCATTTGTGGAATTTCTTTCCTTCTTAATACTTTTGAGCCCATCAGTTGTGTTGTGACAAGGTGGGGGGGGGGGGGGGGATATACAGAAGATAGCCTATTTGGTAAAAGACCAAGTCAAATTATGGCAAACAGCTCAAATAAGCAAGAGAAATGACAGTCGATCATACTTTAAGACATGAGGTCAGTCATACAGAAAATGTCAAGAACTTTGAAAGTTTATTCAAGGGCAGTGCAAAAACCATCAAGTGCTATGATGAAACTGGCTTTTTTGAGGACGCCACATTAATTGATGACCAGAGTTACCTCTGCTGCAGAGGATAAGTTCATTAGACTTATCAGCCTCAAAAATTGCAGCCCAAATAAATGCTTCACAGAGTTCAAGTAACAGACACATCTCAACATCAACTGTTCATAAGAGAGTGTGTGAATCAGGCCTTCATGGTCGAATTGCTGCAAAGAAACCACTACTAAAGGACACCAATAAGAAGAAGAGACTTACTGGGCCAAGAAACACGAGCAATGGACATTAGGCAGGTGGATTTTGTCCTTTGTCTAGAGTCCAAATTGAAGATTTTTTGTTCCAACCACTGTGTCTTTGTGAGACGTAGTGTGGGTGAACGGATGATCTCCGCATGTGTATTTCCCACCGTAGCAATATACCATCCCATCTGGTTTGGGCTTAGTGGGACTATCATTTGTTTTGCAACAGGACAATGACCCAACCACCTCCAGGCTGTGTTAGGGCTATTTTACCAAGAAGGAGAGTGATGGAGTGCTGCATCAAATGACCTGGACTCCACAATCCCCCAACCTCAACCAAATGGAGATGGTTTTGGTTGAGTCGGACCGTAGAGTGAAGGAAAAGCAGCCAACAAATGCTTAGCATATGTGGGAACTCCTTCAGACTGTTGGAAAAGCATTCCAGGTGAAGCTGGTTGAGAGAATTTCAAGAGTGTGCAAAGCTGTCATCAAGGCAAAGGGTGGCTACTTTGAAGAATCTAAAATCTAAAATATATTTTGATTTGTTTAACACTTTTTTGGTTACTACATGATTCCATATGTGTTATTTCTTCGCTATTATTCTACAATGTAAAAATAAAGAAAAACCCTTAAATGAACTATTGATCGGTAGTGTACATTTTATGTTCAATCAATTGAGTTAAATTTTGCCAATAATCTGTACTTTTTTGCCTCAATTTATTTGGTGTGTAACAACATGTGCGCAATGATGTGCATAGTAAGCCACCTTAATATTTGCAGACATAGGTGGTAATATCTCTCTAGAAGCTGATCCGTCATCAGTATTGTGGAGTAATTCAAATGTTAATGTAAGATTTGAATGAAGAAAGCTTATCCAAGAGCACTGCAGCTTTTCTTTCAATACTATCACAGATTTTTGTGAAATAGACTCAAGTTACTTATTCGTGCCCACCACATGATTTTATTACTAAACATTTTAGTGTCCACCACACTGTGTTCTTCTTAATAACGCATTCATGTCCAGTACACAATTTTCTTCACAATGAAATTCCAATTTGTTGTGGCTAACGTTAGCTTGTCTGGGGGTTTAGGTTAGGGGTTAGGGTTAGCTAACATGCTAGCTATGTAGTTCAAATCAGTAAGTACTTGCAAAGTTGCTAAATAACAAAAATTCGAACGGTTGTCCATCATTTGGGTTGCTAGACCTTAGCGTTATAACCACACCCAGCCTCCCTGACCAACCTTCCTCCTAAAGTTTCTGTAACCTACTGTCTTTTTCTTTGATTGAAATGCACTGTATACAAAATCTTGTGGTGGACATGAAAACATTTACTTTTTAATGTGTCTGTCATGAATTTTGCATAAGTCATTTGTGTCTATTTCACGATAATTCGTGACAATGGGTTGTTTCTTTCGATCCTATCAGTATCAACAGAAGGTCTAACGACGCACTTAGTGGACGTTCTCTCTGAGTGGTGTTTTGGGAAACGTACATTACATCTTTAGCTGTTGTAGGAACGATGCATCGTTAAAGCCTAAGTTCCATTGCTATTCAGAAACCCTGGTAAATAGCCTACCGCCTTGGAATGTTAAAGGCCAGAGGTGAGCCTGCCTGGGTTTATTAAACTCCCAATCAAATGTGCTGGGCAATCACTGACATTAAGCCTGCCACTCAAAACATGAGCTGGCTCTATGCAAAAGTGAAATAAGGCCTTCTTGTTTTCTTTCACCAATGGGGGAAACTGACTACAAGGTGTTCTAAAAACAGTGAATCACATTGAAGGACCATGATTAGTCAAAATGTCTAGTTTGACCTCAATACCTCTGTATGGTAT
The DNA here is from genome assembly GCF_002910315.2 of Salvelinus sp. IW2-2015. Classification (NCBI taxonomy): domain Eukaryota; kingdom Metazoa; phylum Chordata; class Actinopteri; order Salmoniformes; family Salmonidae; genus Salvelinus; species Salvelinus sp. IW2-2015. Next base: position 47,219,497 of record NC_036842.1, read on the forward strand.
CCTGTGATATGATCATAATTATAAAGTTGTTGAAGGTCTCCTGCCAGCACAAACACCTTGATGAATGAATCCCTGGCCATTAATGTCTGCACTCCCATGGGAGGTAATGCAGCAAGATCAGGACAGTTAATTACAGGTTACTCACACACCACTGAGAGAGCGTTATTTCCAAAGTCCTTCTGGTGATCCGAGGCAATTAGCAGCCTAGTTAATATCCTGTGATTAGATCAAGATTGATTTGGGGTTTTCAAGTGAATTTGTTCTTGTGTTTTGCATTTCAACACATTTCCGCCCTATCTGAAATGATGTATGCTAATTTCAGAAGGGTGCAAATCAAGTGCTGTTGATTGCCTGTCTCTTACGCTGGAATAGGTTGTTATCAATGATGTCATCATTTCTCCCTCGTGCACTTTGGATGCCCAGCTGGAGGGCAGCACAGCCACTTTAGTGTAAAAATGGCTGAATTACAAACCGCTCATTTTTTCTTTCAATCAATTTGTTATACAGTAAGTGACATCATACAAAATAAAAGTATACTAGCCCTACAAATGGCACCTTATCCCCTATATAGTGCACTACTTTTGACCAGAGTCCTATGGTTTCGCTTAATATTACATCACTATTGGCTCTTGTCTTTCAAGCAGCTGAAGGAGCCATCTGACTATGCAAATGAAGCTATAAATACATGCTGCAATCTCAAGCTAACACAACATAAGCCAGCCAGGTAAAAAGGATACATGTGCATGACAGTCCATCACGTGCCTCATTTGCAAGTTAAGAGGCACAGCTAGGACATAATGATTCTGTCATGGAGCTAAAAGCTCTACATTTTCAGTGACAACTTCCTGAATTCGGAAACTGACTTTTATATCAAGCTGCCACGATTTTCAAACTAGAGATCTTATCTCAAGCTAAAGTGCAAGACATGTGCAGGTATTCTTCTATTTCTCTGAAGTTAAATTCTGCGGACAGCTTCTATGCATTGTTAATAACTGATCAGTTGCACTGAGAATATAGATTTTAATGTTTGCTTATGGAATAGGTTCTTGGGAACAATTAAGCCATTTGGACATTCTATGTTTTTTTGAGATCGGGACCCCGCCTGACTATATGTCTCCTGATAGGTTTGAAATGTATTTGGCATTCCATGTGAAATTAAAGAGCAACTGAATCAAAAAGCTACTTTTCCTATGTGTCATGGCATCGATCAAACATTTATTCTAGAGTCAAAATTGACTACAAAGTGTAAATAGGATAATTTTGGTCATAAAGTCAGTCTTGTCCAAACAGAGTTTTGTGAGACTTGTGGTTGACTGTCACCACTTACTTGAGGATTGGGTTTGGATTGCAATTATGTCAACAATTCATGCCCCCTTTGCCCAAATTATGGAATGGTATTGCCCAAGCTCCACGTGCAAATTATCCTCTTTGAGACTGAGTGAAAAAGCCCTCTACTTGAATGTTCCATTCATTAGCATATTCAGTAAAGTTCTTGTAGCAGTAGCAATGTATCCACTAGATTCTAGTTAATTATTAGAGTTAGTAGTAGTAGGAGCTAACAGTGTTACCCAAGACCATGCCGGGTTCGAAAGTGCACACTTCCAGGATGCACAGCAATCTATGGTTTGCATGCCCTGCCGAAGGATCCTACATGCGGAATAGGTGATTGGAGTTTGTCGGTCCTCAAGTCTGCACTATTAATTAACGCTAGCCTTGTGTGCAACGCACATTTTGCTTAGGAATGTTTTTCCAACTGTAAAGTGGAGATCGGCTTCCAGACACCATGTTGATGCTAACTGTGAATGCAGTTCACATAATCTTGATAGATGGCCAGACGACCTCCGACACTACCACTTCTGCTGGCTGTCAATGGCCAAACCCACGACTGATGGTGGTGAGTATCTAGACACTGCTGGTTTTGTATCTGGTTATGTGTACATTTTGGTAATTATTATCACTATCATAATGCTAGTATCATAATGCTAGCCAGCGTGTCAGGCTGACTGAAGTTGGCTAGCTTGTTAGGTAGCTGGCTACCTCAATACAACTCAGTTTGGAAACACGATAACATTTCAAAAGAAGGCAAATAATAAGTAGGAAAACCTTGTCACCGGACTGGCTTTAGATGCAGCATAACTTTAGTCAGCTAGCTATCTAAGGTTGAGGGGACACCACCAAAATTTAGCTAGCTAACATTAGCATTGCTAGCTATTTCTGACAAACTTTGCGATCTCTCTTAAGTAAATTTGATAACATTATAATGATGGCAAAGTTGTTTCCTACTACRACAGTGTACTAGCTAGCAGCAACAAACCAAAATCAAACCAGGGCTGTAGCTAAACATGTCACAGTTTGTTTGCGTAGATATTTGCAGTCAGTTGCATTGCCTGAATCTAATCCAATCTGGAGCTACATAGTCTACATTTGTAAAGCGTAGAATAAGATTCCAAACGACAATAGCTACATCATTTTTTGAACTATGTTTATAATTGAGGGGTGATGAGAAAATTGTTGACCCTGTTTTTCTGTTAGACACAGTGCACAGTTGGGTGCAGGCTGATCCCCTGGTTTGGCAAGATGGCGCTGACAGATAGGGCAGCTCTGCTTCAAGGTCCTAAGCAACTTTGCATTATTACTACCAGGTATATGACTTTCCGGATTTGGATCCTTTGTTCGTACCCCCAGGGAAATTTAACTGATTCCAGAGGCTGATCCAAAACACTGCCGGTGGAGAAGAGGTATTTGAAGTGGACTTCTAGTCGAACTCAGGAGGCGTGCACACCATCCACCACTTCCGAGTATATTACACGCTAATGTTAAGTCTCTGGATGATAAAGTAGACTAGCTCAGGGCGAGAATTTTCTTCCAGAAAGACATCAGGGATTGTAACATACTCTGTTTCATGGAAACATGGCTCTCTCTGGATATACTCTCTTTGTCCATAAAGCCAGCTGGGTTTTTAGTACATCGCGCAGACAGGAATAAAGAACTCTTCGGGAAGACGAAAGGTGGGGGTGTATTTTTTATGATTAACTACTCATGGTGTGATTGTGATAGCATACGGAAACTCAAGTCCTTTTGTTCATCCGACCTAGAATACCTCACAATCAAATTCAGACCGTATTACCTACCAAGAGAATTCTCTTTGGTTATAGTCACAGACTTGTATATTCCCCCTCAAGCCGATACCACAATGGCCCTCAAAGAACTTCACTGGACTTTATGCAAACTGGAAACCACATATCCTGATACCGCATTTATTGTAGCTGGGGAACACTACCAAAGTTCTATCAACACATTGACTGTAGCACTCGCTCTGAGAAAACAATAGACCACTGCTACTCAACTTTTCAAAATGACTACAAGTACCTCCCCCACCCTCCCTTCGGCAAATCTGATCACGACTCCATTTTGCTCCTCCCTTCCTATGGGCAGAAACTCAAACAGGAAGTACCCGTGCTAAGGACTATTCAAAGCTGGTCTGACCAATCGGAGTCCATGCTTCAAGATTGTTTTGATCACGCGGAATGGGATATATACTGGGTAGCCTCTGAGAATACCATCGACGAATACACAGATACGGGGACTCAGTTTATCAGGAAGTGTATAGGAGATGTTGTACCCACTGTGACTATTAACACCTACCTTAACCAGAAACCGTGGATAGATGCAAGCATCCGCGCAAAACTGAAAGCCCAAATCACTGCAATTAAACATGGCAAGGTGACTGGGAATATGGCCGAACACAAACACTGTAGTTATTCCCTCCGTAAGTTAATCAAACAGGCAAAATGTCTGCATAGAGACAAATTGGAGTCGCAATTCAACAGCTCAGACATGAGATGTACGTGGCAGGGTCTACAGACAATCATGGACTACAAAGGGAAAGCCAAAGGGACACCGACATCTTGCTTCCGGACAAGCTAAACACATTCTTCACCCGCTTTGAGGATAACACAGTGCCACCAACRMGGATCGCTACCAAGAACTGTGGACTCTCCTCCGTGGCCGACGTGAGTAAGACATGTAAATGTGTTAGCCGTCGCAAGGCTGCCGGCTCAGACGGCACCCCTAGCCTCGTCCTCAGAGCATGCGCAGACCAGCTGGCTGGAGTGTTTACTGACATATTCAATCTTTCCCTATCCCAGTCTGCTGTCCTCACTTGCTTTAAGATGTCCACCATTGTTCCTGTACCCAAGAAAGCAAAAAATGTAACTGAACTATATGACTATCGCCCCGTAGTACTCACTTTTGAGAGGCTAGTTAAGGATCATATCACCTCTACCTTACCTGACATCCTAGACCCACTTCAATTTGCTTACCACCCCAATAGATCCACAGATGATGCAATCGCCATTGCAGTGCACACTGCCCTATCCCATCTGGACAAGAGGAATACCTATGTAAGAATGCTGTTCATCGACTATAGCTCAGCATTCAACATTCAAATAGTACCCTCCAAGCTCATTATTAAGTTCGGGGCCCTGGGTCTGAACCCGGCCCTGTGCAACTGGGTCTGCCCAATGCTTCACCGGGGGCAAAACACCTACAGCACCCGATGTCACAGGAAGGCCAAAAAGATCATCAAGGACAACAACCACCCGAGGCACTGCCTGTTCACCCCGTTATCATCCAGAAGGCGAGGTCAGTACAGGTGCATCAAACTGGGACCGAGAGACTGAAAAACAGCTTCTATCTCAAGGCCATCAGACTGTTAAATAGCCATCACTATGCGGCTTCCACCGGGTTACGTAACCCTGCACCTTCGAGGCTGCTGCCCTATATACATAGACTTGAAATCACTGGCCACTTTAATAATGGAACACTAGTCACTTTAATAATGTTTACATGTTTTTGCTTTACCATCTCATGTGTATATACTGTATTCTATTCTACTGTATTTAGCCTATGCCACTCCGACATTGCTCATCCTAATATTTATATATTCCTTAATTACATTCTTTTACATTTAGATTTGTGTCTATTCTTGTGAATTGTTAGATATTACTGCTCTGTTGGAGCTAGAAAACAAGCATTTCGCTACACCCACAATAACATCTGCTAAACATGTGTACAGTATGTGACCAATAATGTTTGATTTGATTTGGTCAAGAACCACCGCGATGTCTCTGTGCAAACTGTATGGATGGGACGTACCAGAAGGAGCAAGGGTGGGTAACAAACATGTCCATAAATGTGACGCAATGGTTTAGCCAGTTTCAGCTTGTCAGGCAAGACTTCTGAATAAAAGTGTGTTATGTAACACAAGTACTGGCCACTTCCTGTGTTGTTGCCAGAGTCTACCTAGACTCCTATGGAAAGGATACACATTAAAATGGGTCCTCTGATAGTGACCTGAGTTTTTGCCCCGATGGCACAGATGGCTTCATCAACAATGACAGGCAATGTGTGTGTTATGTGAAAAGTTGTATTGAAAAATACCGGTTTGATAAACTATAGGCTAATTACCCAACCAAGCAGATACAAGTAGTAGAGTGATGTTTGTCCTTTGTCCTTTCCTTATACCAAAATGCAATTTACCACTTGGTTGTCTATTATATCACCTTGTCATAGGCTCTCCCAGCATCACCTCATAAGATAGGTAGTACATTGTTTATGAGGATTGCCTTCTGCAGTTGTTCAAGACATGTCTAGTTTGCGGCCGAACATACAGAACACCAGCAAGGGGGTCCACATCTGCATCATGCAGACATACTCTCGCTGTGAGCATTCATATAAATGGAAGAGTCAGCCACATTTTGGTAAGGATTCTATAATACAATAATATATACAATTTATCCAAAGCGACTTAAAGTCATGCATCATACATTTTGGGTGTGGGGGGGGGGGGGGGGGGGGGAACAAAGAAAATAAATCTTAATATAAGTGTTTGTTTCTCATTATTTATTATGAGAAGTTGAACAACAAAGAGGAAGAGTGGAAGGGGAAGAGTGGACTGAAGGTCCCCAGTTCGAATCCCGTCCCTTGGCCAGAAATAACATTCCCAAACAACCACTATAGTCTCCAAAAGTGTTATTATTCACATTGGTGAACTTAAGATCACTTGAGTTAGTGGAACGATTATTGTAGCATAATCATAACAAATGGAAGTGTTGTTCTAATGAGGTTGGTTTATTACTGTAATATTCTCCCATTACCTTGTTTATGGAATTATTATCTTAAACGATCAGTTATCTGTTGCGGTTTCTTGTGGACTGCATATTGGCTGATGTAATTATAAATACATCACGTCCCACTGGGCACATACGTCAATTCAACATCTATTCCACGTTGGTTCAACGTAATGAAATGTTTTAAGACGTGAAAACAACGTTGATTCAACCAGCGTGTGCCCAGTGGGATGTTTGACAATATTTGATTCATTAAAGGTGTAGAATGATTGACATACAATCCAAAATATTTCAAAGAATTGGTTGAAATATAGAGAGATGTTTATTAATGACAAATGTGAAACTTTACACGGACACACAGCCCCTAGAGGTCCAAGGTAATGAGTGGGTATGGCAACTAGCTGCTTCTGAGTGAATAACCCAGCAGGATCCAAACATATGACAACATCCATGCAAACAGAGGAAAAAAATCAATCGGAACATTCTAGGGCTCGATTCAATCAACAACACCTGAATGCGTGGTATTCCATTGTAGGCTACAGGCCTTACTCCTGATTAGACTGATAGGTATTAAAGTGGAACTGACAGCGTTTAAGCAGCATTAAATACTTATTCAAATCTTTTTACATTTTCTGACAAGCATGCACTTAGATATGGTTTTCATAAATTCATAGAATGTTTGGGAATGACATATAGTAAGGCATTTGTGAAAATTCTATAGCAATATAGAGTGTGAAAGTGGCTGTGCATTTGGACAATTAATAGACACTGCAGTAAATAAAACCTAATAAAAACATCTGTCTTGTCCAGGACAGGAGTTTACGCAGACAATCATTCACTTTGAACTGGACTGTGTGTTTACAAGCAGTAGCAACAGCGTGACTTTAGATCATCAGAATGAACACATTCTCCAAAAGCCACAAAATACACGTGAATGGATTTCTGTCAATATGTAAAATACCATGGACACGAGTCCTCGTACATTTGGGAACTTCAGTCCTATTGATTTAAACAACCATTAAAAAGGCAGGCTCTCTCTCCCCCTCAGTTGCCTATGCACATCAACAAGATCAACAACTAATGCTAGCCAGAGTGAGATGAGCTAGAATCAAACGAGGTAACATTAGATAAACCCTCTAAAACGTTTTAAGATAGTTTGCTGTCAAAATTGCACTGATAAATTACGGTAAATACACAGTAGCCTGTTCGTCCTTCTGCAGCATGCCTTCCAATGCATGCTTGTCCCAACCTACATTTTGACAACTTAATAATGGGAAGTTGCCTGCCTGCCTACCCGCCCGCCCATTTGATCGATGCCAAATACATTTGATTGACAACTAAGAGATATGATAACTGTGGATAACAGTCAGTCATAGCTAGCTACACTACAAATGTATGTGGACACCCCTTCAAATAAGTGGATTCAGCTATTTCACCACACCCATTGCTGACAGGTGTATACCATTGAATACACACCCATGCAATCGCCATAGACAAACATTGGCAGTAGAATGGCCCGTACTGAAGAGATCAGTGACATTCAATGTGAGTTCAGTTCATCAAATTTCTGCCCTGATAGAGCTGCCCCGGTTAACTGTAAGTGCTGTTATTGTGAAGTGGAAACGTCTAGGATAAACAACGCAGCAAAGTGGTAGGCCACACAAGCTCACAGAAAAATCATCTGTCCTAAGTTGCAAGTCTCACTACCGAGTTCCAAACTGCCTCTGGAAACAACGTCAGCACAATAACTGTCTGTCGGGAGCTTCATGAAATGGGTTTCCATGGCTGAGCAGCCACACACAAGCCTACGATCATCATGCTCAATGCCAAGTATCGGCTGGAGTGGTGTAAAGCTCGCCACCATTGGACTCTGGAGCAGTGGAAACACGTTCTCTGGAGTGATGAATCACGCTTCACCATCTGGCAGTCTGACAGGCGAATCCGGGTTTGGTGGATGTCAGGAGAATATTACCTGCCCGAATGCATATTGCCAACTGTAAAGTTTGGTGGAGGATGATTAATTGTCTGGGGCTGTTTTTCATGGTTCTGGCTTGGCTCCTTAGTTCCAGTGAAGGGAAATCTTAACAATACAGCATACAATGACATTCTAGACCATTCTGTGCTTCCAACATTGTGGCAACAGTTTGGGGAAGGCCCTTCGTGCATGGGGGCATTGTCATGCTGAAACAGGAAAGTGAGGTACATACAGAAATGGTTTGACGAGATCAGTGTGAAAGAACTTGACTAGCCTGCACAGAGCCCTGACCTTAACCCTATCAAACAATTAATTGGAAAGCAGACTGCGAGCCAGGCCTAATCGTCCAACATCAGTGCCCGACCTGACTAATGCTCTTGTGGATGAATGATAGAAAGTTCCTGCAGCAATGTTCCAACATCTAGTGGAAAGCCTTCCCAGAACAGTGAAGGCTGTTATAGCCGCAAAGAGGGGACCAACTGCCCATTAATATTGAGTTTGACGAGGTCTCCACATACTCTAGCTAGCGTGATCCAGAAATGTGGTCGGAGACGCCGTATGGATGGTGTGACACAATTGCGGAGCCTCCTGGGGCACGCTGAGGCCAAATGTGAACATGTTGTTACAATCAGAGGGCTACGTATAGCTCTGCATTGACATGATTGGTTGACGGTAGATGAGGGCGGGAGGTCCTGAATAAACACAAACGTACTTCCTTCACAACAGCTCTGCGCTGCTCGGAGAAGCACAAGAAATATGAATGGCCTGACTTCTGCAGAGGCCGTATCACAGTAAATGCTGCATGGCCAATGCAGACTTCAAATTGACCATACAGCGCCTTTAACAAAGCGATTCACATTTCTTGCTAGCTAACCAAATGACCCATGAATCTCTAGCTGTAGCTACTGAAAAATATGGCACTTTATAATGTCCACTTATGTACATTGGATGCTGTATATAACATTTTATCATAAAAAAAAGAGAAATAATATTTGCCCAGCCTTTGCTACTATGCTTGCAGATGTGCATAAAATGCTGCGATCCTAATCAAAAAGCATTTAATAACTCCAGATAACAAAAACATAGCTATAGGTTCACCATTGCGGTTGAATGCAACATTGCTGTATGATGCACTCAAAATGTATTGGAGTTGAGTAGCCAACATAGGCTACTGCTCAAATGTTGCTGTAATAGGCCTACATGTTTCTCCTTTGCATGCTGTTTTGTTGCAGGTTTAGTTTTTTGGTTATTCATTGTCAAGCTTTAAAAACCGAAGCCAGACTGCAACATTTTAGTAGTCTAGCAAGACTGTGGCATGTGTCTGCACACTTTCCCCCAGCTGTGCGCTGTAAACTGGACACGTGAAACGCGCGCAATTAAAGTTGAATTCACCAATGCTAGCGCATCAGGCTGTATTTCCGAACGTGGATGACTCCACTGTTAACTAATTTATACTCGCTCGCTCGTGTGTCCTATTCGGCCCGCTGGCCATGTGTTTGACACAAGTGCACTATCCTATTAGCCACATTATGGCTGACTTGTGATTATTGTCTTCACTAGTTTGATGAATTGGTGAATTATATTAATCATGCATTGAACTGCATCCATCTATTCTGCCAACAATGCTTTACTGTACATCATGGAACCTATTTTTAAAACCTCTTATAAAGTCGTTTTTTAAGCATAAACTGAGAATTTGATATTTTTGACTGATATTATGATTGTCTGTTTGTTTCATATCTACAAAGTAGTTCAAATGCTGTCAGTTCCATTTTAAGTCCACCCATCCAAGTTAACATGAAAATGATGCAATAGCCTAGACTTTCTATCGCCGTTATGAACTTCTAACTGGGTAGGGATAATAACCCACCGAGAAGAGATGTCAGTTCGACGTCTATTCCACGTTGGTTCAACGTCATTTTTATGCATTGACGTGGAAACAACGTTGATTCAACCAGTGGGAAGAAAGGGAGTGGTTGTGACACATGAGCAACCACGGGTTAACGCTAGATCTGATCGAGACCCTTATTTTAGAATACAGCAGAGTCAGAGTCTTGCCGACTTAAATAAAGGTTATATGATTTTTTTATAATAATAATCTATATGGAAGTCAATCACATTTTTTGCATGGGTGGAGTGGACTGGCAGCAGACTGGGCTGTGGGGGAAGCAGGACAGGTACTGGTGGTAGCAGACTTGGCACTAGAGGAAGCAGGTTGGGCTGTATTGGGAGCAGCCTGGGGGCTGTCTCTTATACACATCTAGATGTGTATAAGAGACAGGGTGAAGTCATCCAGAAGACTACTAACTGTGGGATCCATTGCATAGTCCTCAAAATCAGTCTCCTTCAAGTCAGGGTCCATATCCTGAATGGCCTTTACAGTCTGCTTGAAAATGCAAAACAAGACAAAAATGTATGAATTTGATTACTCACAATATCTTTGTCAAATCAAAACACTGACACGTAGTTTTGTTTCAATGGATGTATTAATATTAGTTATGAAATGACATGTGTATTATGTACAGAGGTTTCTCTTAGAGGCTATAGCAAAGGAGAGCATTTACAGAGGCTCTAGCAGAGCTGGCGGTGCCCTGAGAGACAACAGAGGCGGTGGTGGACTTCACAGAGGCTGTAGCAGAGGGGGTCTGGGAGAAATGTGAGGTAGTCTCAACAGAGGCCCGTAGCAGGCTGGAGAGGAGCCGGGAGAAAGGGGAAATGGCAGAAGATTATTATGTAACCTAATATGAAAATTAATTCAGGGTAAACAAGCTCTTGACAGGTTAAGCCATACAATATTTACCTGAACAAGCTTCTTAGGCACATCATGCTGAAATTACAAAGGAAATAAATAAAAACAATTAGATGAATACTGACAATACCGTCATGTGATATATAAAACATGACACACAATTGTTCTTCTCCATCATGTTTGGATTTATGTAAATTCTAGGCATTAGTTCTAAAATGACAACAGTGTAGTAGGAAAAATCCCACTTGAAGATAGCGGTGCAGAGATTGTAGCACTCACAGATGCTGTGTAGGGGAAGGGGGCACTCACAGAGACCATAGCATGGGTGGGGGCACTCACAGAGGCTGTAGCGAACTTGGCTGGGCTACACCCATTTTGTGTCTGTAAAAAAATATCTAGTTTCTTTCAGATTATTTAAGGTTATACTGTTATAAAAACAGACCAACACAAACCAAGCTTTTGACAGGTTAGCCTGTATTTTATTTACCTGAGCAGGCTTCCTTGCCAAGTTAAGATTTGGTCTTGCTGTAGACACGAGAGCCCCCAATACCTTTGTTTATTGAACTGCAACATAGAGAGAAAAACCGAACAGTCACAACAAACAGAGGAGGAAACCAAGTCACCTTTCAAAAGGATAATCTAAATCATTGTTCTATCATGGCAGATGAGGAAAAATGTGACAAAAAATATTTACCATTGACAACAAGTTTAAATGCAGTCCTCAATGGAGGAGTCTGAACAACAGGTCCACTGTGTAGAGTAGCTTAAAGTATAGGGTAAAAATACAGAGACAACATTTGAGTACGGTATCTAATTTCAGTAAATCAGAAAAGAGAATACATGTTGTTTTATCCTGTAATCTTTATTAATTTTACCACCTGGGGTTGAAATTCACACACATCTCTGAAGCCCCCCGAGCAGAATTGTCGACGTCACCTGCATTGGACAATTCTCGATCTGTAACAAATATAAGGAGGGAGGAGGATGTCTTCCCTGTAACRCACAGCGTTGAGATTGCCTGCAATGACAACAAGCTCAGTCCGATGATGCTGTGACACACTGCCCAGACACCCTCCACCTCCAAATCGATCCCGCTCCAGAGTAAGGCCTCAGTGTAACGTTCATTCCTTTGACGATAAACTAGAATCCGACCATCACCCCTGGTGAGACAAAACTGCGACTCGTCAGTGAAGAGCACTTTGAGCACTGATGGAGCACTGATGGAGGGATTGTGCGTTCCTGGTGTAACTCGGGCAGTTGTGGTTACCATCCTGCACCTGTCCCACAAGTGTGATGTTTGGATGTACCGATCCTGTGCAGGTGTTGTTACACGTAGTCTGCCACTGCAATGACGATTAGCTGTCCGTCCTGTGTCCCTGTAGCACCGTCTTAGGCATCTCACAGTACGGACATTGCAATTTATTGCCCTGGCCACATCTGCAGTCCTCATGCCTCCTTGCAGCATGTCTAAGGCACGTTCACGCAGATGAGCAGGGACCCAGGCATCTTTCTCTTGGTGTTTTTCAGAGTCTGTAGAAAGGCCTCTTTAGTGTCCTATGTTTTCATAACTGTGACCTTAATTGCCTACCGTTCCACAGGTGCATGTTCATTCATTGTTCATTGAACAAGCATGGGAAACAGTGTTTAAATCCTTTACAATGAAGATCTGTAACTTATTTGTATTTTTACGAATTATCTTTGAAGGACAGGGTCCTGAAAAAGAGACGTTTCTTTTTTTGCTGAGTTTATATAAAATGGCTGTCTCTTCACAGTTCCCTTTGTGCATTTAGGTCATCTTTCATCTTTTTTTAATGGTTTTATTGCTAGCTTGAGTTACCTGGGTTGGCAGAGAGTTCAATGTAGTCATGGCTCTATGTATTACTCTGCGTTTCCCAGCCTCTGTTCTGGAGCTGGGGACTCCGAAGAAACTTCTGGTTGTATGTCTTGTGTTGTACCAATGAGTAGAGGTTGACCGATTTATAATTTTTCAACGCCGATACCGATTAATCAGACAATTTTTATATATATTTGTAATAATGACAATTACAACAATACTGAATGAACAATTAACCATTTTAACTTAATATAATAAATAAATAAAATCTATTTTGTCTCAAATAAATAATGAAACATGTTCAATTTGGTTTAAATAATGCAAAAACACAGAGTTGGAGAAGAAAGTAAAAGTGCAATATGGGCCATGTAAAAAAGCTAACGTTTAAGTTCCATGCACAGAACATGAGAACATATGAAAGCTGGTGGTTCAATAATCCCAGTTCTTCAATATTCACAGGTAAGAAGATTGAAGTTGTAGTTATTATAGGAATTATGACGCGTCAACTATTTCTCTCTATACCATTTGTATTTCATATAACTTTTTGACTATTAGATGTTCTTATAGGCACTTTAGTATTGCCAGCCTAATCTCRGGAGTTGATAGGCTTGAAGTCATAAACAGCAGTGTGCTTCAAGCATTGCTAAGAGCTGCTCGCAAACGCAGTAAAGTGCTGTTTGAATGAATGCTTATGAGCCTACTGCTGCCTACCACCACCCAGTCAGACTGCTCTATCAAATATCAAATCACAGACTCAATTACAATAAACACACAGAAATACGAGCCTTTGGTCATTAATATGGTCAAATCCGGAAACTATCATTTTGAAAACAAAATGTTCTTTCAGTGAAATACGGAACCATTCCGTATTTTGTTGAACGGGTGGAAACTAAGTCTAAATATTGCTGTTACATTGCACAACCTTCAATGTTATGTCATAATTATGTAAAATTCTTCCAAATTAATTACGATCTTTGTTAGGAAGAAACACAGTTCGCAACGAGCCAGGCGGCCCAAACTGTTCCATATACCCTGACTCTGCTTGCAAAGAACGCAAGATAAGTGACACAATTTCCCTAGCTAATATTGCTAACATGCATTTATTTTAACTAAATATGCAGGTTTGAAAAATATTACTTCTGTGTATTGATTTTAAGAAAGGCATTRATGTTTATGGTTAGGTACATTTGTGCAACGAATGTGCTTTTTCGCAAATGCGCTTTTGTTAAATCATCACCCGTTTGGCGAAGTTGAATTTATTAGATGATAAATTAACTGGCACCGCATTGATTATATGCAATTCAGGACATGCTAGTTAACCTAGTAATATCATCACCATGTGTAGTTAACTAGAGATTATGTGAAGATTCATTGTTTTTTATAATATAAGTTCAATGCTAGCTAGTAACTTACCTTGGCTCATTGCAGCCACAAGGTCCTTTTGAAGCTGCAGTCACGTAACAGGTGGTCAGCCTGCCACGCAGTTTCCTCATTGCAATGTAATTGGCCATCATCGGTGTCCAAAAAGGCCGATTATCGATTGTTATGTAATCTTCAAATTCGCCCTAATTAATCGGTCGACCTCTACTGATGAGTGTTCGAACAGTGTACCAACTGCTTGAACAGACAGTTTTGCACTTTCAAAACACATCAATACCTCACACAAAGACCAATGATAATGCAGTCAATCTATCCACAACTTTGAGGCAGGAGAGACTGACATGCATGTTACTGACACTGTCCCATTGTCTACATTTTCCCCAAATCATAATGAGTTAAATGTTACATGATTAACTTAATCGTGTAACAATTTAGCATAGTTAGTGGATTAAATAAATAACAGTCATTAGATTAATGAAAGTAAAGTCACYACATATGCAATTTACAGTAAGCCCACAAAACAGATAAGGACTTCTCTTTAGTATATGGGTCGCTCAGGTGGGTGTATAGGGTTGGGGACCGATCCATTATGATAGGACAATAAAATAAATTATACATCTAATTTATGTACTTAAAATGTATATCCTTCATCTGCACTAAATTGAAAGCTCTCTCTCGCAACCCCTGCTCGCAGATACACATTGGTTCTGGGATATGCAACCGTTTCCTTTCTCACTCACTTAACACCAAACTTTTCCAAACACAAAAACACACACACACACCTTCCATCACAATACATTCTATGTCTTCTGTTTGCTATGCTTTTAACTCCACCATGTTGATTGAGTACTTTTGTGTTCCAATTTGTTATATTTGAAGATGTATTATTTTACTAGTTATCCTTCATTGTTTTACAACATTCCCTATCTTGAATGCTAAAGAGTAGTTGCAGTTCATTTAACAATTATTTAATTTTATTGGTTTTCAATCTATTTTTTAAATTATTATTACAATCCCTCCCTTGGTTAGTATTTGGTGTACCATTATTCGACGACTATGAGAACTTTGTAATTTTAGAATAGCCATGTGTCTTTGTGTCTCGGAACATTTGGTTGTCAACATACAGTTTATCGACTACGAGGGCTACACGCTTCCCTTTGAATCTATTCTCCTTAAAGATTGGCTACAGAACTTTGCGACGTTCTGCAATCTCTCTTGGGAATTGATCATTCATGCGTATTTTCGTGCCAGGAGGTTTTTACCCAGGCTTTCAGCCATTACTTTATCCTTGAAAAAAGCTAATTTGGCAACGATTGGGCGCTTAAATCTGTACACTTTCGAGTTGGATTTTATCGACAGCATCAAGTGGGATTTGAAGAGCTGTAAGAAATACTTATTTCACTACTCTTTCAGGAAATACTCCTTCTCTTTCTTGAATACGAGAAAGTACTAGATTTTCTCTCATAGATCTAGTCAGTATTTCAAGTAACGCTTCTCTGAGAAAGATGTTGTCCTTTTTAAGTTCATTAACGTCCGTTTCTATCGTATTGACTATCCCTTTTAGCTTGTTTGTTTCTTTCTCCAGTGTCACAGCTTTTTCGTCACATTTTGAGGCTCGCYTTCAACTCTTTAAAAAAAAAATATATCTTTACTGACTAATTCAAGTTTGGCCAGTTTGTCATTTATCAACTTGAACAGATTGCTTCTCACCCTTACCTGTCCCGGTGGTGAAATGCATAAATCGTCTGTCGAGGAGTCGTATTATCTTTAGGAGATTGATTTTCCTTGTTTACTCTCCGTCATGTTTGAGTGTTGCTTGTTTTTGTAATATTTGTTGATACCTTTCTGAAGTCTTATGATTTGTCTTGTGTTGTTATCCAGATTGAATGTTATTACCCACGAGTATATGGAGTTCTAATGCACCGCTGTGTTCAGTCTGCCATCTTCTTTTTGACCTGAACTTCCCTGGCTTCCCTGGAAACCTAGTTTTGGTTGCCCCTTAGTTTGAAGATGTGATCCTGATCCTGTTTTATACAATAGCCTTCTGTGTGTTCTCTTTTCGACTCCCACTGCATATTTGCAATCAAACGCCAGAATTTTCTCCATCTCCTTAGCTATCATACTCTTATTCCACTGATTTCAAAACTCGGTCATCCAGAAAGTGGAGAGCAACACTTTTGCAGTTCTACTACGTGATGTCTTTCAAAAAAGCTGCATTAGAAAGGATTACCTACACATAATGACTCGCTACATGGCAGACCAATCCAAACTCATCTCTCGGCATGTCCAGCCCACCCATTATCTCAGCCAATCATGGATAGCAGGAAAGTTCCTGTCTTTTCCATGGTTAAACCAACTAGACTCCTAATTTAACAATTGTATTCATATTTTCAGACGGCCACTGCCTGTTCACTCCGCTACCATCCAGAAGGCAAGGTCATTACAGGTGCATCAAAGCTGGGACTGAGAGACTGAAAAATAGCTTCTATCTCAAGGCTATCAGACTTTTAAACAGCCAYCCCTAACACAGTGAGGCTGCTCCCTACAGACTTGAAATCATTGGTCACTTCAATAAACGGATCACTAGTCAATGTAATAATACCACTTTAATAATGTTTACATATAATGCATTACTCATCTCATATGTATATACTGTATTTTATACCATCTATTGCATCTTGCCTGTGCCACTTGGTCATTTCTCATCTATATATTTCTATGTATACATTCTTATTCCATCCTCTACTTTGATTTGTATGTATTAGGTGTTGTTGTGGAATTGTTAGACTACTTGTTAGCTATAGCTGCACTGTCAAAACTAGAGGCACAAGCATTTTGCTACACTTGCAGTAACATCTGCTAACCATGCGCATGTGACCAATAACATTTGATTTGATTTATAAATAAAGAAAATATCTGACATTGAATTCCCATTTGAACTCTGCTGTGCTTTTAAATGGTTGTAAGCACTGGGTGTTCAAGTAGATCAAGGGAAAAAAGCAGGATATTTTAATTAAGAGATCATCTTTGTAATGGATCACGTACTGATTTAGCCATACCTGCATGTTCTACCAGTTATGTAGAGATTCATTTAAAGGTATCACATCCCTATCCCTTAGTTTCAATGTCATTGGGACATTTGAAAGTCTCGGGTGCAGCCCTACCCCTGTGGTTCGCCATGTTTTAGACTTTTTTTGCAAGCGGAGACAGAATGGGCTTCCTGTTGAGCGCACGCAGTCGGAGGCCCTTCAGAAAATGCAGCAACACAAAGCTGTGACACAAAGCAAATGATGGATGTGCTGAGAGAACGCTGCCACGGATAGCCCCTGATAAAATAATAAAAAATAAGCACCAGACCAAAGTGAATAAAGGTGGCAGTGTGAAATATGTGGGTCACCCCGCTTGCATTGGTCTGTCCTTCGGGCACGTCGATGGACTTTGAAGTACTTTTAAAATGGTCCTTGCCACCACCAAGACACACCATCTGTCAGAACCTTGTGGACTATTTTACTCACCATAGGATGTAAGCCATGTCCAATCACCATGTCCATGTTTCAAAAGCCAATCATATATAGAGTTGAAGTCGGAAGTTTACATACACTTAGGTTGGAGTCATTAAAACTCGTTTTTAAACCACTCCAGACATTTCTTGTTAACAAACTATAGTTTTGGCAAGTCATTTAGGACGTCTACTTTGTGCATGACACAGGTAATTCTTCGAACAATTGTTTAGACAGACTATTTCACTTTAATTCACTGTATCACAATTCCAGTAGGCCCGAAATTTTTGTACACTAAGCTGACTGTGCCTTTAAACAGCTTGGAAAATTCCAGAAAATGTACAAGCTTTATTCCAGAAAATGTATAAGCTTCTGGTAGGCTAATTGACATAATTTGAGTCATTTGGAGGTGTACCTGTGGATGTATTTCAAGGCCTACCTTCAAACTCAGTGCCTCTTTGCTTGACATCATGGGAAAATCAAAAGAAATCAACCAAGACCCCAGACACAAAATTGTAGATCTCCACAAGTCTGGTTCATCTTTGGGAGCAATTTCCAAASRCCTGAAGGTACCAYGTTCATCTKTACAAASAAKAGTACGCAAGTATAAACACCATGGGACCACACAGCCATCATACCGCTCAGGAAGGAGACGCGTTCTGTCTCCTAGAGATGAACGTACTTTGGTATGAAAAGTGCAAATCAATCCCAGAACAACRGCAAAGGACCTTGTGAAGATGCTGGAGGAAACAGGTACAAAAGTATCTATATCCACAGTAAAACGAGTCCTATATCGACATAACCTGAAAGGCCGCTCAGCAAGGAAGAAGCCATTGATACTTAAGCGCCATAAAAAAAAAGCCAGACTATGGTTTGCAACTGCACATGGGGACAAAGATCGTACTTTTTGGAAAAATCTGGTCTGATGAAACAAAAATAGAACTGTTTGGTCATAATGACCATCGTTGTATTTGGAGGAAAAAGGGGGAGGCTTGCAAGCCGAAGAACACCATCCCAACCGTGAAGCATGGGGGTGGCAGCATCATGTTGTGAGGGTGCTTTGCTGCAGGAGGGACTGGTGCACTTCACACAATAGATGGCATCATGAGGAGGGAAAATTTGGTGGATATATTGAAGCAACATCTCAAGACATCAGTCAGGAACCTTTTAGGGATAGTCGTCCTGCTAGCAGGACAACTTCCGGTGAAACTGAAGGGTGTGCAATTCAAATAAATAATCATAAATATTATGGATATTAAACATTTAGGTATATGTAAGTTTCTTATATCGGTTGAAAGCTTAAATTCTTGTTAATCTAACTGCACTGTCCGATTTACAATAGCCTACAAACCTGACTCAGTTACATCAACTCTGTCAGGAGGAATGGGCCAAAATTCACCCAACTTATTGTGGGAAGCTTGTGGAAGGCTACCCGAGACCTTTGACCCAAGTAAAAAAATGTAAAGGCAATGCTACCAAATACTAATTTAGTGTATGTAAGCAACTTCTGACCCACTGGGAATGCGATGAAAGAAATAAAAGCTGAAATAAATCATTCTCTCTACTATTACTCTGACATTTCACATTCTTAAAATAAAGTTGTGATTCTAACTKACCGAAGACATGGAATTTATACTAGGATTAAATATCAGGAATTGTGAAAACTGACTTTAAATGTATATGTAAACCTCTGACTTTAAATGCACATAATTCATCAATTTAGGGTAAATCCAAAATAAATAAAATTGTTGTTTGTTACAAAGAAAAAGCGAGTGTCAATACTTTTTTTTTAGCAAAGCAGTCCCTCGAGGAAGAAGGCCATGCCTTGCTGGTCCCTGGCACAAACAAGTTTGAGAAGATCTTCCCTAGGCCTGTCTATTGTTAGTTAAATCCTGGGTTCAATTGAAACAATAGCTGTTCATAACATATAGGCAATGCTATTTAGTCCTAAATAGCATCATTGATGATATGAGTGATAAGTCCCAACAATGTTTTTATGTGTGGTGTATATACCCCCAAATGAAAAGCTCCTAGTTGACCACTTACTGCCRTGGATGAACTCCAAACCTAATAGACTTACCCAAGAACTATGATTGTTGGGGATTTCAAAAGAGCTGAGGTAAAAGTAACTTGTGGGAACAACTTAACTTCTTCGGCCTGAGCCTCCGGGGTTCAAGCCCAGGCTATGTCGCAGCCGGCTGCAACCGGGAGGCCCATGGGGCGACGCACAATTGGCCAGCGTCGTCCGGGTTAGGGGGTTTTTGGGGGCAGGGATATCCTTGTGTCATCACGCACTAGCGACTCCTGTGGCGGGCCGGGCGCAGTGCACGCTGACCAGGTCGCCAGGTGTACGGTATTTCCTCCGACACATTGATGCGGCTGGCATCTGGGTTGGATGTGCATTGTGTCAAGAGGCAGTGAAGCTAGGTTGGGTTGTGTTTCGGAGGACGCATGGCTCTCGACTTTCGACTTTCCTGAGTCCGTACGGGAGTTGCAGCGATGAGACAAGACTGTAACTATTACCAATTGGATACCACGAAATTGGGGAGAAATCTTTGGGCTAGTGGGCAGTATTCAGAAGTTTGGATGAATGAGGTGCCCAAAGTAAACTGCCTGTTACTCAGGCCCAGAAGCTAGGATATGCATATAAGTGGTAGTATTGGATAGAAAGCACTGTAAAGTTTCCAAAACTGTTAAATTAATGTCTGTGAGTATAACAGAACTGCTATGGCGGGCGAAAACCCATGGACAATCCATCCAGAAAAAATAAGTATCTTGGCCCAAGCAAGTATCTTCTTCATATTTGTGTCCTTTAGTAGTGGYTTCTTTGCAGCAATTCGACAAGGAAGGCATGATTCTCCTCTGAACAGTTTATGTGTCTGTTACTTGAACTCTGAAGCATTTATTTGGTTAGCAATTGCTGAGGCTGGTAACTCAAATGAACTTATCCTCTGCAGCAATGGTAACTCCGGGTCTTCATTTCCTGTGGCAGTACTCATGAGAGCCAGGTTCATCATAGCGCTTTTATGGTTTTTGGAACTTCACTTGAATAATTTTTCAAAGTTCTTGACAATTATACGGATTGACTGACTTTCAACAGTTCTTCACATTTTCAAACAGTCCATTTATATTTTCCAACGGGGCTATACATTTGGGTGACATTTTTTCTTGCCTGAGTAACCTCGTTTCCCTGCCAAAAATAAAATTAAACTATCTAGTGTTCAGCAAAATATCAACATAATGTCAAATACAGGTAACCTTGTCACATAATTAACATCCAATCACATTAACCGGTCCGTATGCAGCAAAACTGTAGCTGCTGCTCATGTTGGTATCTGTACTGATGGCGCAAAAGCCATGACAGGGAGACATAGTGGAGTGGTAACGCATGCAAGCAGTTGCTCCCGATGCCACTTGGGTACACTGCAGCATCCACTGAGAGGCTCTTGCTGCCAAGGGAATGCCTGACAGCTTGAAAGATGTTTTGGACACTGCAGTGAAAATTGAGTGACGAGCTTAAAGTTTTCTTTACTGACCATCATTTACACTTGTCTGACCGCTTGCATGATGGCCACAACTTGCCTATCTAGGTAATGTTTTTTTTCGCCTGAATGATCTGAATCTAGGATTACAAGGACTCTCCACAACTATATTCAATGGGCGGGACAAAATTGAGGCTATGATTAAGAAGTTGGAGCTCTTCTTTGTCTGCATTAACAAGGACAACACACAGATCTTTCCATCATTGTATGATTTTGTTCTGTGCAAATGAACTCAAGCTTATGGACAATGTCAAATGTGATATAGCGAAGCACCTGAGTGATTTGGGTGTGCAATTACGCAGGTATTTTCCCGAAACAGATGACACAAACAACTGGATTCGTTATCCCTTTCATGCTCTGCCTCCAGTCCACTTACCGATATCTGAACAAGACAGCCTCATCGAAATTGCAACAAGTGGTTCTGTGAAAAATGTATTTTWTYAGAAGCCACTGCCAGATTTCTGGATTGGGCTGCGCTCAGAGAATACTGCCTTGGCAAATCGCGCTGTTAAGACACTGATATCCTTTGCAGCCACGTACCTATGTGAGAGTGGATTTTCGGCCCTCACTAGCATGAAAACTAAATACAGGCACAGACTGTGTGTGGAAAATGATTTAAGACTGAAACTTTCTCCAATGCAACCCAACATTGCAGAGTTATGTGCATCCTTTCAATCATACCCTTCTCATTCACATTTGGTGAGTTATTCAACATTTTTGATTAACAAGGTTTTATATGTAAGATGGTTAAATAAAGAGCAAAATTATTGATTGTTATTATATTGTGTGCCTTATGTTTTGTATGTTGTGTTGTCATTTTATTCATGTTTATTCACGTTTATTCACATGTTTTTAAGTACTAATCACAAATAATGCATTCCAATTGTTGCATAGATTGTAATGGACACCTATGATGTGTGTAAAATACTTTTTTAAGGTTGTACTGATTATGAAGAGCTAATGCTAAGCTATTTACCAGCTATGTGTGGCGCCATGTTTGTTGACATTATACAATGCATTCTGGGTGTCATGTAAACGTCTGTCAGACCAAAGATGCTATAATGAGGTAAAGGAATGGTTCAGTCATCTTTTGAATAAATTTCCGGAAGTAAATGAAGGGAAGTGAATGATCATAGACGACACACCCCCTTTAACATGAATACTGAAAACATACCAAACTCATCTTGTCTTCTCTTCTTATCTTTGGTTGACGTGAAAAAACAAACATGGTGGTGTGCACAAACTACCCATTGTAGGAATACTTTAGATTTTTTWAAATAGTTTTACTCAATTATTTTGATCAATAGTGATGTGATGTGATGAATTGTAAATTGTAATTGCTATTAGCTAATTCATATTGTGGTATCTGTCAGCCAAGAATTAGCTAAATATGACAGCTTGTGTTACGTCAATCTTTCCTCATTTAGCACTAGGACTAAAGTAGCCTACATTTTCCGGGTTTGGATGATTGTGTTATGCTGTCATTACTTATGTGAATGTCTGAATATTTCATCACCCCCCCCCMMAAAAAAATGTTTTGAAACAGGACATTCTAGATAAGCGTTCTAATCACAACGGTTTGAGCGTACGCTGCAGCAACCACTGTAGATACGTGTTGGTACTTGTAAAAAGGTTATTCATTATGGTCATGTTCTTTATCTTATGTAAGCTGCACTGCAATTACATTTTCTTTTTTGTTAGCTGCTGAAGTGTTTCATTGTGGCACATGTATTTGTGTAAATAAAACCTACCTATAACAAATATCACATTTTAATATGTTGACTAGGCGGCATATTCCAGGAGCCAATTTGATACCTCAGCGACAAGTTCAAAGTGCTTGTCATAGTTTGATGATCCCTCATGACATTTGCTTGAATGCTTGATAAAATCTGTTATGTTCTGTCACATGCTTTATACTTCATTTCCCCCTGTAGTCGCTGTTCATGACCCCATATTTATCTGACGGATAGGGGGACGTATGGGGAGAATGATAAGAGTGTGAAGACTTCCCATTTATTATTGAACACAAGCCCATTGGCGTGTTCAGGTTAGATACAGTTACCCTGTATGAACTTTGGATGTCTTATTGTATACAAAATGTTTTAGGCCTAGATTCAATCAGAGCAAGCGTTAAAATGCAATACCCGACACCYTCAAAGCTGATGTTTTGGCAGTGGTGTAAAGTAACTTAGTAAAAATACTTTGAAGTACTACAACTTTTACTCCACTACAATCCTAAAGAAAATATGTACTTTTTACTCTCATACATTTTTCCTGACACCAAAAAGTACTCATTACATTTCGAATGCTCAGGCAGAACAGCAATATGGTCCAATTCACGCACCTATCAATACAACACATTGTCATCCTTACTGCCTCTGATCTGGCGGACTCGCTAAACACAAATACTGCGTTTGTAAATTATATCTCTGGGATGGAGTGTGCCCCTGGCTGTTTGTAAAATGTTTTAAAGAAAATTAAATTGTTCCACCTGATTTGAATAAAACTTCTTATGGCTGGGGCCAGTATTGAGTAGCTTGGATGAATAAGGTGCCCAGAGTAAACTGCCTGCTCCTCAGGCCCAGTTGCTAATATATGCATATTATTAGTAGATTTGGATAGAAAACACTCTGAGGTTTCTAAAACTGTTTGAAAGATGTCTGTGAGTATAACAGAACTCATATGGCAGGCAAAAACCTGAGAAAAAATCCAACCAGGAAGTGGGAAATCTGAGGTTTGTAGATTTTCAACTCATTGCCCATCGAATATACAGTGGGATATTGGTCATATTGCAMTTCCTAAGGCTTCCACTAGATGTCAACAGTCTTTAGAACCTTGTTTGATGCGTCTACTGTGAAGGAGGGGGGAATAAGGGCTCTTTGAGTCAGGGCTCTGGTAGAGTGCCATGAGCTGACCACACGTGTTTACGTGAGAGCGTTAGCTTGCATTCCATTGCATTTCTGAAGACAAATTAATTCTCCGGTTGGAACATTGTTGAAGATTTATGTTAAAAACATCCTAAAGATTGATTCTGTACTTCGTTTGACATGTTTCTATGAACTATAATATGACTTTTCATCTAAACTTTCGCATGGACTTGCCCGCGCGTCGTGAGTTTGAATTGTGTATTGAACGCGCGAAAAAAGGTATTTGGACATAAATTATGTACTTTATCGAACAAATCAAACATTTATTGTGGAACTGGGATTCCTGGGAGTGCATTCTGATGAAGATCATCAAAGGTAAGTGAATATTTATAATGCTATTCTGACATCTGTTGACTCCTCAACATGGCGAATATCTTCATGGCTTGTTTGGGCTCTGAGCGCTGTACTCAGATTATAGCATGGTGTGCTTTTTCCGTAAAGCTTTTTTGAAATCTGACACAGCGGTTGCATTAAGGAGAGGTTTATCTCAAGTTCCATGTATAACACTGAGTATTTCTGTAAATTGATGTGGCTCKCTGCAAAATCACCGGAAGTTTTGGAGGCAAAACATTACTGAACATAACGTGCCAATGTAAACTGAGATTTTTGGATATAAATATGAACTTTATCGAACAAAACATACATGTATTGTGTCATCTGATGAAGATCATCAAAGGTTAGTGATTCATTTTATCTCTATTTCTGCTTTTTGTGACTCCTCTCTTTGGCTGGAAAAATGTTTTTCTGTGAATAGGTGCTGACCTAACAATGATATGTTGTGCTTTCGTCGTAAAGCCTTTTTGAAATCGGACACTGTGGTGGGATTAACAACAAGTTTATCTTTAAAATGGTGTAAAATACTTTTATGTCTGAGGAATGTTAATTATGAGATGTCTGTTGTTTTGAATTTGGCGCCCTGCACTTTCACTGGCTGTTGTCATATCGATCCCGTTAACGGGATCCCAGCTAAAATTAACAAACTATAGTTTTGGCAAGTCGGTTAGGACATCTACTTTGTGCATTACACAAGTAATTTTTCCAACAATTGTTTACAGACAGATTATTTAACTTATAATTCACTGTATTACAATTCCAGTGGGTCAGATATTTACATACACTAAGTTGACTGTGCCTTTAAACATCTTGGAAAATTCCCAAAAATTATGTCATGGCTTTTGAAGCTTCTGATAGGCTAATTGACATCAATTGAGTCAATTGGAGGTGTACCTGTGGATATATTTCAAGGTCTACCTTCAAACTCAGTCCCTCTTTGCTTGACATCATTGGAAAATCAAAAGAAATCAGCCAAGACTCAGCCAAAAATTGTAGACCTCCACAAGCCTGGTTCATCCTTGTGAGCAGTTTCCAAACGCCTGAAGGTACCACGTTCATCTGTACAAACAATAGTATGCAAGTATAAACACCATGGGAGCGACTGGTGCACTTCACAAAATAGATGGCTTCATGAGGAAGGACAATTATGTGGATATATTGAAGCAACATCTCAAGACATCAGCCAGGAAGTTAAAGCTTGATCGCAAATGGGTCTTCCAAATGGACAATGACCCCAAGCAAACAGTTCCTTGATGACAATCTGCTCCAGAGCGCGCAGGACCTCAGACTGGGTTGAAGGTTGACTTTCCCTCTTGGGTGAGGATCATAGGCGCCAGATCAGCTAGGTACAGGGCTGACAGATAGCCAGACACCCCCCCCCCCTTACTTATAACTTAACAACAGGGTCGAAAATACCTTGCAGGAAATATTTCTAACCTAAATAATGTGGGAAATGGTGGGAGGGACTTAAAGAACAATCATGTTAAATCAGTTGTTGTTATGTGATATTTGTTAAGGATGGTATAACCAAATAACGGTAACTCTACAAATGTATTCGTCCCAGTTGTCAGGTTTACATCTAAATGTTGTGAGTCTTCTATGATTAAATATTAATCTATTTATGAGAAGATTGTTTTAATGAGAATTGTTTTTCATGTAAAGTTTTACCAAGTCAGTAACAATGCCCACGTGAGGACAGACATTGTGGCAACGGGATGGAACTACCCTCCAAGGCGAGTGCTTATAAWGGAATCCTAAAGAATTAACATATTAGACCAGCGTGAGCTGAAAGTATGAAATGGTTAGAAACTATGAGAACTTTCAACAGAGAAGAAGAAAATCTCTACCAGACCAGACAGCGTGAAGCGGTGGCTACACTGCTGGGAAATGGTTTAAGACCAGCCGAAGTACAGTGCAAGCTGGATATGGCAAAATGGTTTGAAACTACAATACCAGAAAATGCTAAGACCCTCTGAAACTCTCTCTCTCGAAGAAGAAGGCCAGCATCCCGGAGTCGCCTCTTCACTGTTGACGCTGAGACTGGTGTTTTGCGGGTAMTATTTAATGAAGCTGCCAGTTGATGACTTGTGAGGCATCTGTTTCTCAAACTAGACACTAATGTACTTGTCCCCTTGCTCAGTTGTGCACCGGGGCCTCCCACTCCTCTTTCTTTTTTGGTTAGAGGCAGTTTGCGATGTTCTGTGAAGGAATAGCCTTCATTTCTCAGAACAAGAATAGACTGACGAGTTTCAGAAAAAAGGTCTTTGTTTGTGGCCATTTTGAGCCTGTAATCGAACCCACAAATGCTGATGCTCCAGATACTCAACTAGTCTATAGAAGGCCAGGTTTATTGTTTCTTTAATCAGGACAACAGTTTTCAGCTGTGCTAACAAAGTTGCAAAAGGGTTTTCTAATGATCAATTAGCCTTTTAAAATTATAAACTTGAATTAGCTAACACAACGTGCCATTGGAACACAAGAGTGATGGTTGCTGATAATGGTCATCTGTACGCCTATGTAGATATTCCATTAAAAAATCTGCCGTTTCCAGCCTAAATAGTCATTTACCCTCCACTGTATTTAGGATCAATTGATGTTATTTTAATGGACAAAAAAWTTGATTTCTTTGAAAAACAATGAGATTTCTAAGTGATATTTCAGGKTTTTTTTCTCCATCATTTAAAAATTCAAAAATGTCTAAACCTGTTTTTGCTTTTTCATTAAGGTGTATTGTGTGTAGATTGATGAGATAAAAAAACATTTAATCAATTTTAGAATATGGCTTTAACCTAACAAAATGTGGTAAAAGTCAAGGGGTCTGAATACATCCTATGTGTCCAAGCAATGAGTCAAAGCAGCATGGTCTCAGAATAGTGACATTTAACCATTGTGCTTATACCTATTGTTGAATGTAAAAATTCGGAATTATTTCTAACGAGAGATGTATGGTCAAACATACTTTGATTGGTATTATTTAGGAGAACTGACAGAATTATCTGAGGAAAAAAGGTCCTACTCTTGCCCCAGCCATGCAAGGAAATGAATTTTAAGACTATAAAAGTCGCTGGCAGACTTTTTTATCTTTGTCACTCAGTAATCCAGTCAGTCCAGGATTGATTGGTCCGACCTTGATGATGCAGTACCTGCAGCAACTAAGTCATTTGTTATTCTTCTTGATGTTCCATTCATTGCAAGGAGGCACGGTCAGGATTAAAGGGCCCTTTTTCCACTTTACATTTTGCAATCATGTTCAATTTTCTTATTTTCTGTAGAGCCTCACCACTTCCCTGACCCTTCTGTGCCTCATTGAAACAAGCCATGTACAGGTTACACTTCACTTTGCATGGAAGCTGTGAAAATTTTWACAGACAAAGTGTGACAAGTTTGAAATTATACATAGAACAACCTTGTTGTTTGTCATTTTCTCGTTCTCCCACAGACATAAAGGATGGCCACTTTCTATTAAAGCAGCTTGCCAGAGCGAAATACAATATATTAGATTCTGTGTCTGTCGCCACATTCATGCGCTTTTTGTTATTGTTGTGCAGGGCAGTCATGCAGAACTTGTTTACTCAGGCCATTTGAACCACATCTCCAAGGGGTAGTAGCATACCTGGGCACATGCATGCAGGTCACACGTGTACCCTCTCAGATCGCTCCATGGTAGGGTTGTGTGTGGCATGTTTGATACAGAGTGAAATATGTGAGGCTATCTATGTATCTATACTCTTCCAGGTTGTAGAACTTTCCTAGCCTCAATTTGAGATCTGGGGGCTTTATAGACACCACAACTTTTGAGTCCCTGGTCTGCTGGGTACACCATTTCCTTTACTCTCCACACACATTTAACCTACAACTGTCATCTGTTCATTTTATGCTCAAACTGTCCAACAAAAAGCTGTTGTTTCTGATTTCTTGTTATGTGGTTTATATTGTATATACAGTATACTTTATATATAAAGTTAGTGAGCAGTATTTACACAGGGAAAAGGCAGATTTGTTCATTCAGTTGGTCTTTTACTTTTATTTTTCACCTACAGACAGAATCACTTGTACTTTCCCTGAAAGTTGAGTGTAGATTTTGTGAATGCACAAAGCAAATGGGCAAGATGCCTTAGCCACAGTCAGATCATAGGTATTGTGACAGAAAATGTAGGATGAAAGGTTTTTTGTCTCGACGGTGTCATTCCTCCATAAACCACTGTAAACTTAATCTTGGAACGTTCTTGTGCCTTCTCTTACCTAAGTCATTCTTCTCTACCATCTTATCTATTTATCTGTTTCCTCTGTCTCTCCCTACCTTCAGATTTGTCTCTCCTTGCTGCCATCAGTAGAGAGAGACATGAGAATGTTGGCAGTGAGCATTCACCTGGGGTTTCTTGAATCCACAAATGATTTGCATCCATTGACAGCCAGGCAATGCTGATTGCGGGCCAGCACACTTGAGGGCGGTGTGGATTGCCACCTGTACCTACAGATGGTGTCAAGTCAGCGATGTCGGCGTCTCGGCTTGTCTTTCGCCCAGTGTGATATATGTTCTCAACGGGTGTGTGTGACAGAGCTCACGAAACTCCAGGGCTGTTGGAGCTAAAATCAGATTAGCCAGTCCCAATCGCAGAATCRTACCTCCAGAGCGGAAGAAGCATCTGTCGTGGCTCTGTAATGCTGTGAGACTAGAGCTATACAAACAAACACTTATCCGCACACACACAAACAAACAAACACACAAACTCCCAATACACTCACAACTCCAAAACACACTAATCTAATGAAACTCACCTACACAACTACACACACAGCCTACTCCTAGCACACTTATGACCACCGGTCCTCAGTTCTAAATTATATTATACTCTAAATGGACTGATAAGAGGGCTCATCTCCAGTGCTACTGGGAATTAGTTGCCCTTGAGAGCTATCTAATTAATGAGATGATGCAGTGGGGCTTTGGTGCCACAAGGGGACAAGTTGTAATAATCAACGGATCATGAAAGCTTGATTACCCTTTATTCATTGGCAGGGGTCTTATCTTTATCTTGGTGACTTTACTATTTCATGTGATGTGTTCTATGCACCAAGTTAAATGAATGATCCACCTGCTTTGGCATGATAAGGAGATAAAGCAAGCCATTACCTAACCATTTGAATGTGCAATCTACAATAGTTACTGGATTTCCGGTTATGGATTAGGTTTATGCTCCTCTGGGCCAAACCAAATGGTCATAGTTTTTGCGGTCCTGCGCCGCTCGGCCTCGCTAACTTGTATTCATGCCTTGGGTGTTTTTCATGCTCATGTCAACTTCTAAAAGTTGATAGGATATTCATATCAGTAGAGGAGAACCTTTTTGCAGTTGAATTTATGTTTGCATAGATTGAAATAATAGACTCAGTGACAGTACTGACAGGATGTTTGCTTGGAGGAACCACGAACAAAGCACAGCAGACACGACTGCTCTGTCGAGTGCTGTCAAGCTTGAAATGTCATCAGGTCCTGATCTATGCTGACAGTGACCCTGAGAAAGGCATGTGTGTGGCTGTACATCATAAGACATTCTCTGGTAGTCAACACTAAGACACACACACACACACACACACACACACTGCTGCAGATAACAGTCCCAGACAGTCCCAATACTGCTGCCTCATCTTATCAATTGCAAAATAGTAATACAAAGAAGGGAGCTGATGGAAGGGTCTAGTTCTTCTTTGTTTATGGTTATGAGACATAGTCCTGGCCATTGGGATTTGTTATGTATGATTTCTTAATTAATTTAATTTAGCCGTGACTTTGTATGCGAATACTTACCCAACTGAAAAATGAATCTGCCTTTTCATGCATGAACATCGCAACTCTCGCTGTGACTGAACTGCAATGTGTTTACTTGGAGACAATTCAGTATATTATAGCCTGGAGATGAGACCATTGCATATTATTCTGAACACCTCCTATGACTCAGCGGCTCAAAATAAAATGTCATATAGTTACTATCATCTTACTGGCACATTGAAAACATTGGATGTGATATTCATATTCAAATGAGTTTTGCATTTTACTGCCACTCGGGAGGAGAGCATGCTGTTGTAATGAGGAATTACCCTCACTCTTATTTTCAATATCATGACTGACTTGTTCCCAAAGAGCAGTCTGGGTTAAATTGATAAATTACATTGCCATAACAATGACACGTGCTAATACTGTTCAACTAATGCAATTTCCCACAATGGCTGACTCAAACTAAAAGGAGTTCTTCTTTAATTATGTTTTATTGTCACATACACCAGATAGGTACAGTGAAATGTGTTGTTTTACTGGGTCCGCCATACAGTTGTAGCAAATTAGGGTTAAGTGTCTTGCTCAAGGGCACATCGACATATTTTTCACAAGTATTAGAACCAGCAACCTTTCTGTTCCTGGCCCAATGTTCTAACCGCTAGGCTACCTGCCAGTGCAGTGAGGATCAGTTCACTACTGCTGATTTTTAGGAGAAAGCTATCGAGTGTAATATTGAGTTCAAAAGAACGGTTAACTTTCAATATCTTTCAACATTTATGCATTTGTTTTTCTTATATTTATACTGTGGATGTGGAACATAAAACTGTCCTGGGCTGTGTTGCACGTGCTATGTAATCAAAGCTCCTAAGGTATAGTGCCAATGGTTGCAGATGTTGGGTTTATAGAAATAAAATCCAAATGGGCTGTGTCACGCTACATACTAGTTGTAATGTGTATCTTAATAAATTACACATTCTTGTGCCACCAGCCTCCTTGCCCTAACACACTAGTCTACTAGTCTACATGTGTAGACCTACAGGTAACTGACAAAATAATGGAAACACTTGAGTAAATGAGGGATACTGAGTATATGAAAGCAGGTGCTTCCACACAGGTGTGGATCCTGAGTTACATTGCATTTGGAAAATATTCAGACCCCTTGACTTTTTCATTTAATACATTTTAGAACAAGGCTGTAACTTTAACAAAATGTGGAAAAAGTCAAGGGGTCTGAATACTTTCTGAATGCACTGTAATTAAGCAATTAGCATCCRATCATGCTTAGGGTCATGTATAGAAATGCTGATTAGTCCATTATTTTGGCCATTATTTTGGCTACTATGACTATGCCCCATAGGATGACAATGCCCACATCCACAAGCACGAGTGGTCACTGAATGGTTTGATGAGCATGAAAACGTGGTAAGCCATATGCCATGTCCATCTCAGTCACCAGAACTCAACCCAATTGAACCCAATTGAGAGATTCTGGAGTGGTGCATGAGACAGCATTTTCCACCACCATCAACAAAACACTAAATGATGGAACGTCTCATGGAAGAATGGTGTCACATCCCTCCAATAGAGTTCCAGACACTTGTAGAATATATGCCAAGGTACATTGAAGCTGTTCTGGCTCGTGGTGGCCCAACAACCTATTAAGACACTTTATGTTGGTGTTTTCTTTATTTTGGCAGTTTGCTGTATATGCTTGCACACCTATAGGCATTATTCACCAAGACACCAATGTATAGTAAGGAAAACTAACTTATCTGAACTGGAAATCTAAATAATGGTCAAAATGAATCTTAAATGTAGCCTTTCTTAATCTTGGTAGTATGTAAACAAATGACCAAGACATTCTGGGTGTTAAGGTTATACTTAATTTTGCTTTGTTGGTGCAATCTAATGACTATCGCCCCGTAGCACTCACGTCTGTCATCATGAAGTGCTTTGAGAGGCTAGTTAAGGTAAGGACCATATGACCTCCTCACCCGACACCCTAGACCCACTACAATTTGCATACCGCACCAACAGATCCACAGACGACGCAATCGCAATCGCATTGGCACTGCCCTATCCCACATAGACAAGAGGAATACCTATGTGATAATTCTGTTCCTCGACTACAGCTCTCAGCTTTCAACACCATAGTGGCCTCCAAGCTTGTCAATAAGATCAGGGACCTGGGTCTGAACTCCTCCCTGTGCATCTGGGTCCTAGACTTCCTGACGGGCCGACCCCAGGTGGTGAGGGTAGACAACAACACCTCCGCCACACTGATCCTTAACACGGGGGCCCCCCAGGGGTGTGTGCTCAGCCCCCTCCTGTATACCCAAAACTGCATGGCTACGCACGACTTCAACTCAATGATTAAGTTTTCCAATGACACGACAGTGGTAGGCCTGATTACTAACAACGACAGGACAGCCGACAGGGAGGAGGTTAGAGCTCTGGCAGAGGGTGCCAGAGCTCCTTAACGTCAACAAAACAAAGGAGCAGATTGTGGACTACAAGATACATAAGAGGGAGCACACCCCATCCACATCGATGGGCCTGCAGAGGAGAGGATCGAAATCTTCAAGTTCCATGGCGTCACTGAGGACCTGGAATGGTCCCACCACACCGACACTGTGGTGAAGAAGTCGCAACAACGCCTCTTCAACCTCAATGCGGCGGAAGAAATTTGGCATGGCCCCTAAGACCCTCACGGAACTTCTACAGATGCACCATT
Source organism: Salvelinus sp. IW2-2015 (assembly GCF_002910315.2). Lineage (NCBI taxonomy): Eukaryota > Metazoa > Chordata > Actinopteri > Salmoniformes > Salmonidae > Salvelinus > Salvelinus sp. IW2-2015. Next base: position 47,252,375 of record NC_036842.1, read on the forward strand.
GAGAGCATTCTGTCGTGCTGCATCGATTGCACCGCCCTCAAACGCATGGCTCTCCAGATTGTGGTGCGGTCAGCCCCACGCATCACCAGGGGTATGCTGTCTGCCCTCCACAACATTTACAGCACCCAGTGTCAAAGGAAGGCCAAGAATATCCTTAACGTGGAACTGACAGCGTTTTAACTACTTGTTGTAAATCACAGCTGGTACATTGTTTGCCGCCTCCACCCATTTGGGATGCAATATTTCAGTTTCAATGACTCAATATTTGTAACTAAATCGGACGACTGTAACTAATACTGGGAATGTCAATACAATCAAACTAGCAAGGGCAATGATCACAGGTCAGTCATAATATGACTAATAGGCTAGAATACGTGTCAAACACAAGGCCCTCGGGAAGAATAGGATACACAAGTGAGTATAAATGAGTGAACAATTGAGTCATCTACTTTCTGAAACTACAGCCTGCTGCGCTCCATTTGGTGAATTCAACTTCAATTGCGCTGCTTTCATGTGTCCCGTTTACAGCACGACGATAATTATCTCTTCTTGTGTTTTAATATGTTAAAATGCTATATACAGCATCCTATGTACATACGTGGACATTATAAAGGGACATATTTTTTWAAATAAAACATTGGCCAGTTTGGGTCGCAGTTGCACATTTTTTGGTCTTCCCCCCCAAATGTGTTGTGTTTTTGGTACAAGCATCCATTGGCAGGTAAGCTGCAGAATGACCAGCAGGCTACTGTTCCCCATTGTTTACCAGTGCTTACCAGTGTTCCCCATTGCTTACCACCAATTTTGATGGCCAACTATCTGAAAAGGTTTGAGAGGGTTTATCTAATGTTCCCTCGTAAGATTTTAGCTCATCTCACTCTGGCTAGCATTAGTTGTTGATCTTGTTGTTGTTTATGTGCATAGGAAACTGAGGGAGAGAGCCTACCTTTTCATGGTTGCTTGATTAATAGGACTGTGAAGTTCCCAAATGTAAGAAGACTCCCGTGGTATTTACATATTTGCAGAAATCCATTCAGGTGTATTTTCAGTTTTTTGGCGAATGTGTTCGAATAATCTAAAGTCTTGCTGTCGCTACTGCTTGTAAAGACACAGTCCAATTCAATGTGAATGATACCAGGCACATGTGGTAAATGGCTTATTTGCTTATAGGCCTACTGTAGCTCTGATTGGCTATGACGCACTGGTCTGCGTAGACTCCAGTCTCGGACAAKACATGTTTTTATTATGTTTTATTTACTGCAGTGTCTATTAACTTCTTAACGCTAGGAGGCAGAATTTTTATGTTTGGAAAAATAACGTTCCCAATGTAAACGGCCTATTTCTCAGGCCCAGATGCTAGAATATGCATACAATTGACAGATTAGGATAGAAAACACTCTAAAGTTTCCATTACATTCAGCATCACTCCGTCAAGGGAAATATAGTATTACTAAAAATAAAAAAAATCTACAATACATACAGTAACAGTCAAAAGTTCGGACTCAGCTACTCATTCAAGGGATTTTCTTTATTTCTACTATTTTCTACATTGTAGAATAATAGTGAAGACATCAAAACTATTAAATAACATATATGGAATCATGTAGTAACCAAAAAAGTGTTTTATTTTTTGTATTTATTTATTTAACTAGGCAAGTCATTTAAGAACAAAATCTTCTTTACAATGACGGCCTACCCCGRCCAATGCTGGGCAAATTGTGCATCGCCCTATGGGACTCCCAATCACGGTCAGATGTGATTCAGCTTGGATTTGAACCAGGGATTTGAACCAAGTCACCTACAAATATCTGTACTGAATGAAATATTGTCAATACCGTTTTAAAACCATGTCTATATTTATTTCCCAAACATAATTCAACACAATCACTTTTTTGTATTTTTAAGCATATTTTAACACCTAACAAACACTTTGTTCTTTTTTCACACTTTCAACATAGGCCAGGTCCAGTTTTTACCTCATATCTTAGCGATAGTGCCTTGCATTACGCCTGGGGGGAACACTTCAATTTGCTCAACTTGCCATTAGCAATTGGCTCAACTAACCCCATGGCCATTGGTTCAACTTACCGCAAGGCAATTTTTTTTACTGTATTCGCCCACACAGCTCCAAGGTTGAACTTCATATCGAAGCTTATAGAGACCCCAACTGATGTATAGAACAATCTTAAAAGTATCTACTTTGGTTTAGATACAAGCACCATATAACCTCTAACACAATACAATAATTTGACTTGTTGAAAATCTGTTTTTGGACCTAACTTGCTTATCACTTTTTCTGTGGTTTCTTTTTCCTAAATATTTTGTAAAATTATACATTTTTGGATAGTTTCCTAGAAACAAGGGTGGCCCAACTTACCCCACTCTCCCCTACAATAAAATAAGCATTTTGGCACTCACGCTGCAATACCTTATAGCTTTTATAGCCTTACTGCTAATTATTTTTTATTCCAAGTGCTTTACATGTATGAGCTAGAGTAAGTTAGAGAGAATTTATAGTGATATCCTGGTTTTTGCTCTCTAGGCCTACAGATTTTAAATGTTTCTATGAAGCGGGACAAAGGCTTAGCTGAGTTCAATTGCACCAGAGCAAGCCAATTACACTATTGAAAGGTCACCCATGAACCAATCCAACACATTGCATTTACCACAAGACTACATGAATAAAAGCATGAAAAGGCACTTTCAATAATAGCAATCAGTCAAACGTATATGTAAAGCCCTTTTTACATCAGCCGATGTCACAAAGTGCTATACAGAAATCCAGCCTAAAACCCCAAACAGCAAGCAATGCATATGTAGAAGCACAGTGGCTAGGAAAAACTCCCTAGAAAGGCAGGAACCAAGAAAGAAACTTAGAGAGGAACCAGGCTCTGAGGGGTGACCAGTCCTCTTCAGTCTGTGCCAGGTTGAGATTATAACAGTACATGCCAAGATGTTCAAACATTCATAGATGACTAGCAGGGTTAAATAACAATAATAATCACAGTGGTTATAGAGGGTGCAACAGGTCAGCACCTCAGGAGTAAATAAATGTCAGCTGGTTTTTCATAGTCAAAATATCAGAGTTAGAGACAGCAGGTGTGGTAGAGAGAGAGAGTTGAATACAGCAGGTCCAGGACAGGGTAGCACGTCCAGTGAACAGGTCAGGGTTCCATAGCCGCAGGCAGAACAGGTGAAACTGGAGCAGCAGCACAACCAGGGGGACTGGGGATAGCAAAGAGTCATCAGGCCAGGTAATCTTGAGGCATGGTCCCAGGGCTCAGATCCTCCGGGAGGGGAGAGCGAGAATTAGAGGGAGCATACCTCAATTCACACAGGACACCGGATACGACAGGAGAAATAAATCAGATATAACAGACTGACCCTAGCCCCAGACACATAAACTATTGTAGCATAAGTACTGGAGGCTGAGACAGGAGGGGTCGGGAGACACTGTGGCCCCGTCTGACTATACCCCCTGACAGGGCCAACCAGGCAGGATATAACCCCACCCACTTTGCCAAAGCACAAAACACTCAGCAAAGGACCTTGTGAAGATGCTGGAGGAAACAGGTACAAAAGTATCTATATCCACAGTAAAACGAGTCCTATATGGACGTAACCTGAAAGGCYGCTCAGCAAGGAAGAAGCCACTGCTCCAAAACTGCCATAAAAAAGCCAGACAACGGTTGCAACTGCACATGGGGACAAAGATCGTGCTTTTTGGAGAAATGTCCTCTGATCTGATGAAACAAAAATAGAACTGTTTGGCCATCGTTATGTTTGGAGGAAAAAAGGGGAGGCTTCCAAGCCGAAGAACACCATCCCAACCGTGAAGTACGGGGGTGGCAGTATCATGTTGTGGGGGTGCTTTGCTGCAGGAGGGACTGGTGCACTTCACAAAATAGATGGCATCTTGAGAAAAGGAACATTTTGTGAATATATTGAAGCAACATCTCAAGACATCAGTCAGGAAGTTAAAGCTTGGTCGCAAATGGGTCTTCCAAATGGACAATGACCCCAAGCATACTACCAAAGTTGTTGCAAAATGGCTTAAGGACAACACAGTCAAGGTATTGGAATGGCCATCACAAAGCCCTGCCCTCAATCCTATAGAACATTTGTGGGCAGAACTGAAAAAGTGTGTGCGCTCAAGGAGGCCTACAAACCTGACTCAGTTACACCAGCTCTGTCWGGAGGAATGGGCCAAAATTCACCCAACTTATTGTGGGAAGCTTGTGGAAGGCTACCCAAAACGTTTGACCCAAGTAAAACAATTGAAAGGCAATGCTACCAAATACTAATTGAGTGTATGTAAACTTCTGACCCACTTGGAATGTGATGAAAGAAAGAAATGCTGAAATAAATAATTCTCTCTACTATTATTCTGACATTTCACATTTTTAAAATAAAGTGGGGATCCTAACTGACCTAAGATAGGGAATTATTACRAGGATTAAATGTCAAGAATTGTGAAAAACTGAGTTTAAATGTATTTGGCTAAGGTGTATGTAAACTTCCGACTTCAACTGTGCATTGTTTGTCTTCAGGAAGGCAGTGAGTTTCTGCGCGCCAGCTTTTTTCAAAATTTTTGATTGAATTGAATTGGAGATTCGATATAGGCCGGCAGTTTTTTATATTTTTTGGGTCAAGATTTGACGTTTTCAAGAGAGGCTTTATTACTGCCACTTGTAGTGAGTTTGGTACACTTCCGGTTGGATAGGGAGCCGTTTATTATGTTCAACATAGGAAGGCCAAGCACAGGAAGCATCTCCTTTAGTAGTTTAGCTGGAATAGGGTCCATAATGCAGCTTGAAGGTTTAGAGGCCATTTCTATTTTCATGAATGTGTCAAGAGATATAGGATTTAAAAACTTGAGTGTCTCCCTTGATCCTAGGTCCTGGCAGTGTTGTGCAGACTCAGGACAACTGAGCTTTGGAGAAATACGCAGATTTAAAGAGGAGTCGATAATTTTATTTATAATGATCATGATCTTTTCGTCAAAGAAGTTCATGAATTTATCACTGCTGAAGTGAAAGCCATTCTCTCTTGGGGAATGTTGCTTTTTAGTTAACTTTGCGACAGTATCAAAAATACATTTTGGATTGTTCTTATTCTCCTCAATTAAGTTGAAAAATGGAATGATCAAGCAGCAGTGAGGGCTCTTCGATATTGCATGGTACTGTCTTTCCAAGGTAGTCGGAAGACTTCCAGTTTGGTGGAGTGCCATTTCCGTTCCAATTTTCTGGAAGCTTGCTTCAGGGCTCAGGTATYTTCTRTATACCAGGGAGCTAGTTTCTTATGACACATGTTTTTTGTTTTTAGGGGTGCGACTGCATCTAGGGTTATACGCAAGGTTAAAGTTAGTTCCTCAGCTAGGTGGTTAACTGATTTTTGTACTCCGACGTCCTTGTGTAGGTGGAAGGAGTCTATAAGGGAATCTAGGAATTTTTGGGATGTCCGAGTATTTATAGCACAGCTTTTTGTGATCCTTGGTTGGGGTCTAAGCCGATTATTTGTTGCGAGTGCAAACGTAATAAATTGGTGGTCCGATAGTTCTGGATTATGAGGAAAAACATAAAGATTCACAATATTTATTCCACGGGTCAAAACTAGGTCCAGGAGACCTGTAAACAGCAGTTATAAAAAAAAGTGATTGAATAGGCTGCATAGATTTCATGACTAGAAGCTCAAAAGATGAAAACGCAGTCATTTTTGTTTTGTAMATTTAAATTTGTAATCATTAATGTTAGCAAAACCTCCGCCTTTGCGGGATGCGTGGGGGATATGGTGACTAGTGTAACCAGGAGGAGAGGCCTCATTTAACACAGTAAATTAATCAGGCTTAAGCCATGTTTAATAATATGAAGCGCAAACACATCTAGAGACGATCCTATTGTTCTAACGATAAACTTAACCTTAAGATGCTTTTGGGAAACCAGGCCCTGGGCTCATAAGATGAGAATGCAGTGTCTTGTGGATTCTGTCAATTCTTCACAGCGAGGATAGATAAGGGTCTCCAATAAGGAAAAKAAATGGATTAAGCCCATGTTGACTATGTTCTCCTTCTTTATGTACTGTCTGCAGTTGACATTTTATGGACTTCAATTTCCATAAAAATGTGACACATACATTTTTCCATTCAGGGGAAGAAAAACGGTTGTTGTGCTTATCATTTTGTAAACCTTGAAAGCTGGGGAGAATTCGCAATGTCAAACATTGCCTTAACCGATGATGTGAGATGTGGAATTGAGGATGTCAGGGTAGTTGTTGAACATGCTGTATAAGATATCTGACCTAATGTCAGGAGAGGCTACATGCCGTAAAGTTCATCATCCGTGTAGAATGAGCACTGACAGCAAACAGGAGAATACACTGCGACGCAATTAATGGATTGACAATTCCTAACAAAATGTAAATATACTGTAAGGTCTTCACACAAGTCTTTCCACATGTGGAGTCTGTCTCCACTCCAACGTTTCCCAAACTCTGTCCTCTGTCCCCAAAGGGGTGCACATTTTGTTTTTTGCCCTAGCACCACACAGCTGATTTGAAATGATCAACTCATCATCACGCTTTTATTATTTTAATCAGCTGTGTAGTGCTAGAGCAACACCAAAATGTGCACCCCTTGGGGTCCCCAGGGCCAAGTTTGGGAAACCCTGTTGTACTCTAAAGAAGTCTATACATGCACATCCCATACCTGAAGTATTATCAATAACATTAATTTACAAACTATAGTATAAATGACTTGCTTTCCCTATATAAAAACTTAATCAAATGACCATTCCTCCGAACTAGGAAGATTAATCCAAAAGCATAAGGGCTACTACATATGCAGAATACAGAGAGAAGTGAATCACGTTACCAGGTTACGCCTTAGGCTGTCCGGTCTGTCTCTTCCACTTACATGGATGTTACTCATAAGCTGGATTGATGAGCAAAAAGAGACAAACATGTCTCCTGTCATGTCTTCAAAATCTGTCAGATTGGAAATTGCATTAGGTTTTTATTTCCATATAGAGTTTATTTGGAGCACTTGTATATGCATCAGCATCTGGAAGCACACACTCCTGTTAGATGAGTCACCCTTTTATGAATCATGGTGGTGTTGTTTCAGGCTCCTGTCTCTCCCAGGAGCCGTCTACTGGACAAGTGTGGGTTTGATGCAAAAACATTTGGAAAGCATACTTTTATGCCATTGCCTGCTGACAACAAAGCAGAATTCTGGAGAATGTTAGCTTCTTAAGATGTTGACTTCAAGCGGTATAAGAACAGCAGATGTCAAAAGGCTGTTTAAGTTACTGAAATACTTTCTTTTGGTTTCGGCTAACTTTTTCTTCTTCGACAGATTGTTTCAGTTACTGTATATTGTGCTGTGACTGTGAGAATCATTGAATTAACAAAAATGTCGGTTTGAAAATATTTTTACTTGACTGGAACTCCCAAGATTGGAAATTTGAATAAAAAATAAGTAATAATAATAATSATATGCCATTTAGCAGATGCTTTTATCGAAAGCAACTTACAATCCTGCGTGCATACATTTTATGTACGGATGGTCCCGGGAATCGATCCCACTATCCTGGCATTGCAAGCACCATGCTCTACCAACTTAGGTAGAGTGGACCCATATTGTTCCATCTTGGCTTCATAAATCATCTCGAAACCATGCTAGCTAGCCAGCTAGCTACCTTTATTTAAAACTATACGCTTGGAAAGTAGAGGCGTAACAAACAAACATTTGAACATCTTAACAGTTTTGGAGACAACATAATGTTCCTTACAAAGAGAGGTTCTTTAGCTAACTAATTATAAATAAGTGAATGGTTTCGCCCCACAATAAGCCAAGTTAGTTAGCTAGCTAACGTCAGTCTGTTTGCAACTGCTTCTACACTATTTTTCCTGCTACCTATACACTGTCACATGACAGTGACAAATGACGAGGTGTCTCAAGTTGTGTTTACATTGTAATGATTGTGACACAATCAACTTTCTAAACTCCATGGAAGATCTTATAAAGCCACAACTGTSTCATGAAGTCTTCTCTTTACCGTGTGGATTTCCTTAAAAAGTGGCCTCCTCACCGGGCTCCAGTCTTCCAAAAGCTCTTTTTGTTCTTCATGTTTTCAGCCTCTATTTTGTACATTATGATTATTTCTGTAATTTAGGTCGGATGAACAGCATTATGGTAATCTTAAGAGGCATTACAAATGTTTCCCATTTCAATTCATTTCATTCTCATGTGAGATACTACTTTAAACTCAATATATTTGTAAAATATAAGATATTTTACATGGTGAGTGGGTTACAACAAACTGAATGCATTACCATCTAAGGTAAACAGTCCAACACATGGAAGTCTAATTTCCTTCTAGTATTTCGGATCTGAGGGATAATGAAATCGATAATATTATGACAATCAAACATCCTGTTGCAATGAGATCTACGATATTTAAGATACTACTTTATTAATCCCCTAAAGGGAGCATTTGGGTATAGCTTGCTGTCAGAGCTCATCCTAAAGATACTCCTATTTTATCCATGCACTGTATATTAGGAATTGGACAAAGAATATTCCTGATCGTGTCACTAATTAAATCCATGTGTTTATAAATCCTATTAAATTATTATTTACATTTTAGCACTGAAAGTGTTGCTGTTTAAGCTAAACTAGAGTGGTTGATTACTTTTGGCTGGATATGGAGATTTTCCTATTATTTTCTGCTCCAGCTGAGTCGAAGCTGAACTGAATTCCATTTATGTTCCTCGCAGGCCATATCTCAGGTAGGTTCCCTCACCTCTCCTCTTCTTGCCTTATTGATCTTGATGCATTGATTTTAAATGTCCACGGAATGACTTATCAACTTTCCCACTCCTTCCATTTATGCAAGCCAAAATCGAGGGGAGCGGTTCTTCTTTGAAATTGATGGGTGCAAGGACTCTTATTTCAGTGTACTGTATGCCTCTTGGGAATGAGAGTTTCTCTTAATTTGTGAGTTCCGAAGTTCTTGGAAGAATGTTATGGTTTTAAACACGTACTGTTCTGTTTTAATGTACATTTCTTCAATATGCGGTATATTTATGACTTTTGATAAATCAGGAATGGCTCCCTATATTTTATAACTCTTGAAGTCGAACCCAGCTATATCTGTGCATAAAATATCCTCTTTGATGGATCCAACTTTTGGGACAGAACTCAACTCAAACCTGGTGGTATATCTGTGTCTGTCTCCACTGCCACCATACCYCAATATCTGAGTTGCGTGAGAAGATGGCAAAGAGGACGCGTTAAGATGCAGAGGAGATTCTAGCCTGAAGGGATCCACTTCAGTCAGACACAGAGCTTGTGTAGCCTATCATATGTGAATTTGATAAGGGCCCCCCATTTATGTGCTAAGAAGAAGGGGGGAGGAATGAGAACATCTGTTTAAAAGTAACCTGGGGCATGCGTTCTGTGCTTTTAACCTTGCGTTGAGGGAAGTTCACTCGGTTCAGGCGGTGGACATGCTGCCTGTGGCATAAACAAGAGGAAGTGATGCTAATACAGAGCTGTGTCATATCAAAAAGAGCAACATCATCCCCCTCAACACACGCACACACACACACACACACACACACACACACACACACACACACTCAAATACTGTTGTGCTGATATTTCCTTGCCCATGGTTGTAATCAGAGCAGTGAAGTACAGTCTACTGCCCGCCCTTTGTGATGCGACAAGGTCAACCTTTAGAAATAGAGCAGCTCTCTTTCTCCTCTCTCACAGCATAGCTAGCTTGCATTTGTGCAGCCCCTTACAGTACATGAGTCCCATCCCTCTGGCTGTATTTGTTTAAGTACTGGTTATGGAGCTCTGCTGACAACCTGTTTTGCAGTGTCTGCGTCGTTCAGTGGTGTCTGGCTGCAGCTTTAGGCACTCTCTCTCCCTCTCTCCCTCTCTGCCTCTCTCCCCCCTCTCTCTCTGCACCCACCTCTCCGTCAGAAGCTTGGCCAAAAGCCCTGCTTGGAGCAGGGGGAGCATGGCATCGGGGGAAAAAGCTGGCACCTGAATGTTGCAGGGGTACCCAGCTAAGTGGAATCAGATACACTGTGTGGTTTCTTCTGCAATGCAGAYGCATGGAAATTGTCCAGAGAAATTGTCAAAACTCCCTCTGTCTCTCCTTGTCGTCGCCCCCCCCCCCCTCGCTGTTGAAATCTCCTATTACCAGGGAGGGTATAAGGGAATCTGAATTGAGGCAGCACTGTTTCTCGACAAGGAGAGCCAACTAAATCCGAGAGGCTCATTTGATATGTTTATTCAAATATCTTCCCTCCACCGTGAGGGGAATTTCCAGAGTGCACTCTCAATGCCAATTACAGAGCTATACGTTTACAGAGCAGTCGATGGGAGGTGAACACTGTTTTCATTGAGTGTTATCATATAACTGTACAGGATGGGTGAATCATGACCTACTTTGTTGAAGCACAAGGAGGCCCCCTAGTGGCTGTCAGCAGGGCACCATTCTTTATTCTGCAGTATCCAACCCAATTAATTCAGACATGAGGAGACATGTTGCCTGAGCTATTTTCAAGCATTGATGTTTTTATTCTCCCCTCATCTGTGAATGTGTGGCAGGTTCTGTGCCATCACGTGTTTTAGAAAACATTCTGGCGTGCAGAGGCAGACATCAGTGTGTGTGTGTAAGTGCGTGTGAGTGTGGGGCCCATGGAGGGTTTATGAGGGAATATAAATATTCCACACACACGTTACGCATCTAATCCTCTGCAGTTTTGTTTCATGCATATTTGGAGGTTCGATGCTACATTTACATTTACTTGGTCATGTCCTGCATAATCAAAATGATCAAGGTCAGGGCAATATGATATTTCCTGAATGATAATTTCAAATTGTTTCAAAGGGTTATCTCTACGTCTGTTGTTTTTCACCATTAAACTTCAAATGCATATCTACAGAAACCCTGAAGCCCAAGGCAAAAAAAAACAGAACCTAAGACTCTTGGAATTATCTATATAGTTTCTATTTTGAAGGACTTTAAATGTATTAACATATTTTTTAGGTAGGCAATACATAGGCTACTGTTAAATGTATTTGAGTTTTTCTTAGAATAGAAACACCATAATATTAATACATTTAAAGGTACAATTTTAGAAAAATAAATCATGCTTTGAGTTGGGGAAATTCACTCTACAATTAAATAATATTATTATTACTATAAAGACAGAAACATAAATGTAAAAGCTTAATTACATAAAGGAATATTAGTGGGAATATACATTTTAAATGTACTTCGACATGGCCTCTAACCTAAACAAGAATTGCATCATCACACAACAGGCATCAGCAAAGCTAGCTTTTATGCTACCGAGCTACGTCTGTTTACATTGTAACCAATGTAGCAGCATCAGCAACAAGTGCTAGCAATTCAGTGAACAACTATCCCAGAATGGATATATTTAACATTAATAACAAGTAAACAAGTAACAGAATCAATTGTCAAGGTATCTGTTAGTGTAAATGAATTAAGTGGACACTGACCATAATCATTTTATGGGGGGTCCTCCTTTTGCAAATTGCTTGGTCTGCTGCTACATTGTTGTGGACGTATGACAGGTAAGCTTTCATGCATTTTACAGAGGCTGAAGCTAAAGAAATATATAAATAGCGAAATAAGCTATTTTGCTTACTGTTTAACAATAATAAATAGCCAGAATAGTGGTGTTAAACTGTGAAGCAAATATTGCATTGCATTAGGCTTGCTGGTGTTTTATTTCCAATTAGCAGGTTTGCATTGTGATAAACGATAAATCATTGGTAACTAATATTGATAGGCGATATGATGCAATACTAGAATAGAAGGCTACTTCATCCTAATGCTAAATGCATTGGATACCTTGCAAACACTGTCATATTATAAAGGAGAACATGTCCAATTAATTGTATTGATATTTTTTTATTTAACCTTTATTTAATTATGCATGCATATGAAACAGGAATTTATATTAAATTCAATTAATACACTATTTAAATATTATGAATGTCTCTCTCTCTCAAACAGGGGATTCGACTTGAACTGCAGCCCACAGATGCCCAAGCCTCAAAACCAGAATTGTAGGGTGACATCAACACTTTTTACAAATATTAACCATTTTATTAGTTGTATGATCAGGATACACATGGTTCGATGAAATGCTTACTGGCAGGTTCCTTCTCGACAATGCAACAACAATAAGAAATGATMAAAGATAAGAATACGAACACGAGTAAATGGCTCAGTAGAATAGAATAAACATTTTAGCATCCCCAAGTGAGGGACATCAAGGAGAAGAACATTCAACATTCAAAAGCTTGTTCAGTGCATGAGGGCATCCCGGAGTCCGAGGGCATCCCAGAGTTCCTCTGTCCAGTGGCTGTGTTCTTTTGCCCATCTTAATATTTTATTTTTATTGGCCAGTCTGAGATATGGATTTTTCTTTGCAACTCTGCCTAGAAGGCCAGCATCACGGAATTGCTTCTTCACTGTTGACGTTGAGACGTTGTTTTATGGGTGCTATTAAATTAAGCTGCCAGTTGAGGACTTGTGAGGCGTCTGTTTCTCAAACTAGACAATCTAATGTTTTTGTCCTCTTGCTCAGTTGTGCATCGGGGGCCTCCCACTCCTCTTTCTATTCTGGTTTAGAGCCAGTTTGCACTGTTCTGTGGTTGCAGTTTCTCACATGGAATGTCCTTCATTTCACAAAACAAGAATAGACWGACGAGTTTCAGAAGAAAGGTCTTTGTTTCTGGCCATTTTGAACCCACAAATGCTGATGCGCCAGATACTCAACTAGTCTAAAGAAGGCCAGGTGTATTGCTTCTTTAATCAGGACAACAGTTTTCAGCTGTGCTAACATAATTGCAAAAGGGTTTTCTAATGATTAATTAGCCTTTTAAAATGAGAAACTTGGATTAGCTAACACAATGTGCTGTTGGAACACAGCAATGATGGTTGCTGATAATGGGACTCTGTACGCCTATGTAGATATTCCATAAAAGATATGCCGTTTCCAGCTACCATAGTCATTTACAACATTAACAATGTCTACACTGTATTTCTGATCAACTTGTTGATATATCAATAGACAAAAAATGTGCTTTTCTTTCAAAAACATGTCTAAGTGACCCCAAACTTTTGAACGGTACTGAATGTTATGGTGTTTCTATTCCAAGAAAAAAATCAAATACATTTTACAGAAACTATAATGAACAGAAATATAAGGAAATCAGTCAATTAAATAAATACATTTGGCCCTAATATGTGGATTTCACATGACTGGGAATACGTGTTGAATCTGTTGGATCAGAAAACCAGTCAGTATCTGGTGTGACCACCATTTGCATCATGCAGTACAACACATCTCATTTGCATGGAGTTGATCAGGCTGTTGATTGTGGTCTGTGGAATGTTGTCTCACTCCTCTTCAAGGGCTGTGCGAAGTTGCTGGATATTGGTGGGAACTTGAAAACGCAGTTGTACATGTCGATCCAGAGCATCCCAAACATGCTCAATGGGTGACATGTCTGGTGAGTATGCAGGCCATGGAAGAACTGGGACATTTTCAGATTCCAGGAATTGTGTACAGATCCTTGCGACACGTGGCCGTGCATTATCATGGTGTTGGCGGCAGATGAATGGCAGGACAATGGGCCTCAGGATCTTGTCACGTTGTCTCTGTGCATTAAAAATGAGCATTTCCCTCTCAGGAGGCCACTGAGTTGTGTAAAACTGAACAAACATAAACAATGATTTTAAACAAGTAACACATTGTGTACCTTTACCTTGCTCAGTCAAAAAACAAATGTGCTTGGCTATACTGTCAGCTATGGAAATAGTGTTGAACCAGCCTTTAGATTATGAGTATGATTAATCATTTGGGGAATACAGGGAGCAGCTGTAACAAGGTAAGGCACATATGGAGAAGAAAGAAAGTGCATGTCAGGTGAGAAGAGGAGGGATTGCTAACTCTGCAGTAAAGCAAAGACAACAGTGATGCTATTCAGCAGCACCAGCGTCAGACAGTATATACCACAAGCCCTCTCTAGTTCGAAACAGCTACTGTTAGCTACCGGTGTTGTACACTTCAAACAACTTGAGCATGTCACGTCATTGACTAGAAGCTTGTCTAACGGTCACAGTCATCTTGATTGACATGCTATATGGGTAACATCATTTGACTATGAATGCCAATAAACAGAAAACATTATGGTGTCATGAACTATGTACCATTTTAAGAGAAATACAGTATACACGATGGCTAAATGTGGGACTGAAACCATGTAGGATAATGCAAAGGTGGTGGGACAACTCCTGGATGTGCTCCTGCACATCTCTGATCAAACTTAAGGATAGTGATTAGTTGATTAGTTTAATGTGGTGTGTTGGAACTGGGATGGAACAAATGCCTGCACACACTGCAGACACCCCTAGGTTGCTACACTAGTTTAGAGACGTCCCTCTTTTAACCACAAGAGAGAGGCTACTGCATAAATGTTTGCCTGAATGGAATACTACCATTTACCTCTATACTCTCTATTTACACCCACACTCCCGTTGTTGAGAAATTTGTCCCAGGTTCATTTCCACCAACGCTGCAGAGCATTTTCACAGAGAAAGAGAGCGATAAATGGAGGGAAGAGAAGCTTGGACCAGATTTATTTTACCGCTAGAACAGCTTTTACCCCCCCCTCTCTCTTTCCGTTGGCTAGGCAGCCAAGTCATTCCTCAGGGATAGCACAGCCACCTTTATGAAAGGACAGTCCGTGGCCAGGTGTTGTCAAATCCCATAAGGCACATTAGGATGTGGTTATAAAGTAGCCAGCTCCACATCAAGATTGTGCTCCACCAACAAAATTGCAGCTTTAAACTGGGTTTTTGACCTGGTTTTTAACTTCATAGATTTAATTGAATTTGTATCAACTTCTACAGCATCCAGAGGAAAAAGATATTGAGTTGGTTTGTAGCATTCTTGCACATTTCCTCAAATTCTGTGCTCCTCAACCTGTGAGTCGGGGCTCAATGATGGGTCATTACTGGAATCCACGTAGGTCACAGCTTGACATACAAAGATGTTTATTTTCTTTTCATAACTGCCATTTATTAAGGATATAAGGCCAGGTCAGGGTAAAGAGAAATTGTTCCTAAGAGACTTGAATGGTAGAAAAATCAAGGCTGAAGACAATGGCTGGAAAAATAAAATGTTGAAAGGAACAGCGCAAAGGGCATGMTACATGATTAACTTGAGGCTTATAGTAGCCTAACTGGTCTCTTTCCTATGGACTTCCGGTGGTGTGCAGTCTGGAAATTGACAACTCCATCTAATAGTCTATTTTTGGCATGTCACACACAGTCGGTAGGAGTGAATCTCATGTTGGTTCTGTCTTCCGCTCGTGTGGCTGCTGCCATTTTGGCAGCTACACACTAACTGCTCCTGGCTGTGTCCCTCGCAGGCAGAACAACATCCCGCCAGCTTCACGTCTCACTGACTTTTCTCATGGCTTCATTCTGTACGGTAATGAATAATGAAGAGTTGATTTCTCTGAGGAGGCATGCCTGCGGTGCACCTGCCCCACGTCTGCTTGCGGGCATTATCCACTGCCTACCAATTGCCCAAAGGACCCAAAGTCATGTCTATAGAGGACAGAGCAGTCTTTTCTATACAGACTGACAACATTTTGCCATGATGGGAACAAAAAAAACTTTAATTCTAACTGCAGATGAAAGCCAGACTTATTATTTCTTCATTTTAATGATCAGGTCTCACCCCTCTGAGATAAGATGTATTCATTTTCCTTGCTTTATTCTGGATTGGATTGGAGCGCTGTTGGCCGTTATTCTCAATTCAATGTATTTACTCTGTATTTAAGTAATATCGTAACAGAATGGCAGGGCAGACGTTTGCAAAGAATAATACACTTTGATAGCCGTGAGTCAATATCACTGACTGATTGATTTTATGGTGTGTATTTAATCTACTAATCTATTGTAAGGTACATTTAGAAATTTAGAGTACAACATATTCTGTGAAATAATGCTGATTATCACAATCAGGTGGCAACTGTGTTAAGGTGGCAGTCATAAGACACTTCATAAAGCCTTGGTAAACTAMAAATATCTACAGTCCATCATAACCGGTTATTTTCTGCTCATAAATTGTTATTAAAGGGTTGTTGCATGTTTTATGCAAGTGTTACAACTAGGTTTTACGTTGTTGGAAAACGCAGGCATTGAAGCTGCCTCATAAATACAGTTGAAGTCGGAAGTTTACATGCACCTTAGCCAAATACATTTAAACTCAATTTTTCACAATTCCGGACATTTAATCCAAGTAAAAATTCCCTGTCAGAGGTCAGTTACGATCACCACGTTATTTTAAGAATGTGAAATGTCAGAATAACACGGAACCCAAACCGGCTCCTCGCGTGCGCCATCGTGCATAAATGTATTTTGTCCCCCTACACCAAACGCGATCACGACACGCAGGTTAAAATATCAAAACAAACTCTGAACCAATGACATTCATTTGGGGACAGGTCGAAAAGCATTAAACATGTATGGCAATTTAGCTAGTTAGCTTGCACTTGCTAGCTAATTTGTCCTATTTAGCTAGCTTGCTATTGCTAGCTCATTTGTCCTATTTAGCTAGGTTGCTGTTGCTAGCTAATTTGTCCTGGGATATAAACATTGAGTTGTTATTTTACCTGAACTGCACAAGGTCTTCTACTCCGACAAATTAAAATGGCAAACCGAATCGTTTCTAGTCATCTCTCCTCCTTCCAGGCTTTTTCATCGTTGAACTTATATGGTGATCGCATCTAAACTTTCATAGTATTACCAGGACTACCGGCAAAACAGTTCGTCTTTCAATCACCCACGTAGGTATAACCAATGAGGAGATGGCACGTGGGTACCTGCTTCTATAAACCAATGATGAGATGGGAGAGGCAGGACTTTCAGCGCGATCTGCGTCAGAAATAGGAATTACTTCTATTTTAGCCCTTGGCGTCGCAGACGTTCGCGAGCAATGTGGGTGCAATAATTGAATAACATGAATTTAAAAATTTATTTTGCGACGCTCGCGCATGTGACGTGTCTGGTCAGCATGTAATAGTAGAGAGAATGATTTTTTTCAGCTTTAATTTCTTTCATCACAATCCCAGTGGGTCAGACGTTTACATACAGTATTAGTATTTGGTAGCATTGCCTTAACATTGTTTAACTTGGGTCAAAGGTTTTGGGTAGCCTTCCACAAGCTTCCCACAATAAATTGGGTGACTTTTGGCCCATTACTCCTGACAGAGCTGGTGTAACTGAGTCAGTTTTGTAGGCCTTCTTGAACGCACACGTTTTTTCAGTTCTGCCCACAAATCCTCTATAGGATTGAGGTCAGGACTTTGTGATGACCACTCCAATACCTTGATTTTGTTGTCCTTAAGCCATTTTGCCACAACTTTGGAAGTATGCTTGGCATCATTATCCATTTGGACGACCCATTTGCGACAAGGCTTTAACTTGCTGACGATGTCTTGAGATGTTGCTTCAATATATCCACATCATTTTCCACCCTCATGATGCCATCTATTTTGTGATGTGCACCAGTCCCTCCTGCAGCAAAGCACCCCCACAACATGTGTCACAACTTCCACCGAAGTCGGATCCTCTCCTTGTTCGGGCGACGTTCGGCGGTCGGCGTCACCGGTCTTCTAGCCATCGCCTATCCACTTTTAATTTTCTATTTGTTTTGTCTTGTTTTCCTACACACCTGGTTTTCATTTCCCTCATTAATTGTTGTGTATTTAACCCTCTGTTCCCYCCATGTCTTGTGAGGAATTGTTTGTTGTAAGTGCTTGTGCACATGTTGACTGGTGCGCGACGGGTTTTGTACCCATATGTTCCTATTTTTGATGCCGTTGGTTTTGCCATTAAACTGCTCCGGCTATTACCTATCTCTGCTCTCCTGCGTCTGACTTCGCTGCCACCAGTTACGCACCCCTTACAACATGATGCTGCCACCCCAGTGCTTCATGGTTGGGATGGTGTTCTTCGGCTTGCAAGCCTCCCTCTTTTTCGTCCAAACATAACAATGGTCATTATGGCTGAACAGTTCTATTTTTGTTTCATCAGACCAGAGGACATTTCTCCAAAAAGTACGATGTTTGTCCCCATGTGCAGCTGCAAACCGTAGTCTGGCTTTTTTAATGGCAGTTTTGGAGCAGTGGCTTCTTCCTTGCTGAGCGGCCTTTCAGGTTATGTCGATATAGGACTCGTTTTACTGTGGATATAGATACTTTTGTACCTGTTTCCTCCAGCATCTTCACAAAGTCCTTTGCTGTTTTTCTGGGATTGATTTGTAATTTTCGCACCATGAAGTTCGTTCATCTCTAGGAGACAGAACGCGTCTCCTTCCTGAGCGGTATGACGGCTGCGTGGTCACATGGTGTTTACACTTGCGTACTGTTGTTTGTACAGATGAACATGGTACCTTCAGGCGTTAGGAAATTGCTCCCAAGGATGAACCAGACTTGTGGAGGTCTACAATTTCTTTATGAGGTCTTGGCTGATTTCTTTAGATTTTCCCATGATGTCAAGCAAAGAGGCACTGAGTTTGAAGGTAGGCCTTGAAATTCATTCACAGGTACACCTCCAATTGACTCAAATGATGTCAATTAGCCTATCAGAAGTTTCTAAAGCCATTACATCATAATTTTCTGGAATTTTCCAAGCTGTTTAAAGGCACAGTCGACTTAGTGTGTGTAAACTTCTGACCTACTGGAATTGTGATACAGTGGATTATAAGTGAAATAATCTGTCTGTAAACAATTGTTGGAAAAATGACTTGTGTCATGCACAAATTAGATGTCCTAACCGACTTGCCAAAACTGTAGTTTTTTAACCTCTTCGGGCTAGGGGGCAGTATTTTCACGTCCGGATGAAAAGCGTGCCCAAAGTAAACTGCCTGCTACTCAGGCCCAGAAGCTAGGATATGCATATAATTGGATTTGGATAGAAAACACTCTAAAGTTTCTAAAACTGTTTGAATAATGTCTGTGAGTATAACAGAACTGATATGGCAGGCGAAAACCTGAGAAAAATCCATCCAGGAAAATAATAATTGAGGTAACTATCTTTTCAATGGGTTTTCTATGGGGATCTGGATTTCTGGTGCACTTGCTTGCAGTTCCTATAGCTTCCACTTGATGTCAACATTCTTTAGAAATGAAGAAGTAGGGCAGTTCAGAACGAGGGTCGAGTGAGTGTACTGTTTGTTGGAGGTGCGCGACCTGAAAGCCAGCTACACTTTGTTTTCGTCCTGTATTGAACACAGTTTATCCCGTCTTAAATTTAATCGATTATTTACGTAAAAATAAATACCTACAGTTGTATTAGGAAAGTTGTTTGAAATGTTTGGAACAAGTTTACAGGTAACTTATTAGATATTTTGTAGTCATGTTGCGCGAGTTGGAACCGATGTTTTTCTGGATCAAACGCACCAAATAAATGGACATTTTGGATATATAACGAYGGAATTAATCGAACAAAAGGACCATTTGTGATGTTTATGGGACATATTGGAGTGCCAGCAAAAGAAGATCTTCAAAGGTAAGGCATGAATTATATCGTTATTTCTGAGTTTTGTGTCGCGCCTGACGGATAGAAATATGAATGTCATGTGTTTGTTTGGTAGGGTGTAAAGCCTTTTTGAAATCTGACACGTTGGCTGGATTAACAACAAGTGTAGCTTTAAATTGGTTTATTGCATGTGTGATTTCATGAAAGTTTAATATTTATAGTAATTTAATTTGAATTTGGCGGTCCGCCATTACACCGGATGTTGTCGGGGGTTCCGCTAGCAGAACGTCTAGCCGTAACAAGTTAACAAGAAATTTGTGGAGTGGTTGAAAAACGAGTTTTAATGACTCCAACCTAAGTGTATGTAAACTTCCGACTTCAATACAGTGGGGAGAACAAGTATTTGATACACTGCCGATTTTGCAGGTTTTCCTACTTACAAAGCATGTAGAGGTCTGTAATTTTTATCATAGGTACACTTCAACTGTGAGAGACGGAATCTAAAACAAAAATCCAGAAACTCACATTGTATGGTTTTTAAGTAATTAGCATTTTATTGCATGACATAAGTATTTGATACATCAGAAAAGCAGAACYTAATATTTGGAACAGAAATCTTTGTTTGCAATTACAGAGATCATACGTTTCCTGTAGTTCTTGACCAGGTTTGCACACACTGCAGCAGGGATTTTGACTGGCTAGGCCACTCCAGGACCTTGAGATGCTTCTTACGGAGCGACTCCTTAGTTGCACTGGCTGTGTGTTTCGGGTCGTTGTCATGCTGGAAGACCCAGCCACGACCCAGCTTCAATGCTCTTACTGAGGGAAGGAGGTTGTTGGCCAAGATCTCGCGATACATGGCCCCATCCATCCTCCCCTCAATACGGTGCAGTCGTCCTGTCCCCTTTGCAGAAAAGCATCCCCAAAGAATGATGTTTCCACCTCCATGCTTCACGGTTGGGATGGTGTTCTTGGGGTTGTACTCATCCTTCTTCTCCCTCCAAACACGGCGAGTGGAGTTTAGACCAAAAAGCTCTATTTTTGTCTCATCAGACCACATGACCTTCTCCCATTCCTCCTCTGGATCATCCAGATGGTCATTGGCAAACTTCAGACGGGCCTGGACATGCGCTGGCTTGAGCAGGGGGACCTTGTGTGCGCTGCAGGATTTTAATCCATGACGGCGTAGTGTGTTACTAATGTTTTTCTTTGAGACTGTGGTCCCATCTCTCTTCAGGTCATTGACCAGGTCCTGCCGTGTAGTTCTGGGCTGATCCCTCACCTTCCTCATCATTGATGCCCCACGAGGTGAGATCTTGCATGGAGCCCCAGACCGAGGGTGATTGACCGTCATCTTGAACATCTTCCATTTTCTAATAATTGCGCCAACAGTTGTTGCCTTCTCACCAAGCTGCTTGCCTATTGTCCTGTAGCCCATCCCAGCCTTGTGCAGGTCTACAATTTGATCCCTGATGTCCTTACACAGCTCTCTGGTCTTGGCCATTGTGGAGAGGTTGGAGTCTGTTTGATTGAGTGTGTGGACAGGTGTCTTTTATACAGGTAACGAGTTCAAACAGGTGCAGTTAATACAGGTAATGAGTGGAGAACAGGAGGGCTTCTTAAAGAAAAACTAACAGGTCTCTGAGAGACGGAATTCTTACTGGTTGGTAGGTGATCAAATACTTATGTCATGCAATAAAATGCAAATGAATTACTTAAAAATCATACAATGTCATTTTCTGGATTTTTGTTTTAGATTCCGTCTCTGACAATTGAAGTGTACCTATGATAAAAATTACAGACCTCTACATGCTTTGTAAGTAGGAAAAGCTGCAAAATCGGCAGTGTATCAAATACTTGTTCTCCCCACTGTATATATATATATATTTTTTTTTTATGTGAATCACATTTTTATTTGACGTACCCTGACGGCATTGCGTGTCTAACACAATAAATAATTTGACTTTGCTGAATAAAAAAAACTTTACTTTTTCCATGYGGTTTCTTCCTGAACAGACTCAATGGAATGCTGACCTCTTCCAAAATAGTTGGTAAAATTATTATTTTTGTGTATGGTTTCCTACAAAGAAGGGCAGCTCAATTTGCCCATGATCTACTGTATGTAAACCCTGGATTGTTGATGCTATGTATTGGTCAATTAGAGGCTTTGAAGCTACCGGTTGGCCATATCGGCACTCCCCAGAAGAAGCAGTCCTCCCTAGATGGGGTGGCTGACAATGTCACGAACACAATGCACAAGCTTCAATGGGGCAGAAGTGTGTTGTTGTGATTCTGGATGGCCAGATAGTTAGCAACAATGACAAGAAACTGCCATGTTGGGAATCGTAATTGKCTCGTTTCACCTAGTTTCATCTTGTTCTTGATTTCTTCCCAATGCTAATATGGCTAAAATTCACTAGCTAGCTAACTAACAACTGCATTTGAGAGTCAAGTGCTCATTGTGCACATTTATGTTTTCAATAAACATCGTAGATTAAATATACTTTACATGTTGTCAACAATCTAATTTAACCCTGTCTGTTTTACCCCATAGTTGTGSATGCGTCGGTTTTGTTGCTAAACAACCAACCCGTCTATAGAAATGAATGGAATTCTACAGTATTTCAATTAAAGGACAAAATTACATGTATTTAAGTATTTTTGTTGTTGTAGTGGGGACATTAACATTAGGGGCTTTATTTTCTGCTGGCGGTAAGGAGGCGCACATGTCAAACGCACTTCAGTTTGCATTTTCGGCTCACTTGTGCTGAGGTGGAAGGTGTGGAAATATTTGAGGTGTCATTATAAACGTGCAGCAATATGCCAATTTCAGTCAGCGCAAATAGGGATATTTATGACCGACCAAAATCTGGTCATAGCGGTAATGCAATTGGTTATGGCATTGATTTTACCAAGTGAGGCGCGCACAGTAGTGGGGTCCGAAATGATTGACACCCTTGATAAAGTTGAGCAATAATGACTGTGTAAAGTAAATAGTTCAAATACTGAACTATATTGTATGCTCAAAGAAATTGGGAAATTATATTATTTTACACTAATACAATTGCTCAGAGAAAGACATATTTTTTTACTTTCTCGCTCATCATTATTCACGATTAATTCAGGATTATCCGAAATCCATCTTGCTGTCCCTATATTTGTCTGTTTTGTTTGTTTACCAAAGTCACTACTGACGGCGATAGTAGGTTATAGCTATATAGATTTGGGAACAGTAACGGGAGTGGACATTCCCCCTTTCTCTTTAAATTTGATCTTTTTCCAGCTCCTGTGAAAAGTTTGGATGTGAATAAAACCCTTCATAGTCTACGTTGTTTTAGGCCTAATATTATTTGCCCACGAAGAGCAATTATGGTGCCTGTAACTGTATTTAGACATAGCCTGTTTTAAAACAAGTTTTGGTTTCGTTTGATTATAATTATTTACTATCTGTTTAGGTCTTAGCAATAGTGCATTTAATCTTGCTTACTGACAACGTTTTGCATGTCCATGGCTCAGACATAATGCATTTTAAATTAGGCCTATGTCAGAGTGAATGCTATGTTAACAAGATACACTATATATACAAATGTATGTGAAGACCCCTTCAAATTAGTGGATTCGGCTAGTTCAGCCACACCCATTGCTGACAGGTGTATAAAATCTAGCACACAGCCATGCAATCTCCATAGACAAACATTGGCAGTAGAATGGCCTCACTGAAAAGCTCAGTGACTTTCAACTTGGCACCATCATAGGATGCCATCTTTCAAACAAGTCAGTTCGTCAAACTTCTGCCCCAAAGTAGTAGGCCACACAAGCTCACAGAAAGGGTCTGCAGAGTGCTGAAGCGTGTACAAGTCTTCTGTCCTCGGTTGCAACACTCACTACTACGTTCCAAACTGCCTCTGGAAGCAATGTCTGGAGAAGAACTGTTCGTCGGGAGTTTCATGAAATGGGTTTCCATGGCCGAGCAGCCGCACAAGCCTAAGATCATCATGTGTAATGCCAAGAGTTGGCTGGATTAGTGTAAAGCTCGCTGCCATTGGACTCAGGAGCAGTGGAAATGCATTCTCTTTAGTGATGAATCACCCTTCACCATCTGACAGTCCGGCGGGCGATTCTGGGTTTGGCGGATGCCAGGAGAAAGCTACCTGCCACATTGAATAGTGCTGCAAAGTTGATACAAAGTTTGGGGGAGGAGGAATAATTGTCTGGGGCTGTATTTCTTGGTTCAGGCTAGGCCCCTTAGTTCCAGTGAAGGAAAATCTTAATGCTATAGCATACAATGACATTTTAGATGATTCTTTGCTTCAAACTTTGTGGCAACAGTTTGGGGAAGGCCATTTCCTGTTTCAGCATGACAATGCCCACGAGTACAAAGTGAGGTCTATAAAGAATTGGTTTGGCGAGATCGGTGTGGAAGAACTTGAATGGCCAGCACAGGGCCTCTGCACACAACCCCATCGAACACCTTTGGGATGAAATGGAATGCCGACTGCGAGCCAGGCCTAATTGCCCAACATCAGTACCCGACCTCACGAATACTCTTGTGGCTGAATGGAAGCAAATCACAGCAGCAATGTTCCAAAATCTATTGGAACGCCTTCCCAGAAGAGTGGAGGCTGTTATAGCTGAAAAAAGGGGAACAACTCCATATTAACCTGTCTGGCTCTGGGGTTCCGCTAGCGGAACTCCTCCCACATTCCACTGAAAAGGCAGAGCGCGAAATTCCAAAAATATTTTTTWGAAATATTTAACTTTCACACATTAAAACCTGTTGAGGACAGAGGGCACTGTTTTCACTTTGGGGGAAAATCGTGCCCAATTTAAACGGCCTCGTACTCAATTCTTGCTCGTACAATATGCATATTATTATTACTATTGGATAGAAAACACTCTCTAGTTTCTAAAACCGTTTGAATTTTGTCTGTGGGTAAAACAGAACTCATTTGGCAGCACACTTTCTGACCAGGAAGTGGAAAGTCTGAATTCGATGCTCTGTTCAAGGACCTGCCTATAAATGGGCATGATACGTATGACTATACGTGCACGTCATACACCTTCCCCTAAATGTCAAGAGGAAGTTGAGAGAAGAAGAATAGGTTGATTATCTTGGTCTGAGATGGAATGAATCCTCTTGAATGACGTGTTCCTCCATTTTCGGTTTTCTGGAAGCGCGTGAGGACCTGTAATTGCCCTCTGAAAAGCTGTCGTTATAGGCGAATACTATCTCCGGCTTTGATTTTATTTGATACATGTCACAATATCATCCGTAAAGTATGTTTTTTCAATATAGTTTTATTAGATTATTGAAAATTTTTTCGGGAACGTTAGGCGTGTTGCTTTGTCTGCATATGTTCAGGAAGGATAAGCTTCGCGCCACTTGGCCAGTCTGCTTGCTAATTCAAGAGGAAAAACGACGTTCTAATACAAACAAAGACGTCGTGCTGGACAAAGGACACCTTGTACAACATCTGATGGAAGATCACCAAAGTAGGACCATTGTGATGCTATTACATATATCTGTCGAACTGTGTACTAGTAGTTTGCGCCAGATTTTTGGGCATCTCTGGCTATAACGTAGCTGATGTCGATAATGAGATATTTTTTTGAATTCAACACTGCGATGTGCATTAAGAAAACTAATGAATCTATCGTTTCCTATACAATATGTTTTTTTTTGTAATGTTTATGAATAGCTATTTGGTCAGAATAGGTGAGAGTCTAATAGAAATATCCGCACATTCTGGGAAAAAGATGCTACGTTAGCACATTGTATAACCACTGATTTCAGCTTTAAATATGCACATTTTCGAACAAAACATAAGTGTATGTATAACCTGATGTTATAGGACTGTCATCTGAGGAAGGTTTATGAAGGTTAGTGAAATTTAATATATTTTGCTGGTTTATTCGCTAACGCTAACGTGCCTATTGCTATCGCTAACGTGCCTTGATGAATGAATGCGGTAGTGTGGTAGGCTATTGTAGTAAGCTAATATAATGCTATATTGTGTTTTCGCTGTAAAACACTTTAAAAAATCTGAAATATTGGCTGGATTCACAATGTTCACAATGATGTTTGTCTTTAATTTGCTGTACACCATCGATTTTTCAGAAATGTTTTATGATGAGTATTTATGTCACGACTTCTACCGAAGTCGTTGCCTCTCCTTGTACGGGCGGTGTTCGGCGGTCGACGTCACCGGCCTTCTAGCCATCATCGATCCATTTTTCATTTTTTCCATTGGTTTTGTCTTGTCTTCCCACACACCTGTTTTCAATCCCATTCATTACCTATTGTGTATTTAACCCTCTGTTTCCCCTCATGTGTTTGTCAGAGATTATTTTATGTCAAGTATTGTTTTCTTGTTGTATAGGTGCGCGACGGGTCCTCATACCCATGTTTATTTGATGTATGTATATTTTCGTGTTTGGAGCATGTCGAGTGGACATTTAGTAAAAGTCTACATTTACACTCCGTCTAACTCTCCTGCGTCTGACTTCCATGCCACCTATACACAATATTGTGACAGAATCTCTGACCCAAATTATGAAGTCAGCAGGAGGAGGCACTTCGCTCATGGAGGTAGAGGAATGCGTTACGGAACAAGTGGAGGAGATTGACAGTCTGAGCGCTGCCATGGATCGCATTGTCCAGAATATGGACCGCTGGGAGAGACAGGGAGCTTTTCCAGCACCTCCACCACCACAACCTGGATTTCCTTTGAACGCTTTTTCTCCTCCTGAACATAACAGGATCCATTTATCCCTACCCACGGGATACAATGGAGATACTGCCAGCTGCCAGGGTTTTCTCCTAAAACTGAACTTGTATCTGGCCACGGTCTCTCCAGTACCATCAGACCGTGAGAAGAGTTTCGCCCTCGTCTCATGCCTCACCGGGAAAGCCCTGGAGTGGGCCAACGCTGTGTGTAGAGAGGGTACGGCGTTGGACCATTTTGAGGAGTTCATCCGCCATTTCCGGAAGGTAATCGACCACCCATCCGAAGGCAGAGCAGCGGGTGAGCTCCTCTCATCTGAGGCAGGGGACGAGGAGTGCACAGGAGTTTGCTTTGGAGTTTAGGACTTTGGCTGCCGGCGCTGGATGGAGCGACAGGGCCCTGATCGACCACTACCGTTGTAGTCTACGCGAGGACGTCCGTCGGGAGCTGGCCTGTAGAGACACCACCCTCAACTTCGACCAGCTGGTGGACATGTCCATCAGGCTGGACAACATGCTGGCTACTCGTGGACGTCTAGATCGGGGTCTGGTTGTTCCATCCTCCCGCACCCTCTCTCCCGAACCTATGGAATTGGGAGGGATGGTGCGCAGGGAGACCGGAGGGGGTTCCCGCTCGAGCACCATCTATGATCGCAGAGATCACACTGCTAGTCGGTGCCGGGTTGGTTCCTCTGGGAATAGAGAAGGCAGGCAGGGCACTCTGGCATCACCCCAGGTGAGTAGGCACCATTCTCATCCAGAGCCCTCTGCTGCACTTATGTTTGTCTCTGTCACTTTTCCGGATTTTTCCCTGCATTCCCAGTATAAGGCGCTAGTAGATTCAGGCGCGGGATAGCTTTTGGACAACTAAGACTCTGTTTAACCTCGGCCCTGTGTTGGCTCATCCGGATCCCTCTTGCCATTCTAGTAGAAGGTGGCACGCATCGAAAGCTTGGATAGGAGCAGTAGCTCGTCTCAGCGTGTCGGGTTGTCCACTAGAAGCGTCGCCCCTGTGCTTTCTTTTCGAAGAAGCTCAGCCCGGCGGTAGCAAACTATGCTATGTGGGGGACCGAGAGCTGTTCTGTCGTAAAGCCTTGAAGGTGTGGGAGGGCATTGGCTGCAGGGGGCTAATCAACCCTTTCTCTCTGGACTGACCACCGCAATTCTGGAGACATCGGAGGCGAAGAGACTGAATCCCGCCAGGCAAGGTGCCATGTTTTTCACTCGTTTTGTGTTTACGCTTACTACAGACCAGGCTCCCAAGAAGCGTCAAGCAGACGCATTGTCTCGGCTGTATGACACAGAGAGCGGTCCAGATCCCACATCCATAACTCGCCAGCTTCGTGTTTGGTGGTGCATGAGTGTGCACTGGAACGCGGCATGTGAGCGGGCGTCAGCCGTGCAGAGCCCTCTCCTCCTGAGTGTCCAGCTGAACGCGTCGTCTTACGTTCCAGTCTGCTAGTCCGAGCCGACAACCGAATTGATTCTATATGGCTTCACAAAACGTCATCTCCTCCTCTGATCATCCATGGAAGGTCCGGTCGGACGATCGCGCTGTCTTCCGGATGGGAAGGTACTGTGCCCCACTTAGCGCAAGGACCGTGAGGATTTATGTTTCATTACTCCCCCTTCCGCGTGAAGGCGCCCATTGCAAGGCTCCTGTAGACACCTGCTAGAGC
>NC_036842.1:47281582-47336780 GCF_002910315.2 Salvelinus sp. IW2-2015
GGAATTTCATTAATAAAAATTTAGCTCCATAGTTTATGGAATCCTATTGTTTCTGTGGATATGCCTTCCTATTTCATTTAGCCTTAGATACGTCCGAGCCAATTTAAATCAGGGAGTCACCGCAGCTTTGTCATAATATGAATAACGCAGGAGGGTCACAAGGAGAAGATAGTCTTTCCTTATTAGAGGTAAGCTTCAACCTTTACCCGTTCCTCAACGGCCGTGGTCGCACCTGTCGGTGGATTTTTTGACTGATCTTCCACCTTCACAGGGTTACACCACGATCCTGGTCGTTGTGGATCGGTTYTCGAAGTCCTGTCGTCTCCTCCCTTTGCCCGGTCTCCCTACGGCCTTACAAACTGCAGAGGCCCTGTTTACACATGTTTTCCGGCACTATGGGGTGCCTGAGGATATAGTGTCTGATTGGGGTCCCCAGTTCACATCAAGGGTCTGGAAGGCGTTCATGGAACGTCTGGGGATCTCGGTTAGTCTTACCTCAGGTTTTCACCCCGAGAGTAATGGGCAGGTGGAGAGAGTTAACCAGGATGTGGACAGGTTTCTGCGGTCCTATTGCCAGGACCGGCCGGGGGAGTGGGCGAAGTTCGTGCCCTGGGCAGAGATGGCCCAGAACTCGCTACGTCACTCCTCCACTAACCTTACTCCTTTTCAATGTGTATTAGGGTATCAGCCGGTTCTGGCTCCTTGGCATCAGAGTCAGACCGAAGCTCCTGCGGTGGACAATTGGTTTCGGCACGCTGAGGAAACCTGGGAGGCAGCCCACGTCCACCTTCAGCGTGCCATAAGGCTCCAGAAAATTGGCGCAGACCGTCACCGCAGTGAGGCCCCGGTGTTCGCACCAGGGGACAGGGTCTGGCTCTCGACCCGAAACCTGCCCCTCCGCCTGCTCTGCCGGAAGCTGGGTCCGCGGTTTGTGGGGCCGTTTAAAGTCCTGAGGAGAGTGAACGAGGTATGTTATAGGTTACAACTGCCCACTAATTACCGTATTAACCCCTCGTTCCATGTGTCTCTCCTCAGGCCGGTGGTGGCTGGCCCGCTCCAGGAGGCTGAAGTGCATGAAGTTCTTCCGCCTCCTCTAGACTTCGAGGGGGTCCCGGCTGATTCATACCTCAAATATGCACATTTTTCGAACAAAACATAGATTTATTGTGTAACATGTTATAGGACTGTCATCTGATGAAGTTGTTTCTAGGTTAGTTTGGTTGGATCTTGGTTAGTTATGTTGGTTTTGTGCATGCTACCTGTGCTGTGAAAAATGTCTGTCCTTTTTTGTATTTGGTGGTGAGCTAACATAAATATACGTGGTGTTTTCGCTGTAAAACATTTAAAAAATCGGACATGTTGGCTGGATTCACAAGATGTGTATCTTTCATTTGCTGTATTGGACTTGTTAATGTGTGCGCGCTCTGGCTTTTCAGTGGAATGTGGGAGGAGTTCCGCTAGCGGAACGCTGGGGCTGTAAAGGTTAACAAGTCCAATACAGCAAATGAAAGATACACATCTTGTGTATCCAGCCAACATGTCCGATTTTTAAAATGTTTTACAGCGAAAACACAATATAGCATTATATTAGCTTACTACAATAGCCTACCACACTACCGCATTCATTCATCAAGGCACGTTAGCGATAGCAATAGGCACGTTAGCGATAGCGAATAAACCAGCAAAAGATATTAATTTTCACTAACCTTCATAAACCTTCATCAGATGACAGTCCTATAACATCAGGTTATACATACACTTATGTTTTGTTCGAAAATGTGCATATTTAGAGCTGAAATCAGTGGTTATACATTGTGCTAACGTAGCATATTTTTCCCAGAATGTGCGGATATTTTTATGACACTCAACTATTCTGACCAAATAACTATTCATAAACGTTACTAGAAAATACATGTTGTATAGGAAATGATAGATACACTAGTTCTTAATGCAATCGCCGTGTTAGAATTCTAAAAATAACTTCATTACGACATCCAGCTTAGTTATAGCAAGAGAGTGCCCAAAATCTGGGCGTAAACTACTAGTTCACATGTTCGACAGATATATGAAATAGCATCATAAAATGGGTCCTACTTTTGATGATCTTCCATCAGAATGTTGTACAAGGGGTCCTTTGTCCAGAACAATCGTTGTTTGGTTTTAGAACGTCCTCTTCTCCAATCAATTAGCACGGAAAGCTAGCAAAGTGGCGCGAAGCTCTCCTTCCTGAACAAAGGCACACAACGCAACACGCCTAACATCCCGAAAAAATTTCAATAATCTAATAAAACTATATTGAAAAAACATACNTCCCGAAAAAATTTCAATAATCTAATAAAACTATATTGAAAAAACATACTTTACGATGATATTGTCACATTTATCAAATAAAATCAAAGCCGGAGATATTAGYCGTCTATAACGACAGCTTTWCAGAAGGCAATACCMGGTCCCTTCTCGCGCSTTCCAGRAAACAGGAAATKGGTGTCACGTCATGCCAAGAGCTYTTATTCCACCTCAGATCAAGWTAWACACTCMATTTCTTCTCTCACTCCCTGTTGACATCTAGTGGAAGGCGTATGAAGTGCATGTATACTAATACATATCAAGCACATTTATAGCAGGCCCTAGAACAGAGCATCGATTTCAGATTTTCCACTTCCTGTCAGGAAGTTTGCTGCAAAATGAGTTCTGTTTTACTCACAGATATAATTCAAACGGTTTTAGAAACTAGAGAGTGTTTTCTATCCAATAGTAATAATAATATGCATATTGTACGAGCAAGAATTGAGTACGAGGCCGTTTAAATTGGGCACGATTCTCCCCCAAAGTGAAAATAGCGCCCTCTGTCCTGCCCATGATTTTGGAATGAGGTGTCCACATACTTTTGGTCATGTAGTGTATATAAACAAAATCAAACAATATCTTATAAGATACCAGGAGTATCAAAAAGAAAGATATCTCAAGAGAAAATAAAATGGTGAACTGACATCCAGGAGGCAATGGAAGTGGTGAACTGAAAAAAAGGAGGCAATGGAAAGTGAACCAAAGAAACAGAAGATCAACTTTCCAGAAAAGAGTGGTTATGGAGTCATACCTGTCAAGGAACACACCACCATACTCACCTGAATTCTTACAGCTACAGAATAATGACCTACCTGCCCCTCAAATGACTCCACATCTATGTGATTAACCGTGATAATTCAACAAACAGAAGCAGACAAAACACAACCTTCCCCTTCAACCTGCACAACACCACAGTCATACGAGAGACTGATTGAAAATGTGGTGTGTTGTGAAATATGATGAAGACCCTTAGCCTGGTATTATACAAAATGTTGATGCATAGAGATTCGCTCTATTTAAGACGATGGGTCATGTAGGAGCCAACCGATTATTTTGGACAATGAGAGAGGACATTTTTTGTTACCAACTAGAGAATGTTATTGGGCTTCACCCTGAGCATCATACAGTCACAAAACGGTAAATTATGCTTGATGGCGCAGTCAGGGAAGAAATGTGCTCTCTCGTTAAGCATTAGAGTGGCAATAGAGTTCTGCCTAATGCATTGAATCCCAAAATTGTTCTAAAGGATGCTTTAAGTTTTTGAAGCATGTAACTTTTGTTTTTTGAGGTTTTGAATGGTGTGTTATACACTGCTCAAAAAAATAAAGGGAACACTTAAACAACACAATGTAACTCCAAGTTAATCACACTTCTGTGAAATCAAACTGTCCACTTAGGAAGCAACACTGATTGACAATAMATTTCACATGCTGTTGTGCAAATGGAATAGACAAMAGGTGGAAATTATAGGCAATTAGCAAGACACCCCCAATAAAGGAGTGGTTCTGCAGGTGGTGACCACAGACCACTTCTCAGTTCCTATGCTTCCTGGCTGATGTTTTGGTCACTTTTGAATGCTGGCGGTGCTTTCACTCTAGTGGTAGCATGAGACRGAGTCTACAACCCACACAAGTGGCTCAGGTAGTGCAGCTCATCCAGGATGGCACATCAATGCGAGCTGTGGCAAGAAGGTTTGCTGTGTCTGTCAGCGTAGTGTCCAGAGCATGGAGGCGCTACCAGGAGAGAGGCCAGTACATCAGGAGACGTGGAGGAGGCCGTAGGAGGGCAACAACCCAGCAGCAGGACCGCTACCTCCGCCTTTGTGCAAGGAGGATCAGGAGGAGCACTGCCAGAGCCCTGCAAAATGACCTCCAGCAGGCCACAAATGTGCATGTGTCAGCTCAAACGGTCAGAAACAGACTCCATGAGGGTGGTATGAGGGCCCGACATCCACAGGTGGGGGTTGTGCTTACAGCCCAACACTGTGCAGGACGTTTGGCATTTGCCAGAGAACACCAAGATTGGCAAATTCGCCACTGGCGCCCTGTGCTCTTCACAGATGAAAGCAGGTTCACACTGAGCACGTGACAGACGTGACAGAGTCTGGAGACGCCGTGGAGAACGCTCTGCTGCCTGCTACATCCTCCAGCATGACCGGTTTGGCGGTGGGTCAGTCATGGTGTGGGGTGGCATTTCTTTGGGGGGCCGCACAGCCCTCCATGTGCTCGCCAGAGGTAGCCTGACTGCCATTAGGTACCGAGATGAGATCCTCAGACCCCTTGTGAGACCATATGCTGGTGCGGTTGGCCCTGGGTTCCTCCTAATGCAAGACAATGCTAGACCTCATGTGGCTGGAGTGTGTCAGCAGTTCCTGCAAGAGGAAGGCATTGATGCTATGGACTGGCCCGCCCGTTCCCCAGACCTGAATCCAATTGAGCACATCTGGGACATCATGTCTCGATCCATCCACCAAAGCCACGTTGCACCACAGACTGTCCAGGAGTTAGTCAAGGTCTGGGAGGAGATCCCTCAGGAGACCAACCGCCACCTCATCAGGAGCATGCCCAGGCGTTGTATGGAGGTCATACAGGCACGTGGAGGCCACACACACTACTGAGCCTCATTTTGACTTGTTTTAAGGACATTACATCAAAGTTGGATCAGCCTGTAGTGTGGTTTTCCACTTTAATTTTGAGTGTGACTCCAAATCCAGACCTCCATGGGTTGATACATTTGATTTCCATTGATAATTTTTGTGTGATTTTGTTGTCAGCACATTCAACTATGTAAAGAAAAAAGTATTTAATAAGAATATTTCATTCATTCAGATCTAGGATGTGTTATTTTAGTGTTCCCTTTATTTTTTTGAGCAGTGTATATCTTCAATAAAATGTAAATGTTTAATGGTATTTTTCATAATTTGTTTTATATGAAATGTCCTTTCCACCACACTCTGTCATTACCACAACGCTAAGTCACTACCATCACACTACATATTTTTGAGGAAAAGGTGTATTAAATTATAATTGGTATTGATGATTTTTCCCATATGTGTACCTGATATGCTTGTTCTTAAGATAAGATCATTCCTAAAATAATGTAAAATATTAAGATTTTGATGTGGTAAATACATGTTTCTGAGTATCATCAAGGCATATATGGACATTTAAACATGACAATGATGAATACATAAATTAAGAAAACTTCCAAATAGTAAAGAAAAACATGATTGTTGATGTGAAATGTCCCTTGGGCACAATTTCTGTAATTTCCTTTTTTATCTAAAATAGCCAATTTTAGGACGTGGTGGAAATGACATTTCCTCTCGGGTATTTGGGGAAACAGATAACATTCTTTATATTCTTAAATAGTATGGTCTCAGCCACTATTAGATCTTGTTTCCAGACAGAGTGAAAAATATTCAGATAGATAAAAAGCAGTTTGAGGTTTCATTTTCGAAAACATTTAACATCCAAAAGTACCGATATTTGCAAAATCAACCATACACAGTTTTTGTTTTTAGAAACATCACACGAATGACAGAACATACAGAACAAAAAACAGGGGAAGGGAAGGAAGGGTGGATTAGTGCATCATATAAAAGTCAAATACATTAGTTGCAAGGTTTAAATTTCATAGAATTCTGTAATTGGCAGGTATTCAAGTATATTCTACAGTCCAAGAATTTGTTTACAGTGTCCCAGTGACCATGTAAACCAGTGGAGGCTCCTCAGAGGAGATAGGGGAGGACCATCCTCCTCAGTGATATTTCATAAAAATAAAAATAGTGAAACATTAAAAAAGTTAACCTTTTTAGATAAAACTATTCTAAATATGTTCATATGTCCCCAAATAATTGATTAAAATACACTGTTTTGCAATGAAGGCCTACAGTACATTCAACTAGCACCATGATGTAGCCGGAGGACGGCTAGATTCCATCCTCCTCTGGCTACATTGACTTCAATACAAAACTTAGGAGGCCTCACCCCCTTCCATAGACATGCATGGTAATTATGACCACTTCCGGAGGACGTCCTCCAACCAATCAAAGCTTTGCAGTATGAACTGACATGTTTTCCATCCAATCATAGAATTACGATCAGAGAACAAACCTAGTGAGTTGTATTGGGATTGTGCCGCAGAGCATTATAGGGGTTCTATGTGTTGAGAAGCATGGTGACAATGTTGGATAGAGATTATGAAGGAAGAGTGACAGTTTAGCATTTTTGGGACATTATTCAATCSAAATTCGTTTTTTCAAATTACAGGAGACAGAGGAGGTATATTATAAATTGTTTTCTTGGTTTTAGAACTTTATTTTTGTGTTCAGTTAGTGCAATTTATTTAAATTTGCTTTGCTAACTTCAGTAGCTAGCTAGCTACCAGCACGAGTGTGCAGTTTTCTCCGCAAGAATGGTAGAATGGCCAATGCTGCCGAAAATGTTGTGGACTTTCTGTTGAAGAACCACTTTCATTCTCTGGGGTACAAAGAAAAGGGCTCCCAAGTGGCGCAGTGGTCTAAGGCACTACATTTCAGTTAGAGGTGTCACTACAGACAACCTGGTTCGAATCCAGACTGACCAGCTGTGATTGGGAGTCCTGTAGGGCGGCGCACAATTCGCCCAGCGTCGTCTGAGTTTGGCCAGTCTAGGCCGTCATTGTAAATAAGAATTTGTTCTGAACTGACTAGTTAAATAAAAAAATAAATGTGAATTAAATTTGAGGGTTGACCTCTGCCTGAGATCAGTTTCATGAAGATGGATGAAAAGGTGAGGGTGTTCAATACTAACTTGAATCAAAAGTATATCTGGTTAACAGGGAGCCTTTCATCAGGCTGCCTTTATTGCTGACCTGCTTTATGGAAAGTCTGAGCCTCGGTCGAAAGATGGGTGCAGTGATCTGAAGAACATCGATCGTTCAGCTAAACGAAAGAAACAAAAAGCAGGGCATGCAAGAATTTGCTTTTAGGAGGACACGACGAGAGGGAAAGTTCCAATAACAAGGGCAACAAGGAGCTTGCACAGCGGTTGCATTAAGGAGAAGTTTATCTAAAGTTCCATGCATAACACTTGTATTTTCATCAACATTTATGATGAGTATTTCTGTAAATTGATGTGGCTCTCTGCAAAATCACTGGATGTTTTGGAAGCAAAACATTACTGAACGTAACGTGCCAATGTAAACTGAGATTTTTGGATATAAATATGAACTTTATCAAACAAAAGATACATGTATTGTGTAACATGAAGTCCTATGAGTGTCATCTGATGAAGATCATCAAAGGTTAGTGATTCATTTTATCTCTATTTCTGCTTTTTGTGACTCCTCTCTTTGGTTGGAAAATCGCTGTATGCTTTCTGTGACTAGTTGGTGATATGTTCTGCTTTCGCCGAAAAGCTTTTTTGAAATCGGACACTGTGGTTGGATTAACAAGAATTGTATCTTTAAAATGGTGTCTAATACTTGTATGTTTGAGAAATTTGAATTAGCTAGCGGAACCCCAGTCCTAGACAGGTTAACAGATCGAACATTTTGAATCCCACCATACCTTCTGCACAATGCAATCTGGTTACCATGTGATTATCTGAAGACAGCGCCCCACATACAAAATCATTAAAAACATTTTCCAAACTAACAGAGGTGTCACAAAAGTCAGAAATAGCGATTAAATAAATCACTTACCTTTGAAGATCTTCCTCTGTTTGCAATCGCAAGTGTCCCAGCTACACAACAAATGGTCATTTTGTTCGATAAAGTCCTTCTTTATATCCCAAAAAAGTAAATTTAGTTGGCGCGTTTGATTCAGTAATCCACCCGTTCCAGTCTTTCAACATGCAGACAAAGCAATCCCAAAAGTTACCAATAAACTTCGTCCAAACTAGTCAAACAACGTTTCTCATCAACCCTCTGGTACCCTAATATGTAAATAAACGATCAAATTTAAGACGGAGAATAGTATGTTCTATACCGGAGATAAATAATGAAGTGCGCGCCCTCATCCACGCGCGCCACAAGACTACAGTCCAAATGAGAGCCACCTTGAAAAACTACAAATTCTAGCTCATTTTTCAAAAAACAATCCTTAAACCCTTTCTAAAGACTGTTGACATCTAGTGGAAGCCATGGGAACTGCAATCTGTAAGGATTTCCTTTGAATATCCCATAGACAACTGTTTGAATGGGTGGTCACCTCAAAAAAATTAAATTACGCATAGATTCTCCTCGGGTTTTCACCTGCCATATCAGTTCTGTTATACTAACAGACATTATTTTAAAAGTCGTAGAAACTACAGAGTGTTGTCTATCCACTGCTACCAATTATATGCATATCCTAGCTTCTGGGACAGAGTAACAGGCAGTTTACTTTGGGCAGGTAAGTCATCCGAACTTCCGAATACTGCCCCCTAGCCCGAAGAAGTTAAATCTGGATTAACCAGTTGACATGCACCTGAAAGATATAGCTGTGATTGAAATTCTATGATTGCTGCTGTGGCAGGCTTGTCTGAGGGAAGGGTCACTAGAACGGTCTAGTAAGGGACTGCAAACCAAATTAAAGTCACCGCCCCTAACTAAGGGTACACTAAAGGTACACTTCTCATTCTGTAACCATCCTGAGGCTATCACATACTGTATCTACTGTCCTGGTCAATATGCAAGTTAGAAAGTTTGAAATACATAATTTTTGCATTTAGAATGCTGACCCTTAGAACCATTGCCACTTGGGGAGGAGAACACCTGACCCACACATCTTTCTCAATTTCTTAGATTATTCTGCATTCAAATGTGTCTCCTGCAACATTGCCACATCACAGTAAAGAGATTTTAAATGCACCAGAATTGTTTACCTTTAACGGTATTCTGAATTCCGTCTCACTTGTCTTATCTTAGTTACTGTGCTGTTCATAGCGATAGTAATTTGGCTGCACAGATCTGTACCTGTGCCCTCTGTGGGGCCTTCGTAGTTCTAATCTTGACATTATGTAATTTGCATCTGCACTGTAACAGTGGGGAGGGGGGAGAACATTGATTGTGGAGAAGAAAATGGAAGAAATAAAATAAATAACGTGTCATAAACGTGGTCAACTGGTGTACTAGACAGCTGTCAACACTGAAGGTGTAAATAAATGCCACCTTCCTGTAGCCTATCCGTGAAAGTATGGTGTACACATAACTAGGACAAAACTGCCCAGACCTCGTTAAAATTGTAATAACCATGTCATATGGTAATAGTGTTAAACATGCATCCCACATGGTTTACCAGGCATTTAGAGTGTATAATCAAGAGATCAAGAAGAGAAAAAATGGTTTTGGTGCTTGGTGTTGCACTGGGCAACGGCCCAAAGTATTAGACTAATAATAGTTTAGAGGTCAGCAAGATACAGAGCGATGTCTTTCTCTGACTGTGACACCTGGTTCTGAACTGCAGCCATGTCTTCCTCCAAACCACCATTGCATTTTTCTCTGCTCCCACCATCCTGTCGAGAATGGCTTTTGTGTCTTTGTTCAGGGTCACAATGTAATTGTTCATAGTGTCAAGTTGTCTTTGTAATATGTTCTGGATTTCGCAGCTGGCGCCTAGTGTGCCATCTTCACCGGTCACCCGACGTGACTTTGTTTATTTGAAAACAAAAACATTATTTATTTGAAGACCAAAAGCTACAACAGTTATTTGAATTAGTCTAAAAATATGATCATAAACACATGGTTTGGAGGTTTCTTAGATATTCATCTTAATATAGCCCAAAACTAAATTCATGAGGGCCATGGAATCGCCTCAACATTAGAGTAGACCACTTTTGCAGCTTCAAAATGACTAATACGTATATTTCCATAATGAGTGAGACACAAGGTAACACTTTACA
Source organism: Salvelinus sp. IW2-2015 (assembly GCF_002910315.2). Classification (NCBI taxonomy): domain Eukaryota; kingdom Metazoa; phylum Chordata; class Actinopteri; order Salmoniformes; family Salmonidae; genus Salvelinus; species Salvelinus sp. IW2-2015. The sequence goes on from NC_036842.1 coordinate 47,291,794, forward strand.
TCAAGCTCTTATACATGTGTAGTAACTTTTTGATTATTACAATAGAAATAGTGTTGTAACATAGGACTTGTTTTTTAATTGCATAATAATGGAGTTATTACATAAGTCACTATTCCTCGTGTATAGTAGTTCCAAAAACTCTCAGCTCATTGCTATGCAATTAAAATGCAATTACTAAAGTATTATGTAACAAAATGCTAATAAAAATGTTGCCCCAAAAGTAATTACATATCTATTACACCGGCACAAGAACATTTGAATGTTGTGTTACTGAGAATGCTAACAGTAACACAATATGGCGGCTACTATGTGTCGAAAGGAAACTAAATATCCCAAAACTGCCTTATTGAATCAACTACAGCCAAGGTAGGTTGAAAATAATTTGTTTGTATGTGTAAACTATCCCTTTAAAGACGGTATAGTGTCTGTTTGAAACAAGAATACTTAGCCTCAGATGGACAAAGAGGTTTGAAGTTGTTTTTGCTCAGCATCCAACTGGCTTTTTGTAATGTTTGCAAATGGCTTTGAATTACTCTGCAGTATTTTCAGGTATCATAAAATGCATTGCAGCATTCAACCTTTTCAGTGGCATGTTGAATGAGTCTTAAGTGTCACAACGTATTTATACTTATCTGTACAACATGTAATTGGTTTGACTCGACTATGTACACCGGGGGCAATGGACCATCAGAAATACTTTTTTTGTGCAGATCAAACGAAAACTTTATTTCCAAAACATTATATATGCATTTTCAGAAATATTGGTAAATTAGCTTTCATTATTTAAAGAACTTCTGAAATAGATCGGTGTGTTTTTTTCACCATCTAATCATGGAATGGGGTTGTTCAGTTTCTTTGAAATCTATCACTTAGATTCATTTCAGAGAGACAAATAATCACGGTTTCTTGCGAAACCTCACTCTCAGAGAAATAGGTAGTACTGCTTGTGTTTTACACAGTCAAATGTGACGAATACATTGATGCATTTGTGACATCAATATTTGAAAACATGTTAAAATAAATGAATAAATACAGTAACATGGTGTATCTATGTCAAATATTTACATTTGACATTTTAGTCAAATGTAGCAGATTCTCTTATCCAGAGCGACTTACAGTTAGTGCATTCATCTTAAGATAGCTAGGTGAGACAATCACATATCACAGTTAAATATACAGGATACCAACATTCCATTTCAGCAAAACAATGGATATACAGTATAGCGTTTTGCAACAAAACCCATTTTAATACACATCTAAAATCTATGAATAAAATAAAATAATCTGATGAAAAACACTAATATGAAAAATGTGTGTATATAGCATTTGGAAACAAAAAAATCCAATATGACAGTCAGATAGAAATATAATGAATAGAGCACACACTATTCTAATCTATCTTCAACATGCAGTTCCAGATACAGCCCTGCCATTAGATGACGGCAGCCAATCCAATAGTTTCATTTCCTGAGATCTATATTAATCTGTATAATTTTTTTAAAGTAGTTGCTTTCTCTATGTATTCAAGTAATTACTTTCTGAGTTCTGTATTCAAATAGTTGTTGCCTAAGTAACTATTTGTTCCCCCGTAAAAATTGTTACTTTCCACAAAGCATAGTTAAAACTATAGTTATCCCAGAAATGGATTCTTTCCAATTGGCTGTTCTGAAGGCATAATGTATAAAGACTTTGTAGTCTTTAAAATCACCCCAGCAGCACACAATCAAGCCAAATTGATTTGTGTATTGCCTGCTTGATGTGTCTTGCCTGCTTGACCACATATGCATGTGATTCTTATATCTCTGCATCAGTGCATAGGCTGAAGGGGAGCTTGTCTTATTGAAATGTTTGTATTTTCTCACTGTGTGTTTGATTACAAGGACAGAGTGGCTTAGACATGATGTCCTTTGCTACAAGTAAGGGTCTTCTACCTCCTTAGATGTTTTCAGAGTAATCTTCTAATCAATTCTAAGCCCCAGCGTATGCACTTGCAATGCATGTCATTCAGGGAGAGAACGAGGGAGAGAAACAAGGATCCAAAAAGCCCCCTTTCCCTTTGCCGTCTTATAGACTTGACTTGTCACTTAGTGTCCCATCTCTCCACTTTGGGAAGCACACCTGTCACCCGCTGTCTGTGAATGGGGTTGTCACGGAGCACGCCTTTTTGATCAGGTATCTGCACTGGTTTTATGTTTATTTAATGGTGGTAGCGGTTATATTGACGGGGTGTGCCGCAAGCCCCGTCAGAATTAATTTGCGCGGGGCCTCTCGATGTCTCCTCCTCCGTGGGTGTTGAGACGTTATTATCTCCCTGTCACAATCCTTTCTTCGCTGTTCCCTCTCCATCGGGTTGTGCTGTTTTGTCGCTCCCTCAGTGCTTATGAATGCACTGCCCTTCAAGAGAATGGAGGGAGAGGGAAAAACATGGCATCAATAGAAGCCAGCCTTCAAATCCTGCCCACGCTGAAAAGCAAGCGCACCATGACGCTAGCAAGGCTTGAGCTAAGAAATAGCTTGGGCTAATGTTCCTATCGACCCAGTAAGGCCAGCAGGCTAGTCTCTTTTTATTGGTATGTAACTGTTATGAAAGTTGTATTGTCAATTTGTTTTGTATTTAAACGCCACTTTAAACGTGTACATGACACTGCAAGAAAATGTCCCCATGTGAACAAGAAAGTCAGTAAAGTAAAGGCTACCCAATGGGCGCAGACGTCAATTCAATGTCTATTCCACGTTGGTTCAACATGACGTTGAAACAACATTTATTCAGCAGTGTGTGCCCAGTGGGTATGCTCCACTGTTTCAGAGGTGTCACTGAGCTGTGGATACTTGTCAGGAAGTATCATTCACATTCAAAACTTCACCTACCTAGCCCAGCTCAAGTACATTTCTCACCAGGCAGTATATTGTTGAGTAATTACTGTTTGGAGAATGCTAGTTATCGAGTTACGAATCTTGATATCAAGTTTGTAACTGACAGCAAACTGACAGGGGTGAGTTTCCCAAAGTGTTTGTATCTAATGTGGTACCTTATTTCCTTCAAGAACCCAGAAGCACACAACTCGTGGAAGAAAAGTTTTTAATTTGACAAGTTTGGTTAGTTCACACACCGAAGATTGACCGCCAAACATTGTTTTTATATTTGTCAATCCCTCGTAGTTGAATGGCTGGAGAGAAATAACGTATTACCGACAGCTAATTAGTATTATGTTCGGTCAATGATTGATAGTGATGAAGCCAGCCACCCTGCTTTGTTTACAGTGCAACTTAAAATCAAAGAAAGTTTAAATGGATTTTGGTACATGTGACTGCCCTAATAGGTATGCTGTTTTGCTTTGGGCATACTGTAAATGAATATACACTACCGTTCAAAAGTTTGGGGTCACTTAGAAATGTCCTTGTTTTTGAAAGAAAGGCACATTTTCTGTCAATTAAAATAACAAATTTTGACCCCCCTTTGTCTGTGGAACTTGTTCAGTTTATGTCTCAGTTGTTGAATATTGTTACGTATATATTTATACAAATATTCACACATATTAAGTTTGCAGAAAATAAAACGCTGACAGTGAGAGGACATTCATTATTTTGGTGAGTTTCTATGCATTCATTTTCTATACATTGATTCCAATGTATACAAGCCACTGTATTAAGTCCTGTAGTCCCTTTGAAAACCCCAGAATGTCCTCTCAATGATGTGTGGGGGTGTGACCTTGACAACTTTATCTTCCTGTTTCTTAAAGAAATGTCTGTCATCAAATTTAGCTCATTTTATGAAAATTTTAAAAGTACTGTGTAATCATGAATTATACTTTTTGTGAATTTGATATTCAATTTGTTTTCTAGTCAGTGATTATCTCAGGAATAATTAAGTGTGTTTTCAGGACTGTGGAATATGTTTTTCACATTAAATAAGAGTTAAATAAGAGCTTATCAAAAATGTATTCTGTCGTTGACACCTTGATGCTTCAACTATGTTGTGCACCTCTGTAATGTTAATTTGTACATATTTACTATGCCTTTGGAAAGCGTGCCCCTAGACATTTTCCAGATATTGTTGTGTTACAAAGCCTGAATTTAAAATGGATAACTTTGAGATTTTGTCACTGACCAACAGATAATTGTATGTGTGTGGTACAGAGATGAGGTAGTCATTCAAAAATCATGTTAAACACTATTATTGTACACAGAGTAAGTCCATGCAACTTACAGTGCCTTGCAAAAGTATTCATCCCCCTTGGCGTTTTTCCTATATTGTTGCAGTACAACCTGTAATTTAAATATATTTTTATTTGGATTTCATCTAATGGACATACACAAAATAGTCCAAATTGATTAAATAAAATGAAAAAAAATGACAGAAAGTGGTGTGTGCATATGTTTTCACCCCCTTTGCTTTAAAGCCCCTAAATAAGATCTGGTGCAACCAATTACCTTCAGAAGTCACATAATTAGTTAAATAAAGTCCAACCGTGTGCAATCTAAGCGTCACATGATCTGTCACAGGTTCTCAGTATACACCTGTTCTGAAAGGTCCCAAAGTCTGCAACACCACTAAGCAAGGCACACCACCAAGCAAGCAGCGCCAGGAAGACCAAGGAGCTCTCCAAACAGGTCAGAGACAAAGTTGTGGAGAAGTACAGATCAGGGTTGGATTCTAAAAAATATCAGGTACTTTGAACATCCCACGGAGCACCATTAAATCCATTATTAAAAAATTGAAAGAATATGGCACCACAACAACAGTGGGCCGCCCACCACAATTCACGGACCAGGCAAGGAGGGCATTATTCAGAGAGGCAACAAATAGACCAAAGATAACCCTGAAGGAGATGCAAAGGTCCACAGCGGAGATTTGAGTATCTGTACATAGGACCACTTTACGTAAGAGTGGCCAGAAAAAAGCCATTGCTTAACTTCTTTGGGGTAGGGGGCAGTATTTTCACGTCCGGATGAAAAGCATGCCCAGAGTAAACGGCCTGCTACAAAGCCTTAAAATCTAGAATATGCATATTATTAGTAGATTTGGATAGAAAACAATCTGAAGTTTCAAAAACTGTTTGAATGATGTCTGTGGGAATAACATAACACACATGGTAGGCAAAAACCTGAGAAAAAAATCCAACCAGGAAGTGGGAAATCTGAGGTTGGTCGACCTTGTCTGATGCTTCTACTGTGAGGTGGGGCCGAAGGAGAGAGGAATGAGTCTGCACTTCCTAAGGCTTCCACTAGATGTCAACAGTCTTTAGAACCTTGTCTGATGCTTCTACTGTGAGGTGGGGGCGAATGAGAGGGGAATGAGTCAAAGGTCTGCCAGCAGCCATGAGCTGACCATGCTCTGACCATGCGCGTTCACATGAGAGTTCGCTCCCGTTCCATTTGCTTTCTCCGGTTGGAACATTATTGAAGAATTATGTTAAAAACATCCTAAAGATTGATTCAACACTTCCTTTGTCATGTTTTTCCGAACTGTAATATAACTTTTTTAACTTTTCGTCCGTACTTTCCGCTGGACTTGCCCGCGCGTCTTGAGTTTGGAAAGTGTACCGAACGCTAGAACAACAAGGAGGAATTTGGACATAAATTATGGACATTATCGAACAAAACAAACATTTATTGTTGAACTGGGATTCCTGGGAGTGCATTCTGATGAAGATCATCAAAGGTAAGTGAATGTTTATAATGTTATTTCTGACATGTTGACTGCACAATATGGCGGATATATTTGTGTCTTGATTGGGCTCTGAGCGCCGACTCAGATTATTGCATGGTTTGCTTTTTCCGTAAAGCTTTTTTGAAATCTGATACTGTGGTTGCATTAAGGAGAAGTACATCTAAAATTCCATGTATAACAGTTGTATCTTTTAGCAATGTTTATTATGAGTATTCCTGTAAATTGATGTGGCTCTCTGCAAAATCAAAGGATGTTTTGGAACTTTTGAACATAATGCGCCAATGTAAACTCAGATTTTTGGAAATAAATATGAAGTTTACCGAACAAAACATACATGTATTGTGTAACATAAAGTCCTATGAGTGTCATCTGATGAAGATCAAAGGTTAGTGATTAATTTTATCTCTATTTCTGCTTTTTGTGAATCCTCTCTTTGGCTGGAAAAATGGCTGTGTTATTCTGTGAATAGGCACTCACCTAACATAATCGTTTGGTGTGCTTTTGTCGTAAAGCCTTTTTGAAATCGGACACTGTGGCTGGATTTCAAAACAAGTGTATCTTTAAAATGGTGTAAAATGCATGTATGCAGGAATTTAATTTAATTTAATTATGGGATTTCTGTTGTTTTGAATTTGGCGCCCTGCAGTTTCACTGGCTGTTGAAGAGGTGGGATGCTACCGTCTCACGTACCCTAGAGAGATTTAAAGAAAAAAATAAGCAAACACGTTTGGTGTTTGCCTAAAGGCATGTGGGAGACTTCCCAAACATATGGAAGAAGGTACTCTGATCAGATGAGACGACAATGTAGCTTTTGGGCCAACAAGGAAAACAAAAGGCAGGCAACAAAGAGTCCAAAGATAACCCCGAAGGAGCTGCAAAGCTCCACAGCGGAGAATGGAGTATCTGTCCATAGGATCACTTTAAGCCGTACACTCCACAGAGGTGGGCTTTACGGAAGAGTGGCAAGAAAAAAAGCCATTGCTTAAAGCAAACATGTGGGAGACTCCCAAAATATATGTAAGAAGGTACTCTGGTAAGATCAGACTAAAATTGAGCTTTTTGGCCATCAAGGAAAACGCTATGTCTAACGCAAACCCAACACCCCTCATCACCCCGAGAACACCATCCCCAAGGTGAAGCATGGTGGTGACAGCATCATGCTGTGGGGATGTTATTCATCGGCAGGGACTGGGAAACTGGTCAGAATTGAAGGAGTGATGGATGGCGCTAAATACAGGGAAATTCTTGAGGGAAACCTGTTTCAGTCTTCCAGAGATTTGAGACTGGGATGGAAGTTCACCTTCCAGCAGGACAATGACCCTAAGCATACTGCTAAAGCAAAACTCGAGTGGTTTAAGGGGAAACATTTAAATGTCTTGGAATGAACTAGTCAAAGCCCAGACCTCAATCCAATTGAGAATCTGTGGTACGACTTAAACATTGCTGTACACCAGCGGAACCCGTCCAACTTGAAGGAGCTGGGGCAGTTTTGGCTTGAAGAAAGGGCAAAAATCCCAGTGGCTAGATGTGCCAAGCTTATAGAGACATACCCCCAAGAGAATTGGGGGGGGGGGGGTGAATAGTTATGCATGCCCAAGTCATCTGTATTTTTTTGCATCATTAAAGTGGTAGGCATGTTGTGTAAATCAAATGATACAAAGTAGGAAATAGGAAAAATGCCAAGGGAGGTGAATACTTTCGCAAGCCACTGTATTATGTGACTTGTTAAGCAGATGTTTATTCCTGTTATTTAGGTTATTAATGCTTGGCACAACAAAGAGCTTAAATACTGATTGACTCCAGACAATGCAGCTTTTCATTTTTTATAAATTTGTAAACATTTTGAAAAACAATTTCAGCTTAACATTATGGGGTATTGTGAATACTCCCTTTCTGAAGGCATGGTGAAGTCATAAACCTTTTCACACGTACCAACAAACAGGTGTGATCATTCTATGGTGGACTCAACAGTGTACCCTCAAAGTTTGATTAGAGCGCTTATCCAGTCCAGTTTCGATTGACCAACAGTTAGAATTTGAGCTGGCCACACTGTTTTTCCACAGAAACATTTAGCAGAAACATAATTAGTAAGGACTATGTCCTGAATATGACACGTTTATTTTTGTATGCACTGTTCAGACATTCACAGAAATAGGAATAGTGTACACAATCATCCAAACCTTAGAATGTAAGCTACATTAGTCCTTGCGCTAACTGAGGAAATATTGACGTAACACAAGTGGCCATATTTAGATAACTCTCAGCTGATAGAAACCGCAATTACTATTTATAATTAATCACATCATGGGTGATCTCAAAATAATTCAGTAAAACACTTTCTAGAAATCGAAAGTAATCTGATAATGGGTAGTTTGTGCACGCCGCCATGTTTGTTTTTTGCGTCAACCAAAGATAAGAGGAGACCAGATGAGTTTGGTCTGTTTGCAGTATGCATGTTGAAGGTGGTGTGTCTTCTACAATCAATTCACTTCCCTTCATTCACTTCCCGAAGTTTACCCGAAAGATGAGGTAACCATTCCTTCACCTCATTATAACATATTTGGTCTGACAGACGTTTACGTGACACCCAGAATGCGTTGTATAATGTCAACAAACATGGCCCCACACATAGCTGGCTAACACCTTATCATTAGCATATTATAATTAGTACAACCTTCAAAAAGGTATTTTACACACATCAAAGGTGGCTATTACACAATCTATGCAATAATCGGAATGCATTATTTGTCACCAGAACTTGAAAACTGTAAGTACATTATGCTCCATACATACTTCATGCTACAGTAGAAACGACAACACGATTTACAGATAATAAGGCACTTACTTTCATAGGAATGCACACATGCCCAAAGTTATTATTTGTAAGGAAAACAACAATGGAGTCAAATGCGAATACCCTTGCCTGTTTTCTGGACTCTGTACACGCCTGCCTGACCATTCTGTCTGCCCTGACCTCGAGCCTGCCTACCACACTGTACCTCCTGGACTCTGAACTGGTTTTGACCTTTTGCCTGTCCACGACCATTCTCTTGCCTACCCCTTTTGGATTATTAATAAATATCAAAGACTCAAACCATCTGCCTCCCTTGTCTGCATCTGGGTCTCGCCTTGTGCCCTTATAGTTACTACATGATTCCATGTGTGTTATTTCATAGTTTTGATGTCTTCACTATTATTCTACAATTGGGAAAATTGTAAAAAAATTAAGAAAAATCATTGAATGAGTAGGCGTGTCCAAACTTTTGACTGGTACTGTATGCCTAGCTTTAGGTAGTGGTAAATCACTGGCCAGTGTTGGTTACAATTGAGATGAGCTGTGTGGGAGATTTTAGCGCGTATCGATGGTTTATTGAGATATCAGCTGGCGATTAATCTAGTGGCTTTCGATTGTTGCAATTTGCCCATAAGGTATTTTTCTCTGAGTCTCCTCTTTCTGATGTTGTTCTTTACTTTACAGTAGACTACAGAAGATTTACAAGTACCAGAGATTTACAAGTAGGCCAATCGGATGTCAATGGGTTAAATGCAGTATGCCAGAGCCAGCTAGTCGAGTGTTACTGTGAAAGAGTCTGTCACATTTCTGCTGCACCCTCGGCACCCGTCTCACCAGCCATGCTCGAAGTACCAGAGGGGGTAATAAAAAGCAAGGGCATTCACCACACCATCCGCATCCACCTTTTCATACCCTCCCCACTCACAATGAGGAAGGACATGATGTGTTAAACACTGCAGGCTACTCGTTCTGTAAAACTCACTATGAAGGAGAGGAGATTGTGCCAGTGGGCGTAGACAGAGATGACAAATCGTTATTCCTGAGGTTTAATAAGACAGATGTGTGTGAATGAGTGCTATAACGAAATCTCTTCATAAAGAAAAGAAGCAAAGCAAGACGTTATGGGTCACATTTCTGGTCAAATGTCATACTTTCATGTCCAGACAGCCCTTTACCTCCACAAGGGAAACTATACTTTCACAGACAACAACCATTCAACCTCCCTTCTTCTCCATTTAAAACCTTTACATGACTAATGTACATTACATTTAAAACAATGACCAAACTGAAATATAAATCAGGAAAAACTGTTGTATTCTATTACAGATTAAAAATCTCCCATCTTGGATGTGTATCCCATATCCTAAAACTGCATTTAGGCACCACACAACCTTTGCACAAAGTTACTTTGCAATAGTATCCTGGATTTGAGCACAACACCACATTGACAGAAAGATTAAAGGAAAGGATGCACGATATACTGTATATTCCACAAATCTAACAACATAGATTGATTATTTGCTGTCTAAATGGCCTTAATGCTAAAGTTTATTAAAAGTAAAATATTTATACACTTTTGCAAATTGAATTACTTTTATCAAAAACTCATATACCAACAATACATTGCGGCTTTGACGTCAAGAAAGGAACAGCCCGCTGGTGGCGACTTGGGGAAGTAGGTACTAAAGTGTCCAAAGAGTTTTGTCATGTTATGTTGCTAGTAGATGATAAAAACAAAGACATTTGACTATTTAAGTGCTCCAAGCCATGCACAACTAACTGGCCCACTTGATTCTAGCATGGTGTGAGTGGATGGAATAAGCTAGCAAGCAAGCTACAAAAACTCCATCAACACTGCACATTTTGCAGAAATGAATGGTCAAATACCAATCGGATTAATGCCATTATTTATTTCAAGGTACATGACCAAACGTATGTGGACACTTGCTCGTCGAACATCTCATTCCAAAGTCATGGGCGTTAATGTGGAGATGGTCCCCAGTTTGCTGCTATAACAGCCTCTACTCTTCTGGGTAGGCTTTCCGCTAGATGTTGGAACATTGCTGCGGGGACTTACTTCCATTCAGCCGTGAGGTCGGGCACTGATGTTGAACGATTAGGCCTGGCTCCCAGTCGGCATTCCAATTCATCCCAAAGGTGTTCGATGGGGTTGAGGTCAAGGCTCTGTGCAGCCCAGTCAAGTTCTTCCACACCGATCTCAACAAAGCATTTCTGTATGTACGTTGCTTTATGCCACGGGTGCATTGTCATGCTGAAAAAGTAAAGGGCCTTCACAAGCCCAGAATTGACTAGAATGTCATTGTATCCTATAGCTTTAAGATTTCATTTCACTGGAACTAAGGAGCCGGAAACATGAAAAACAGCCCCAGACCATTATTCCTCACCAAACTTTACAGTTGGAACTACATATTCGGGCAGGTAACGTTCTCCTGGCATCTGCGAAACCAAGATTCGTCCATCAGACTGACAGATGGTGAAGTGTAATTCATCACTCCATGAACGCGTTTCCACTGCTCCAGAGTCCAATGGCGGCAAGCTTTACACCACTCCACCCGACGCTTAGCATTGCACATGGTGATCTTAGGCTTGAGTGCGGCTGCTCGGCCATGGAAACCCATTTCATGAAGCTGCCGACAAACAGTTATTGCGCTGACATTGCTTCCAGAGGCAGTTTGGAACTCGGTAGTGAGTGTTGCAAAAGATTTTAAATGCTACGCATTTCAGCACTCGGCGGTCCCGTTCTGTGAGCTGGTGCGGCCTACCACTTCACAGCTGCGCTGTTGTTGCTCCTAGACATTTCCACTTCACAATTACAGCATTTACAGTTGACCGGGGCAGCTCTAGCAGGGCAGAAATGTGAAAACTGACTTGTTGGAAAGGTGGCATCCTATGATGGTGCCACATTGAAGGTCACTGAGCTCTTCAGTAAGGCCATTCTACTGCCAATGTTTGTCTATGGAGATTGCATGGCCATGTGCTCAATTTTATGCAACGGGTGTGGCTGAAATAGCCGAATCCAGTAGTTTGAAGGGATGTCCACATACTWTTGTATATATAGTGTATGTCTTATTTTTGCTGACCTGATTGTCCTTTATTGGTTGATATAATTTGCAGGATATCATGGTAGCCAATGTTTATTTGAGCTATTATACCTGGATATACTGTTACTGCTGCTGTTGTTACTGCTGTAACGTTAGCACTCAGGTTAGCATGTGGCTAGCTTTAGCTACCATCGGCCAACAACAGAGTTGTAGCCAGTTTGGATATAGACGTTCAATGTATACTATGATGGTAAAGGTTAATCWTGATTTTGTGTAACAGTACGAGAATATATATTTTTTATTTAACTAAGAACAATTAAGAACAAATTACTTTTTACAATGACGACCTACCAAGAGGCAAAAGGCCTCCTGCAGGGACAGGTCTGGGAATAAAAATAAAAATGTAGAACAAAATGCACATCATGACAAGAGAGACACCACACCACTACATGAAGAGAGCTAAGACAACAACACAGCATGGCAGCAAACACATTACAACAACACGGTAGAAATACAACATGAGAGCAGCACAAACATGGTGTTTACATTATTAGGCACAGGCAACAGCACAAAGGGGAGAAAGGTATAGACAACAACACATCACCTGAAGTAGCTACATGTAAGAGTGTCCATGATTGAGTTTGAATGTAAAGATGGAGATAAAACTGTCCAGTTTGAGKTTTTTTTTCAGCTCGTTCCAGGTGCTAGCCGCAGCGAACTGAAAAGAGGAGTGACACAGTGATGTGTGTGCTTTGGGGACCTTTAACAGAATGTGACTGGCAGAACGGGTGTTGTATGTGGAGGATGAGGTTTAGGGATAGGGGGGAGTGCGGCCTAAGAGGGTTTTATAAATAAGCATCAACCAGTGGGTCTTGTGCAGGGTATACAAGATGGCCCTATAAGGAGATGGTCCTATGATGTGTCCTATAAGGAGCATTGGTGGCAAATCTGATGGCCGAATGATAAAGAACATCTAGCCGCTTGAGAGCACCCTTACCTGCCGATCTATAAAGCCGTAATGTAGCATGAGTAGGATTTTCATCTGAATCAGAGTTAGTTTGGCAGCTGGGGTGAAAGAGGAGCGATTAGAAAAGAGGAAACCAAGTCTAGATTGAACCTTAGCCTGCAACTTGGATATGTGACGAGAGAAGGACAGTGTAATGTCTAGCCATATTCCCAAGTATTTGTTTAATGTGACCACCTCAAGCTCTAAGCCCTTAGAGCTTATCACGTTTGAGGTATGACCCAGATGCGGAGAGAGTTGAAGAAACAAAAGTTTATTCCTAAAGGGCAGCCAAACGACAGGTCAAGGCAGGCAGGGGTCAATAATCCAGAGAAGGTATAAAATGGCAGGCAGTCTCAGGGTCAGGCCAGGCARAACGGTCAAAACTGGGAAGGACTAGAAAACAGGAGCAGGAAAACATGCAGGAGCAGGGAAACAAATGCTGGTAGGTTTGACGAACAAAACAAACTGGCAACAGACAAACAGAGAACACAGGTATAAATACATAGGGATAAATAAAGGGGAAGATGGGTGACACCTTGTGGGGGGTGGAGACAATCACAAAGACAGGTGAAACAGATCAGGGTGTGACAGTACCCGGGAGACAAAGAGCTGTGAGACATGTGTTTAACTCTGGACACATGAAAGGTGGGATGTACAACAAAGGGTACGGGGCAACAGAAGACAAACAGCAGAAGGCTAATAATTTTTGAGATGGGAAACGGGCCAATAAACGGGGGGGAGAGTTTGCGGGATACCACCCGGAGGTGCAGATCCCAGGAGGATAGCCATACCTTCTGCCCAAGACGATACCAGGGAGGCGCGGTCCGGTGGCGATCTGCTTCTTGTTGATACCTGGAGATGGTCWTGGAGGGACGACCGGGCTCTCCTCCAGGTACGACAACAGCGGTGGACCAACATCTGGGCAGAAGGTATGCCGACCTCTTCTGCCTGCTCAGGGAAGAGCGGGGGCTGAAACTCCAGGCAACACTCAAATGACGATAGGCCCGTGGCAGATCAGAGAAGGGTGTTATGGGCGTATTCCACCCACACAAGCTCATGGCTCCAGGTGGTGGGGTTGGCGGAGACCAGGCAGTGCAGGGTAATCTGGTCCTGGTTGGCTCGCTCCGACTAGCCGTTGGACTGGGGGGTGGAACCTGGAGGACAGGCTGGTCGACGACCCAATGAGGGTGCAAAACACCTTCCAGAATCATGGACGAGAACTGAGGACCCTTGTCGGAGACCATGTCCACGGGCAGTCCATGGATCCGGAAGATGTGCTGCACCATGAGCAGGGCCGTTTCCTTGGCAGAGGGTAGTTTGGGGAGAGGAATGAAGTGGGCGGCCTTGGAAAAGTGATCAGGCACAAACATCCAGTTATCTGGACCCCCCCCGGGATTCGGCTGGGAACACTGCGCCTCCCGAACCTGCTTCCCTATTTCCCAGCTGAGTGCCGTCGCCAGGCACGAGGTGGGAAGGATGGTCTCAGATTCTGGGATAGTAGCATTCTGTAAGGCCCAACGCAGGAGATTAGAAGCAGGTATAGGGAGTGAACCATTTAATACAGACAGACATGCAACGGAACAGGGACAACGTCTGAACATAAACACAACCCGACAAACAATGCTATTACAGAGAACAACACAGAGGAGCAGATATATATGCAGGGGCAATCAACAAAGTGAGTCCAGGTGAGTCCAATGAGTGCAGCTGTGTGTAATGATGGTAACAGGTGCGTATGATGACAGGTATCCCGGCGCCCTCGAGCGCCAGGGAGGGGGAATGGGAGCAGGCGTGAAAGAGGTAGTAGTCTCACCAGTGGTGAGGCATTCTTCATTCCAAACCACATGCCCTTTGTCTAGGAGGTGTTCAGAACAAGGTTAAGGGCAGAGGAAGCTTGTTGGACAATAAGAAAGCTTTGTTGTGGAGTGTTTAACACAAAATCCGGAGAGGGGCCAGACCATCATCTGCATATAAATGGATGAGAGAGCCTTTTTCTGCCTGAACTATGCTGTTGATTAAAATTGAGAAGAGCGAGGCCGCCTAGGATCGAGCCTTGGGGTACTCCCTTGGTGACTGGCAGTGGCTGAGACAGCAGATGTTCTCACTTTCACACTGCGCTTAGGGTTAGGGTCAGGGCCAAAGACTACTCAGAGACACCAATACTCTCTAGCAGACTCACAAGAAAGGAATATATCAAAAGCTTTGGCCAACTCAATACAAATAGCAGCACAACATTGCTTAGAATCAAGGGCAGAGGTGACATTAGTTAGGACCTTTAACCTCTCTAGGGTATAGCGTCCCACCTCGTCAACTGCAGTGCGCCAAATTCAAAACAGAAATCCCATAATTTAATTTCAAACATACAAGTATTTTACACCATTTTAAAGCTACACTTGTTGTAAATCCAGCCAAAGTGTCCGATTTCAAAAAGGTTTTACGACGAAAGCACACCAAACGATTATGTTAGGTATGAGCCAAGTCACAGAAAAAGACAGCCATTTTCCAGCTAAAGAGAGCAGTAACAAAAAGCAGAAAGAGATAAAATTAATCACTATCCTTTGATAATGTTCATCAGATGACACTCATAGGACTTCATGTTACACAATACATGTATTTTTTGTTCGGTAAAGTTCATATTTATATCAAAAAATTTGAGTTTAGGCAAGACGCTACTATATCACTTGGTAAAAAGCCTGAGAAAATGCAGAGCGCCAAATTAAAATTAATTATTACTATAAAATCTAACTTTCATTAAATCACAAATGAAAGATACCAAATTAAAGCTACACTGGTTGTGAATCCAGCCAACATGTCAGAATTCAAATAGGCTTTTCAGCRAAAGCATACGATGYTATTATCTGAGCATAGCACCATAGTAAACAAAAGAGAGAAAACATTTCAACCCTGCAGGCGCGACACAAGACGCAGAAATAAAAATATAATTCATGCCTTACCTTTGACGAGCTTCTGTTGTTGGCACTCCAATATGTCCCATAAACATCACAAATGGTCCTTTTGTTCGATTAATTCCGTCGATATATATCCAAAATGTCCATTTATTTGGCGCGTTTGATCCAGAAAAACACCGGTTCCAACTTGCTCAAACGTGACGACAAAATATCTCAAAGGTTACCTGTAAACCTTGCCAAAAAATGTCAAACTACTTTTGTAATACAACTTTAGGTATTTTTTTACGTTAATAATCGATAAAATTGAAGACGGGATGATATCAAATCAAGTTTATTTTATATAGCCCTTCGTACATCAGCTAATATCTCGAAGTGCTGTACAGAAGCCCAGCCTAAAACCCCAAACAGCAAGCAATGCAGGTGTAGAAGCAAAATTGAAGACGGGATGATATGTGTTCAATACAGGATTCAAACGAAATGTAGCATGCCTTCTGTTTGATTGAAGCGCATGTCCAGGACATCTGGAGTGCCTCGACTTCAAGATGGCCGTATTTCTTCATTACACAAAGGAATAACCTCAACCTATTTCTCAGGACTGTTGACATCTAGTGGAAGCTGTAGGAACTGCAAGCAATTCGCTTAGAAATCTGGTTTCCCAATGAAAGCTCATTGAAAAGACAGTGACCTCAAAAATAAAAAAATCTGAATGGTTTGTCCTCAGGGTTTTTCTGCTAAATAAGTTCTGTTATTCTCACAGACATGATTCAAACAGTTTTAGAAACTTCAGAGTGTTTTCTATCCAAATCTACTAATAATATGCATATCTTATCTCCTGGGGATGAGTAACTGGCAGTTGAATTTGGGTATGCTTTTCATCCAAAAGTGAAAATGCTGCCCCCTACCCTAGAGAAGTTAAGGTTGCAGTGACACAACCATAACCTGAGAAAAAAAACAGATTGCATACCAGAGAGAAAACAATAGACACCAAGAAAGCCAGTCAGTTGATTATTTATAAGTTTTTCCAAAACTTTTGGTAAACAGGGCAATATAGAAATGGTCCTCTAACAGTTAGGATCAGCTTGATCTCCTATTTGGCTGCCTTCCAGGCAATGGGAACCTCCCCAGAGAGGAGAGACAGGTTAAAAAAGGTGAGAGGTAAGCTTGGCGATGATAGGGGCTCAACCTTAAAGAGGAAAGGATATAAACCATATGACCCAGATGTTTTTTGGTGTCAAGCTTAAGGAGCTCATTTAGCACCTCACTCAGTGACTGCCTGCAGGGAGAATCTGCGAAGCAGGGCAGGGGGAAAAGAGGGAGGACCATCAGGGCTAGTCACATTAGAAGGTCTGGGAGATGAGGAAGTGTTGGACAAGCGAATCAAATAAAATTTTATTCGTCACATGCGCCAAATACAACAGGTGTAGACCTTACAGTGAAATGCTTACTTACGAGCCCCTAACCAAGAATGCAGTTTATTTTAAAAAATGCAGATAGGAATAAGAGATTAAAGTAACAAGTAATTATAAAGAGCAGCAGTGAAATAACAATAGCGAGACTATATAAAGGGGGGTACYGATACAGGGTCAATGTGCGGGGGCACCAGTTATTTGAGGTAGTATGTACATGTAGGTAAGGTTATTAACCTCTCTTGGGTACGTGAGACGTTAGCGTCCCACCTCTTCAACAGCCAGTGAAACTGCTGGGCGCCAAATTCAAATACAGAAATACTCATTATAAAAATTCAGAAAACAAAACATATTTTACATAGGTTTAAAGATTAACTTTTTGTGAATTAAACCACGGTGTCAGATTTAAAAAATGCTTTACGGCAAAAGCATACCTTACGATTATTTGAGAAYATAGCCCACTAGACAATTCATTACAAACAGTAACCAGCCAAGTAGAACAGTTACACAAGTCAGAAATAGAGATAAAATTAATCCCTTACCTTTTATGATCTTCATATGGTTGCACTCAGCATTTACTCAATAAATGTTCCTTTTGTTTGATAAAGTCTCTTTATATCCAAAAACCTCAGTTTTGTTCGCGCGTTTTCTTCAGTAATCCACAGGCTCAAACGCAGTCAAAACAGGAAGACAACAAAATCCAAATTGTATCCGTAAAGTTCATAGAAACATGTCAAAGATGTTTATATTCAATCCTCAGGTTGTTTTTAGACTAAATAATCGATAATATTTCAACCGGACAATAACGTCGTCAATTTAAAAGGTAAACAAGAAACGCACTCTCTCCTTCTCGCGCATGAAAAAGCTCTGTGACACTTTAGGGGTCGACTCATTGAGACTGCTCTTACTTCTTCATTTTTCAGAATACAAGCCTGAAACAATTTCTAAAGACTGTTGACATCTAGTGGAAGGCATAGAAACTGCAATTTGAGTCATAAGTCAATGGATACTGTAATGGCATTGAATAGAAAACTACAAAACCAAAAAAAAAACTACTTCCTGAATGGATTCTTCTCAGGTTTTCACCTGCCAAATCAGTTCTGTTATACTCACAGACACTATTTTAACAGTTTTGGAAACTTTAGTGTTTTCTATCCAAATGTACCAGTTATATGCATATCATATCTTCTGGGCCCGAGAAGCAGGCAGTTTAATTTGGGCATGCATTTCATCCAAAATTCCGAATCCTGCCCCCTACCCTAGAGAAGTTAAAGTGACTATGCATACATGACAACAGTGAGTAGAAGTGGTGTATAGAGGGGGTGAGAGGGGGGCACTGCAAATAGTCTGGGTAGCCATTTGACTAGATGTTCAGGAGTCTTATGGCTTGGGAGTAGAAGCTGTTTAGAAGCCTCTTGGACCTAGACTTGGCACTCCGGTACCGCTTACTGTGCGATAGCAGAGAGAACAGTCTATGACTAGGGTGGCTGGAGTCTTCGACAATTGTTAGGGCCTTCCTCTGACACCGCCTGGTCTTGGTGTGCTTGGACCATGTTAGTTTGTTGGTGATGTGGACACCAAGGAACTTGCAGCTCTCAACCTTCTCTACTGCAGCNGGCTGCCTTCCAGGCAATGGGAACCTCCCCAGAGAGGAGAGACAGGTTAAAAAAGGTGAGAGGTAAGCTTGGCGATGATAGGGGCTCAACCTTAAAGAGGAAAGGATATAAACCATATGACCCAGATGTTTTTTGGTGTCAAGCTTAAGGAGCTCATTTAGCACCTCACTCAGTGACTGCCTGCAGGGAGAATCTGCGAAGCAGGGCAGGGGGAAAAGAGGGAGGACCATCAGGGCTAGTCACATTAGAAGGTCTGGGAGATGAGGAAGTGTTGGACAAGCGAATCAAATAAAATTTTATTCGTCACATGCGCCAAATACAACAGGTGTAGACCTTACAGTGAAATGCTTACTTACGAGCCCCTAACCAAGAATGCAGTTTATTTTAAAAAATGCAGATAGGAATAAGAGATTAAAGTAACAAGTAATTATAAAGAGCAGCAGTGAAATAACAATAGCGAGACTATATAAAGGGGGGTACTGATACAGGGTCAATGTGCGGGGGCACCAGTTATTTGAGGTAGTATGTACATGTAGGTAAGGTTATTAACCTCTCTTGGGTACGTGAGACGTTAGCGTCCCACCTCTTCAACAGCCAGTGAAACTGCTGGGCGCCAAATTCAAATACAGAAATACTCATTATAAAAATTCAGAAAACAAAACATATTTTACATAGGTTTAAAGATTAACTTTTTGTGAATTAAACCACGGTGTCAGATTTAAAAAATGCTTTACGGCAAAAGCATACCTTACGATTATTTGAGAAYATAGCCCACTAGACAATTCATTACAAACAGTAACCAGCCAAGTAGAACAGTTACACAAGTCAGAAATAGAGATAAAATTAATCCCTTACCTTTTATGATCTTCATATGGTTGCACTCAGCATTTACTCAATAAATGTTCCTTTTGTTTGATAAAGTCTCTTTATATCCAAAAACCTCAGTTTTGTTCGCGCGTTTTCTTCAGTAATCCACAGGCTCAAACGCAGTCAAAACAGGAAGACAACAAAATCCAAATTGTATCCGTAAAGTTCATAGAAACATGTCAAAGATGTTTATATTCAATCCTCAGGTTGTTTTTAGACTAAATAATCGATAATATTTCAACCGGACAATAACGTCGTCAATTTAAAAGGTAAACAAGAAACGCACTCTCTCCTTCTCGCGCATGAAAAAGCTCTGTGACACTTTAGGGGTCGACTCATTGAGACTGCTCTTACTTCTTCATTTTTCAGAATACAAGCCTGAAACAATTTCTAAAGACTGTTGACATCTAGTGGAAGGCATAGAAACTGCAATTTGAGTCATAAGTCAATGGATACTGTAATGGCATTGAATAGAAAACTACAAAACCAAAA
This sequence comes from Salvelinus sp. IW2-2015, assembly GCF_002910315.2. Lineage (NCBI taxonomy): Eukaryota > Metazoa > Chordata > Actinopteri > Salmoniformes > Salmonidae > Salvelinus > Salvelinus sp. IW2-2015. The sequence continues at coordinate 47,311,617 of NC_036842.1, forward strand.
AAAAAACTACTTCCTGAATGGATTCTTCTCAGGTTTTCACCTGCCAAATCAGTTCTGTTATACTCACAGACACTATTTTAACAGTTTTGGAAACTTTAGTGTTTTCTATCCAAATGTACCAGTTATATGCATATCATATCTTCTGGGCCCGAGAAGCAGGCAGTTTAATTTGGGCATGCATTTCATCCAAAATTCCGAATCCTGCCCCCTACCCTAGAGAAGTTAAAGTGACTATGCATACATGACAACAGTGAGTAGAAGTGGTGTATAGAGGGGGTGAGAGGGGGGCACTGCAAATAGTCTGGGTAGCCATTTGACTAGATGTTCAGGAGTCTTATGGCTTGGGAGTAGAAGCTGTTTAGAAGCCTCTTGGACCTAGACTTGGCACTCCGGTACCGCTTACTGTGCGATAGCAGAGAGAACAGTCTATGACTAGGGTGGCTGGAGTCTTCGACAATTGTTAGGGCCTTCCTCTGACACCGCCTGGTCTTGGTGTGCTTGGACCATGTTAGTTTGTTGGTGATGTGGACACCAAGGAACTTGCAGCTCTCAACCTTCTCTACTGCAGCCCCGTCAATGAGAATGGGGGCGTGCTCGGTCCTCTTTGTCCTGTAGTCCACAATCATCTCCTTTGTCTTGATCACGTTGAGGGAGAGGTTGTTGTCCTGGCACCACATGGCCAGGTCTCTGACCTCCTCCCTATAGGCTGCCTGGAGTGCAAGGCAGTGTGGAGTGCAATAGAGATGGCATCATCTGTGGATCTGTTGGGGCGGTATGCAAATTGGAGTGGGTCTAGGGTTTCTGGGATGATGATGTTGATGTGAGCCATGACCAGCCTTTCAAAGCACTTCATGGCTTGAGTGCTACGACATGAGTGCTAAGATTCGGTAGTTGTTTAGGCAGATTACCTTAGTGTTCTTGGGCACAGGGACTATGGTGGTCTGCTTAACTTCCATAGGACGGTTGAGCTAAAATATGCTAATCGCATTAGCCTGAGGTTGTAAGTAACAAGAAAATTTCCCAGAACATATACATATGATATTGGCAGAAAGCTTAAATTCTTGTTAGATAAACTGTACTGTCCAATTTACAGGAGCTATTAAATGAAAGAATACCATGCTATTGTTTGAAGAGAGCGCACAATTAAAAAAATTATTAATAAACAAATTAGACACATTTGCAGTCTTGATACAAAATGTAGAACATAAATGCAATGCTTCATTGGATCAGTCTAAAACCTTGCACGTACAAAACCCAGATTGCACCTAGGCTGGAATAATACATCTTGCATTTCAAAGATGGTGGTACAAAGCATATACAAAASAACAGTTGGTATTTTCTTTATATTATCTTTTACCAGATCTATTGTGTTATATTCTCCTACATTCAWTTCACATTTCCACAAAATTCAAAGTGTTTCCTTTGAAATGGTACCAAGAATATGCATATCCTTGCTACAGGCAGTTATATTTTGGTATGTCATTTTACGCGAAAATTGGGAAAAAAGGGGCGGGTCCTTAAGAGGAAGTTGGTATTACAGACTCAGACAGGGAGAGGTTGAAAATGTCAGTGAAGACACCGGCCAGTTTGTCAGCGCATGCTCGCAGTACATGTCCTCGTAATCCGTCTGGCCCTGCGGCCTTGTGAATGTTGACCTGTTTAAAGATCTTACTCACATCGGCTGCGGAGAGCATGATCACACAGTCTTCCGGAAGAGCTGGTGCTCTCATGCATGTTACAGTGTTATTTTCCTCGAAGCGAGCATAGAAGTAGTTTAGCTCGTCTGGTAGGCTGGTGTCACTGGGCAACTCTCGGCTGTGCTTCCTTTTGTAGTCTGTAATTGTTTGCAAGCCCTGCCACACCCGACGAGCGTCAGAACCAGTGTAGTATGATTCGATCTTAGTCCTGTATTGACGCTTTGCCTGTCTGATGGTTTGTCGGAGGGCATAGCAGGATTTCTTATAAGCTTCCAGGTTAGAGTCCCGCTCCTTGAAAGTGGCAGCTCTAGCCTTTAGCTCAGTGCGGATGCTGCCTGTAATCCATGGCTTTGGTTGGGGTATGTACGTACAGTCACTGTGGGGACGACGTCATCAATGCACTTATTGATGAAGCCAATGACTGGTGTGGTGTACTCCTCAATGACATTGGAGGAATCCCGCAACATATTACAGTCTCTGCTAACAATACAGTCCTGTAACATAGCCTCTGCTTCCTCTGACCACTTTTTTATTGATCTAGTCACTGGTGCTTCCTGCTTTAATTTTTGCTGATAAGCAGGAATCAGGAGGATAGAATTATGGTCAGATTTACCAAATGGAGGTTGAGGGAGAATTTGGTATGTGTGTGGAGCATAGGTATGTGTGGAGCATAGGTGGTCCAGAGTTCCGTTTACTCTGGTTGCACATTTAACATGCTGATAGAAATTTGGTAAAACGGATTTAAGTTTCCCTGCATTAAAGTCCCCGGCTACTAGGAGCGCCGCCTCTGGGTGAGCGTTTTCTTGTTTGCTTATGGTGGAGTACAGCTCATTCAATGMTGTCTTCATGCCAGCCTCTGACTGTGGTGGTATGTAAACAGCTACATAGAATACAGAGGAAAACTCTCTCGGTAGGTAGTGTGGTCTACAGCTTATTATAAGATACTCTACCTCAGGCGAGCAATAGCTTGAGACTTCCTTAGACCGCCGCTCCTTGTCTTATCAGACGCCGCTGTTCYAKCCTGCCGGTACATCGTATAAACAGCCAGCTGTATGTTGATCTTGTCATCGTTCAGCCACGACTCCGTGAAGCATAAGATGTTCCAGTTTTTAATGTCTTGTTGGTAGTTTAATCTTCCGGGTAACTCGTCGATTTTATTGTCCAAAGATTGCACGTTTGCTAGCAGAATTGAAGGAAGTGGGGGTTTAGTTGATCGCCTACGAATTCTCAGAAGACAGCCCGACCTTCGCCCCCTTTTTCTCCGCCTCCTCTTCACGCAGATCACAGGGATCGGTGCCTGCACCCGAGGAAACAGTGTGTCCTTCGCGACGGCCTCGTCAGAGTCGTGAAAGGAAAAAGAGGATTCTGCAAGTCCGTGGTGAGTAATCGCATGTCTAGAAGTAATTTTTGGTCATAAGAGACGGTAGTGGCAACATTATGTACAGAATAAGTTAAAAAATAAGTTGCAAATAAACTAACAAAAAACACAAATCGGCTGGGTGCACGTAAAACATCTGCCATTCTTTCCAGCGCCAACTCTCCGGCGCCATCTCCAGCCAGTCAAATAGGAATCCTGACTTAATGAAGTGGTAATTAAAGAGCTCAGCCATACACTCCTTGTCAGTAACAACCACATCATCAACATTAAGGGACAAAGTGGAAGAAAAATTGTAACATTTGGAAAAAAAGAAAAGAAAACACTAATATATCTTGATTAGATAAGTATTCAACCCCAGAGTCAATACATGTTGGAATCACCTTTGGCAGCGAACACAGCTGTGAGTCTTTCTGGGTAAGTCTCTAAGAGCTTTCCACAACCTTGTTTGTGCAACATTTGCACATTATTCTTTTCAAAACTTTTCAAACTCAGGTCTTTCCATAGTCTTAGTCAGTAGTCCAACTGAATGTATTCAACTGAAATGTGTCTTCCGCATGTAACCCAACCCCTCTGAATCAGAGAGGTGTAGGGGGCTGCCTTCATCAATATCCACATCTTCAGCGCCTGAGGAACAGTGGGTTGACTGCCTTGCTCAGGGGCAGAATGACAGATTTGTCAGGTCAGGGATTCGATCCTGCAACCTTCCAGTTACTGGCCCAACACTCTAACCACTAGGCTACCTGCGACTCTTATCATGTAGATTCGGGGTCAAAACTGTAACTATGGCCAGTCAGGAATATTTATGTTTATATTCATGTGTTTTGCATTATTCTCCTGCTGAAAAGTGTCTGATGGAAAGTAGACAACCAGGTTTTTCTCTAGGATTTTGCATGTGCTCAGCTCCATTCAGTTTATTTTTTTTTATCCTGAAAAAGCTCCCCAGTTCTTAACAATTCCAAGAATACCCACATGATGCAGCCACCACTATGCTTGACAATATGGAGATTGGTAATGTGCCGTATTGGATTTGCCCCAAACATAACACTTTGTATTCAGAACAAAAAGCTTTGCCTAATCTTTTGCTTTATTACTTTAGTGCCTTTTTGCAAACAGAATGCATTCTTTCTTTTCACTCTGTCAATTTGATTACTATTGTGGAGTAACTACAACGTTGATCCATCCTCAGTTTTCTCCTATCACAGCCATTAAACTCTGGCCTAATGGTGAAATCCCTGAGCGGTTTCTTTCCTCTAAGGTAACTGAGTTAAGAAGGATGCCTGTAGCTTTGTAGTAACTGGATGTATTGATAYACCATCCAAAGTGTAATTAATAACTTCACCATGCTCAAAGGTATATTCAATGTCTGCTTTTTGTTTTGTTTTACCCATCTACCAATAGGTGCCCTTCTTTGCGAGGCATTGGAACGCTTCCCTGATTTTTGTGATTGAATCTGTGTTTGAAATTCAATGCTCGAACGGAGGAACCTTACAGATAATTTTATGTGTGGGGTACAGAGATCAGGTAGTCATTACAAAATCATAATAAACAATATTACTGCAGACATAGTGAATCCATGCAACTTATTATGTGACTTGTTGAAGGTGCAATATGCAGAAACCTTTCGTAGTTGCTAAAATTCTGATGTTTGCCACAGTTAATGTGACAAAACAAGCAATGTATAGTGTAGAGAATCATTGTACCATCTAAACCGCTGTGAAATATATTTTCAATAATACAAAATATTGTATTTTCAGCTGTTTGAAGCTAGAGTACAGAACCGAATGTAAAAGATGCAAAAGGAAGCATAGAAATAGCACACAGAACAGATCTACCGCTTCTTAGACTTGCTTCAATGAGAATGACAGAACTATAACTCATTTCTATGTGAATTTGGTCGGGTTGTACAAAAAGTTACGTATTGTAGCTTTAAGTTGATCTAGATTGATTGTCTGGGGTCAAGTTAACCTCCCCTTTCATGACCTTTATGCTTTTAGGGAAAGAGGATAATTTTGTACATATATTAAACTGCGAGTTTGACCAATTCCAGTCCCCTTGCTTAGAGAGACAGATTATCCCGCGTCCCCCCCGGGATAATTTTTATGTAGAAGGACTGAGAAGCTCAGTACTAGTGACATTTTAAAAGGACATTCTACTCCAAAATGAATGCTTACACCATCTAAAACATAATTTCCTTTTATATTGTAGCTTAAATTTTTACTGCTGAACTTATTTAGGCTTGACATAAAAAAGTGGTTGAATATTTACTGACWCAAGACATTTCAKTTTTTCATTTTTTATTCATTTGTAAACATTTCTAAAAACATAATTCCACTTTGACATTATGGGGTATTGTGTGTAGGAAAGYGACAAAAAAATMTATWTTCAATCCATCTTAAATTCAGACTGTAAAAACWAAATGTGGAAAACATCAAGGGGTATGAATACTTTCTTAAGGCATCGATCCTCTACGGGATCGATGTCCGCCCGCGGGACAGTTGAGCCAACGTGCGCTAATGTGATTAGCATGACATTGTAAGTAACAAGAACATTTCCCAGGACATAGACATGTCTTATATGGGAAGAAAGCTTAAATTCCTGTTACTCTAACTGCACTGTCCAATTTACAGTAGCTATTACAGTAAAAAAATACCATGCTATAGTTTGTGTAAAGTGCACAGCAACAAAACTTTTATCACRGCAACTGGTTTGATACATTCACCTCTGAAGGTAAACAATGTACTTACATTCAGTAATCTTGCTCTGATTTGTCATCCTGAGGGTCCCAGAGATAAAATGTATCATTGTTTTGTTTGATGAAAATCAATTTTTATATTCAAATATAGCAACTGGGTGTGTCTTTCCTGTCGGGAAGCTAATTATCCATAATTTATGACATTCCTGGGTGTGTAAATGTACATTTTTGTATTGTTCTCTATAGTAATCTACTTGAAAACGCATCAATTGACAAAATCGGCACAATTGGGTAGACTTGATACAACATTTTGAACAGCAATGCAATGGTTCATTGGATCAGTCTAAAACTTTGCACATACACTGCTGCCCTCTAGTGACCAAATATAAGYTGCGCCTAGACCTAAGAGATATAATCACCTTTTTCTTGCATTTCAAAGATGGAAAAAAATATATATAATCTTTGTATTTTCTTTTACCAGATCTAATGTATTATATTCCGCGACATTAACTTCACATTTCCACAAACTTCAAAGTGTTTCCTTTCAAATGTTATTAAGAATATCCATATCCTTGCTTCATGTACTGAGCTATACGCAGTTAGATTTGGGTATGCCATTTTAGGCTAACATTTTTAAAAAGGGTCCGATCCTTAAGAGGAGCAAGTAACATGCCCCATGAAAAGAATCCAGGCAGTGGGTTTCAATCTGCATTATTATTAACATGTCGCTTCAGACAGTCACACGGCCCTCCCAGTGGAGTCAAAGTGCAGCACAAAAAGAAACGTTTAAACTTGAAATTACCTTCTTGAACCTGATCTACCAAACCAGCTCAAARAACAAAACGAAGACTAGGGGAAATAAATGTGAGGACATTGGTACAAGGAGGTGAGTACAATCTGTTGTGTATGGGTCTTTTTAATCTATTCAATCTATTTGGGTAGGGTAGTGCCATTTGCTACCTGGAGCTATAGCCTTCCTTTTCCCCTGTTAGGCTTAGTGACGTGTTCCACTTTGGAATATGGATATTTTGTTTGTTATTTTTGTGTCGCGTCCATGGACAGAGCAGTTKCCTCGGGAGCACATATGTGGCCCAGGGTGGCTGGCTAATGATGGCTGGCTAATGATAATGTTACAAAGAAATCTGTCACTACTTTCCCTGTTATTCCGTTATCTGTGCCCTGCTCCGATCTAATCAAGGAGCAGTGGGCTGATACCACATTAGAAGAATTGCATGACCAAATTGTGCCTATGGAACAGTTGGGCGATATCGCCCTTGGCTATGTTCTCCAGGATGATGTCCTGATGAGAAAACGGGTGCCTCATGGTAGTTGTTTTGTGGGGGACGCTATTATTCAGGGTTTTTGTACCAGTTAAGTTTTGTGAGTTGGTGTTAAACTTCCAACAACGATGTTGCTGGACATTTGGGCGTGAGGAAAACCTATAATCATATACTGAGACATTTATTTTGACCTAGGTTAGAGGGATGTTTCTTCTTTCATCAAAACCTGTCAATTAACGGGTAAACTTAATCAAGCTATGAAGCCGGTACTGCTGTTTCCTATTCCCGTAGTCAGCCAGCCTTTTGAGTATCTGATTCTTTACTGTTGGCACTCTGCCTCGCTCTAAGAATGGTAGTAGTTACCTGTTCACTGTGATGTGTCAGACCAGTAGGTTTCCAGCTGCACGACTAAGTCCATGCTAAAAGCTTTGACTCAGTTTCTCACTTTTTGGAATCCCTAAGATTATTGAGCGTGACCAAGGTTCTAATATCACCACTTATCTGTTTGGTCAAGTTCTCCAACAGCTCCATATTAAAAACAATTTGGCTAGCGCCTATCACGCACAGAGTCAAGGAGTGCTGGAATGTTTCCATTGAACAATTAAGTCTTTGTTGAGAGCTTATTGTACGGAGATGGATAAGGATTGGAAGGAGGGGTTGCCAGGGTTACTGTTAGCCGCCAGGGAGGTTTCACAGGAGAGCACAGGTTTCAGTGCAAATGACCGAGTGTTCTGATACAGTGTGCATGGGCTTCTAGCAGTGCTCCAGGATGACTGGAAGTCTCCCAAGCCACCTCAGTCCCTGTTGTCTTATGTGTGTGATTTCCGGTGATGCTTGTACGCCGCTGGTGAGAGAAGATGTCATCTTCACTGGGGAGGATGAAAGGAATATTTAATCGGCGAGCTGAGCCATGCCACTTTTGTCCAGGTGACCAGGTTCTTGCTCTACTGCCAATTGTTGGTTCTCTTTTCAAGCCAAGTTTCAAGGTCCATATAGGGTTGTGCGCCAGTGCACTGAGCAAAACTATCCTGTTGCCACTCCGGAACGGTGCAATGCACATCAAGTTGTGCCATGTAAATCTGCTAAAATTCTATAACGCACGTTCCTCTGGGGCCGAACAGTGGGAGTCCACAGAGGACATTAAACCTCTTCTTTTGGCCGGTACTATCTTTTTGTTATGCTGTGTCCGAGCATGGTGAGGAGGATGTCCCTTGTACCGACAATTGCGTACTACAGGGTAGATTGAAAAATTCATAGTCAATGGATGTTTTGGATAGCCTTCTCGCTCATCTACTTGCTGATAGGCGAGACGAGTTGGTTGGTCTGATTCTGAGTTTTCCAGTTTTGTTTTCTGATTCGCCTACACGTAAAAACTTAACAGAACACGATATTGACCCCATCCGTCAGCGGTTCTATAGAGTTTCTTTAAAAAAAACGTAGTTGTCTGGATGAGATCAGATACATGCTGGAGAATGATATTACAGAGCCTTGTTTCTCCAGCTGGGCTTCTCCSTGTATCTTGGTCAGTAAACCAGATGGGATAAATAGATTTTGTATGGACTACCGCAAAGTAAACAGTGTCACTAAACCAGATWAATTTTCTCTTCCTCGGATGGAGGACTGCGTTGATCAGGTCAGCGAAGTTTGTGAGCAAGTTTGACCTGTTAAAGGGCTATTGGCAGGTGCCACTGATGGGTAGGGCACGCAAAATCTCTGCCTTTATTACACCCTCCGGTCTGTACTTGTATTCAGTTATGAGTTTCGGCCTGCGTAACGCACCTGACACCTTATGAATACAGTTGTCTCCGGTCTGGTCGGTGGGTTCTTTATCTGGATGACTACGTGGTTTATGCAGATACTGGTTGACACGTGTTTTCTCATGTGCGTTGTCCCCGAGTGTTGTATGCATGTCGTCCATGTGACTGGCTACTGTTTATTTTGTGTTGTCCTGTTGCTCTGTCATGTTCCCTGCTGTCGTAGTTTTTTCTGTCCTCTTAAAGGTTGCTTCTTGTGTGCTAAGTTTGCTGAGGTCTGGGGAGGACAAGGTTGGCTGGGGCAGTGTGGTCGTTTTAACTTGTTTGGGATAGGGGGCAGTATTTTGACGTCTGGATGAAAAGCATGCCCAAAGTAAACTGCCTGTTACTCAGGCCCAGAAGCTAGGATATGCATATAATTAAATTTGGTAGATTTGGATAGAAAACACTCTAAAGTTTCTAAAACTGTTAAAATAATGTCTGTGACTATAACAGAACTGATATGGCAGGCGAAACCCCGAGGACAAACCATCCCCCCAAAAAMATATTTCAGCTTACCACTATTTTCAATGGCTATCCCTTTTATTATAAGGCGAAATCCTCCCAGATAGCAGTTCCTAGGGCTTCCACTAGAAGTCAGTCTATAGAAAGAGYTTTAGGCWGTTTTTTGGAAAAATGAGCCAGAAATTGTAGTTTTTCAAGGGGGCTCCCATTTTGCCTGTAGTGTTTCCAAGCGCGTGGAAGATCTTTGGTATTTTTCTCCAGTAAAAGAGAATAACGATTCTCCGTCTTAAATTTKATCGTTTATTTACATATTAGGGTACCTAAGGTTTGATTATAAATGTTGTTTGACTTGTTTGTAAAAGTTTTGGAGTGCCAACAGAAGAAGATCATCAAAGGTAAGGCTTTWATTATATCTCTATTTCTGACTTTCGTGTCGCACCTGCCTGGTTGAAATATGTTTTCAATGKTTTTGTATGCCGGGCGCTGTCCTCAGATAATCGCATGGTTTGCTTTCACCGTAAASCCTTTTTGAAATCTGACMCAGCGGCTGGATTAACAATTAGTTAAGCTTTATTTTGATGTATTACATTTGTGATTTTATGAAAGTTAAATATTTATAATACTGTAGATTGAATTTCGCGCTCTGCAATTTCACCGGATGTTGTCGASGTGTCCCGCTAGCGGCGTGCCTTCCCCAAAGAGGGCAGTATGCTTGTGTTTATGTGTATATATAGAGTACCAGTGAAAGGTTTGACACATCTACTCATTTCAGGATTTTCTTTATTTTTTACTATTGTAGAATAATAGTGAAGACATCAAAACTATAGAATAACACATATGGAATCATTTAGTAACCMMAAAAAGTGTTTCAAAAATCTAAATGAATCCACCRTTTGCATTTGACAGCTTTGCACACTCTCGGCATTCTCTCAACCAGCTTCATGAGGTAGTTACCTGGGTTGCGTTTCAATTAACAGGTGTGCCTTCTTAAAAGTAAATTTGTGGAATTTCTTTCCTTCTTAATGTGTTTGAGCCAATGAGCTGTGTTGTGACAAGGTAGGGGTGGTATACAGAAGATAGCCCTATTTGGTTAAAGACCACGTCTATATTATGGCAAGAACAGCTCAAATAAGCAAAGAGAAACGACAGTCCATCACACTTTAAGACATGAAGGTCAGTCAATTCAGAAAATTGTAAGAATTTTTGAAGTTTCTTCAAGTGCAGTCGCAAAAACCATCATGCGCTAGGATGAAACTGGCTCTCATGAGKACCACCACAGGAAAGGAAGACCCAGACTTACCTCTACTGCAGAGGATAAGTTCATTACATTTACCAGCCTCAGAAATTGCAGCCCAAATAAATGCTTCACAGAGTTTAAGTAACAGACATCTCCACATCAACTGTGCAGAGGAGACTATGTGAATCAGGCCTTCATGGTCGAATTGCCGCAAAGAAACCACTACTTAAGGACACCAATAATAAGAAGAGACTTGCTTGGGCCAAGAAACACAAGCAATGGACATTAGACCGGTGTAAATTTGTCCTTTGGTCTGCAGTCCAAATTGGAGATTTTGGTTCCAACCGCCGTGTCTTTGTGAGACGCAATGTGGGTGAACGGATTATCTCCRCATGTGTTTTTCCCACCATAAAGCATGGAGGAGGAGGTGTTATTGTGTGGGGGTGCTTTGCTGACACTGTCTATGATTTATTTAGAATTCAAGGCAMAATTAACCAGAATGGCTACCACAGCATTTTGCAGAGATACGCCATCCCATCTAGTTTGGGCTTAGTGGGACTATCATTTGTTTTTCAACAGGACAGTGAACCAACACACCTCCAGGCTGTGTAAGGGCTATTTGAMCWAGAAGTAGAGTGATGGAGTGCTGCATCAGATGACCTGGCCTCCACAATCCCCCGATCTCAACCAAAATTGAGATGGTTTGGGATGAGTCGAATCGCAGAGTGAAGGAGGGCAGCCAACAAGTGCTCAGCATATGTGTGAACTACTTCAAGACCGTTGTAAAAGCATTCCAGGTGAAGCTGGTTGAGAGAATGCAAAGAGTGTGCAAAGCTGTCAAGGCAAAGGGTGGCTATTTGAAGAATCTCAAATATAAAATATACTTTGATTTGTTTAACACTTTTTTGGTTACTACATGATTCCATATGTGTTATTTCATAGTATTAATGTCTTCACTCTTATTCTACAATGTAGAAAATAGTAAAAATAAAGAAAAACCTTTGAATGAGTAGGTGTTCTAGARCTTTTGACCGGTAGTGTAGGTATTTACTATTCTGCAAATTATTGAAATGTTATTACAAAAGTTTACGACTCCTGGTTGCTTTAACACCCTCACCAGTAGAAATGTTTGATTAGCAGAYGCAATTAACGGAAGATGGCAAAGTCAAAGATAGGCTAATAGTTTCCATCTGTGGTGAAGTTTTCCCTGAATCAAAGCTTATGACAGATCCAGCTTCAGAACCTGCCTACTCTTTTGAATACGGTGTAGAAAAACCCCCCAGCAACAACAGATAACATTAACTAGCTAGATAATGTTAGCAAGCCAGCTAGCTAGATAAGGTTAGCATGCTAGCTAGCTACACTSACAGCTGTCAGTGCCCTATTTGTTGATGTTTATCAACTCCACTTCGAAATTCCCAAACCAATTCTTTGGAGGTGGAACCCTAAACTTGCATTTCCACTCTATTATGTCGAAATAGTGGCAGTAACTTCCTCTGGGGGGATCCTTTAACATATTGAATAACATAGGTAATTGGGAGCATGGGGGCCTTTCTGTTCTTTTCAAGAAGTATACTTCATTAGCCCAGCAGCTACGTTTTTTAACACTAGAACCGCTGGGGGACCCACTTCGAGCTAATGAGCAGTAATTCTGACCACATCATTCTATCAGTGTAATTACTACATTTCTTATATGCTATCGCAAAATAATCATTTGGTTGTGTTTATGAAGGTCTTGGGCAAAATTAGAGTACACATTTTTATTTATTTCAAATAACACTATAATTTTAATTTGTTTATGTTACTGTATGCTATATGTAAAAACAAATTCAAGTGTTCAATAATTTGATTTGTGGAGTGCCTTTTTCACAACTATGAAACAGAAGGCTGTGTTGGAACGAGGCAACAGCATTTTTTTATAATGACAAAATTAAAAAAGACCCCAAACACCAAGACGCACGGTCAACCAGAAGCGCAGTGAAATGATCAAAACATCTGTAGCCTAAACATCAACACTAAGTGTGTTTGATAAATAGTGAAAATCAGCACAAAAGTAATAAATGGCATTATAATGAACATAGTGTTGATAGGACATCAATAATTGTAAATTATTGTTAGCTCGTGCTTACATGTGGTGCATCTTCACACAATGACATCAGTTGGAGCATGTCCATGTCACAAACAACCAATGCTGACCACCCGCCCCTACATTTTAATCATCACTAAAAGTGGAGAGAACCCTTTTTTGAACTGCAAAGGGTCTTTGGGTCAGTATGGTTCCACAAAGAACCATCACCCTTTTCCAAAGAACCCTTGTGGAACCCACATTTTTTTGTGTATATCCAAACGGTGCCATCCCTTCTTCTCTCCTGTGTCACGTATCATTTGGTGGTGGCGCGGGCACTTGCTAAGGGCGCAACTTTCCGGCTTTTTTACACTTAGGCCTCAGAGGTGTAGGTTTCCAGCTGAGGCTCAGAATCAGAAGAATAATCATCAGAGATGTCATCACGATTCATCTTTTCATTCAGATTCTGTAGTAATGCTAGCAATGCCATCCGTTTTAGTCGGGGGTTAAAGTTTTCTTTCACTGTGACAGATTTCCGTCAGATTTCCGTCATGGAGCATGGTGAAGTTATTAATTAGGCTTTGGATGGTGTATCAATACACCCAGTCACTACAAAGATACAGGCGTCCTTCCTAACTCAGTTGCCGGAGAGGAAGGAAACTGCTAAGGGATTTCACCATGAGGCCAATGGTGATTTTAAAACAGTTACATAGTTTAATGGTTGTGATATGAGAAAACTGAAGATGGATCAACAACATTGCAGTTATTCCACAAAATCCTACAGCACAACCTAGTTCAGTCTGCTTTCCAACAGAGACTGGAAGACGAATTCACCTTTCAGCAGGACAATAACCTAAAACACAAGGCCAAATCTGCACTGGAGTTGCTTACTAAGACAACAGTGCATGTTCTTGAGTKGCCTAGTTAAAGTTTGGACTTAAATCGTCTTGGAAATCTATGGCAAGACTTGAAAATGGCTGTCTAGCAATGATCAACAATCAACTTGACAGAGCATAAAGAATAATTAACAAATATTTTACAATCCAGGTGTGCAAAGCTCTTAGAGACTTACCCAAAAAGACTCACAGCTGTAATCGACGTCAAAGGTGCTTCTACTAAGCGTTGACTCAGGGATGTGAATACTTATCAAATTAGATTTCTGTATTTCGTTTTCACTCTGTCATTATAAGGTATTTTGTGTAGATGGGGAGCAAGGCCCAGCCAATCAGAATTTGTTTTTACCAACAAAGGGCATTATTACAGACAGAAATACTCCTCAGCACCCCTCCCACACCTCAGCCAGATGATCCTGCAGATGAAGAAGCCGGATGTGGAGATCCTGAGTTGGTGTGGTTACACGTGGTCTGTGGTTGAGGCCAGTTGGACGTACTGCCAAATTCTCTAAAACAACTTTAGAGGCAGCTTATAAGAAATTAACATTAAATACGCAGCAGCAGTTGGGCAGCAGGTGATAATGGTTATTCCTAATAGTAAAAATGATAACAATTATTTTAACAAATTGGACCATGCTTATGCATGGTCCAATTTGTTAAAATAATTTTTATATCATTTTTACCAATATATTATTTCTGGAAATGGAAATTATATTGTATATGGTGTCAGCACAATTTTTTTTCTCATATACACTGCTCAAAAAAATAAAGGGAACACTAAAACAACACATCCTAGATCTGAATGAATGAAATATTCTTATTAAATACTTTTTTCTTTACATAGTTGAATGTGCTGACAACAAAACCACACAAAAATTATCAATGGAAATCAAATGTATCAACCCATGGAGGTCTGGATTTGGAGTCACACTCAAAATTAAAGTGGAAAACCACACTACAGGCTGATCCAACTTTGATGTAATGTCCTTAGAACAAGTCAAAATGAGGCTAGGTAGTGTGTGTGGCCTCCACGTGCCTGTATGACCTCCCTACAACGCCTGGGCATGCTCCTGATGAGGTGGCGGATGGTCTCCTGAGGGATCTCCTCCCAGACCTGGACTAAAGCATCCGCCAACTCCTGGACAGTCTGTGGTGCAACGTGGCGTTGGTGGATGGAGCGAGACATGATGTCCCAGATGTGCTCAATTGGATTCAGGTCTGGGGAACGGGCGGGCCAGTCCATAGCATCAATGCCTTCCTCTTGCAGGAACTGCTGACACACTCCAGCCACATGAGGTCTAGCATTGTCTTGCATTAGGAGGAACCCAGGGCCAACCGCACCAGCATATGGTCTCACAAGGGGTCTGAGGATCTCATCTCGGTACCTAATGGCAGTCAGGCTACCTCTGGCGAGCACATGGAGGGCTGTGCGGCCCCCCAAAGAAATGCCACCCCACACCATGACTGACCCACCGCCAAACCGGTCATGCTGGAGGATGTTGCAGGCAGCAGAACGTTCTACACGGCATCTCCAGACTCTGTCACGTCTGTCACATGTGCGTGTGAACCTGCTTTCATCTGTGAAGAGCACAGGGCGCCAGTGGCGAATTTGCCAATCTTGGTGTTCTCTGGCAAATGCCAAACGTCCTGCACGGTGTTGGGCTGTAAGCACAACCCCCACCTGTGGACGTCGGGCCCTCATACCACCCTCATGGAGTCTGTTTCTGACCATTTGAGCAGACACATGCACATTTGTGGCCTGCTGGAGGTCATTTTGCAGGGATCTGGCAGTGCTCCTCCTTGCACAGGCGGAGGTAGCGGTCCTGCTGCTGGGTTGTTGCCCTCCTACGGCCTCCTCCACGTCTCCTGATGTACTGGCCTGTCTCCTGGTAGCGCCTCCATGCTCTGGACACTACGCTGACAGACACAGCAAACCTTCTTGCCACAGCTTGCATTGATGTGCCATCCTGGATGAGCTGCACTACCTGAGCCACTTGTGTGGGTTGTAGACTCCGTCTCATGCTACCACTAGAGTGAAAGCACCGCCAGCATTCAAAAGTGACCAAAACATCAGCCAGGAAGCATAGGAACTGAGAAGTGGTCTGTGGTCACCACCTGCAGAATCACTGCTTTATTGGGGGTGTCTTGCTAATTGCCTATAATTTCCACCTTTTGTCTATTCCATTTGCACAACAGCATGTGAAATGTATTGTCAATCAGTGTTGCTTCCTAAGTGGACAGTTTGATTTCACAGAAGTGTGATTGACTTGGAGTTACATTGTGTTGTTTAAGTGTTCCCTTTATTTTTTTGAGCAGTGTATTTTGGGGTAGAATGTCATTTTCAAAAGTCACTAGAAGTCACTAGCTTCTCAGTCCTTCTACATAAAAATTATCCCTGGAAAGAACCCCAGACCCCCTAAACAAGGGAACACACCCTGATCTGTTTCACCTGTATTTGTGATTGTCTCCACACCCTTCTAGGTGTTGCCCATTTTCCCCATTATCCCCTGTGTATTTAGACCTGTGTTCTATGTTTGTCTGTTGCCAGTTCGTCTTGTTTGTTCAAGTCAACCAGTGTTTTGTGTCTCAGCTCCTGCTTTTCCTGTCTCTTTTCTCGCCCTCCTGGTTTTTGACCCTTGTCTGTCCTGACTCCGAGCCCGTCTGCCTGACCACTCTGCCTGACCCTGATCCTGCCTGCCGCCCAGTACTGTTGCCGCACCTCTGGTTTTCTGACCCCTGCCTGCCTTGACCTGTCTATTGCCTGCCCCTGTTGGAACATTAAACTATTGTTTATTCGATGTGGTCTGCATCTGGGTCTTACCGTCATACCTGATAGGACTGGAATTGGTCAAACTCGCAGTTTAATACTGCCTAGTTAAATAAAAGTTAAATACAAATTGAAATACATGTACAACATGATCCTCTTGCCCTGAAAACGGTCATGACTCTGTTAAATGAAAGGGGAGGTTAACTTGAATCCAGACAATCGATCTGAGATCGACTAAAAGCTGCAATATGTAACTCTTTGGGCGACCTGACCAAATTCCCCTAGATCTGTCATTCTCATTGAAAGGAAGTTTAAGAAGTGGTAGATCTGTTCTGTGTGAGCTATTTCTATGCTTCCCATTTTTAAGATTTGTTTTTGCCTTTTTCACTTTAGATTTTGTACACCAGCTTCAAACAACTGAAAATACAATATTTTTGGTAATTGGAAATATATTTCACAGCGGTTTAGATGGTGCAATGATTATCTACACTATTCTTGCTTGTTTTGTCGCATAAACTGAAATTAGGTGAACTATTAGAATTTTAGCAACCAGGAAATGGCAAAGCGATTTCTGCGTAGTGCACCTTTAAGTTTCAGTCATGGGATTTTTGTTTTGCTTTAACCCCTGGTCTTATTGCCATTGTAAATGATTCAGGCTTTCACTGTTTACTCCAAGTAGGCCAGAGTAGATTGATAAGACTGTTTGGATTCGGTGGACAGTTACAGGGTACATTTTGAAATTAGAATAGATCAATAAAATAGAATGGCCTTCTTTATTCACAATTGGTGATTACATTATTATGCATCGTTTGCTTCCCCTTGCTCATCAGCTCCCCCTTTCTCACCATTATACTTTAAGATTTACTTTATCTGTTGATATAGGTGTGAAATTAGTTTCGGTATAGTTTAGGTTCAGTTTTGAGGCAATTATTGGAGTGATTATAAACTGGACATGGCACCTTCAACTGCCGGGAGAAGGAGGGTAGCAGACACTAGTGTCGGAGGGGCAACGGGGGAAAACCATTTAAAAAATCACATGCCCTCCTGAAACTACAGCTATGTGTGTCATATTAAGATTCTAATAACTACAGTGTGTTGTTATACAGTATAGACCTATAGCATTTGGGAAAAGTCAAGGATGGAGGGGGGCATGACTTTTAAAAAAATGGCAAAGTAATACATTTTTTTTATTCATGAGCAGTCCAAATGACTGCTTTAGCAGTTCTAGTGTTAAGGATATGCATATGACCACAAACTTTGCGTAACATAGTCCCATTACTAATTCCCTGATTACATTGAAGAATATAGTGTTCTATGAAGAACTTCTATGTTCTGAGTGTTTATGACTGACTATAGGTGTCACGATCGTGTGGAGGATTGACGGACCAAAACGCAGCATTAGGAAAATAAGCCATCTTCCTTTTTATTATGAAGAAGGAGAACCAAAAACAAAACACTATTACAAAACTAACAAAACGACCGTGAAGCTATGAACGTAGTGCACATACAGGCTACAAACGTATAACATAGACAATTACCCACATCAAACGAAAGCCTATGGCTACCTTAAATAGGGCTCCCAATCAGAGACAACAGAAATCAGCTGTCTCTAATTGGGAACCCATTCAGGCAACCATAGACTCTCCTAGACAACTTACACCCAACATAGACACAGCTAGACACATACACTCAACACAAACCCATACACTACACCCAACACCCCCTTTACCATATAACCACCCAAAACCGATAAAACACAAACATTCCCCATGTCACACCCTGACCTAACTAAAATAATAAAGAAAACAAAGAATACTAAGGCCAGGGCGTGACAATAGGACAGATTCACTACACCGGAGCTTTTCCCTCCCAGGTTAGAGAAGTACTAAATGGCCACCATGCAGCTCACTAGTGGTTGTTGTTTGATCCATGTTCTGTCAATTTCAATAAGGACCTCCCCGAGCCATTAAACTATTCAGGTGAAATCGCCTTCCCTGTGAGATAAGGCCCATTGGCTGTGATGTAACATGTAATAAAACTGCTTTATGTTGAGTATATTTGGAATTTAATAGATCACCGGTGGGGCTCACACCTGCCTGAGCAATGACCATGTGGCTCTTCCTGTGCAGTATCCTCCTTTTTATGGTTTTGTCAGAAGCATAGGAAAAATAAGCAAATAAATAAGACAATAAATATTCCTAATTGCCTGCAGCCGTGGTAATAAAGAACGGCCCTGCCGCCACTCTGTCCTCTGTTTTGCCTGAAGGCCCCACCATCGTCAATCAGCCATGAAGAGGCCGTGTTATAARAATTATGCACAAACTCACTCTGATGATAGATGGATCTGTACTGGGCTGGATGCCTCCACAGAGGCAGGGCATATTTTTTGGAAGTCTGTCAGCTTCTGTCTGGGCACTAGAAGCAGATATCGTTCAAAGAGAGGGAGGTAAAGGATTCCTAACCTGGTCACTCACTCTCGTCACTCTGAAAATTGGGTATTTTAACAGCTCTGAAAAATGTCATAGTCGTTTGGATCCTGCAAGAGAGCACCCATGCACACAGTTCCTGTAGAGTGCAGACGCTCTATTAAGATACCAGGATATTTTGATGAAATTTCAATTCAGAGACTGTTTTCAGAGGTGGGTGGGACAGATTGGCTGGTGCCTCCAGACAAGCGAGGTACATGAAAGTGAGCTTGTTTGTTGTGCAGACAGAGATAGCGTCAGGGTCTATTGATTTAGCAGGCAGCTCCTGGCATAATGAAAGCCATCCCAAAGGCATAGCCGTCACTGGTCCACTGCACTCCAATCATATTTGTGGTTGATCATATCCCGAAGAGCTTGTCACCGCAGTGCTTTGTGGCACTTAAACCCAATATATTTTCCCCAGCTCGTAAAACGGAAGTTGACCTTCTCCTACTTAGATAAGTGTTATTAGCTGCAGGCTTCAGTGCCTTCCGAGTGTGGAGCAGGTTTCGCTGGGGGAAGCACAAGGCCTGGTAATGGTGTGCGATACACTGCTAACCCCCACGTCTGCCATAAATGGCATGGAACAAACCTGACCCAATGTGGCAATGTTTAGCAGGTGAGCTTTTGGATGTGAAGATGTAAGGTTATCTAAGTGGCATTTACACCGTGTTCACAGGAGACGTTGTCAGCCAATTCCCAAATCCAACCGGGGAAAGGTAGACAAAAAATCAACAACAGAGGGGAAGACATCTATGGCAGGGAGGCCTACTGATAAGCTAACTGAAAGGCAAGAAAGTGTGGTGTGCAGCCTGTGGTGCACGGATTGAGACAAGGTCTGTAAGTAATATTTTCAGTTGTTGAGGTCATGAGGGAAAGAGCTAAGTGAACAGACAAAATAGGTCTTGGATAAACTATGAAACAATGTTTGCAGAACTTATGCATTTCTTTGTTATACGCTTTCCAATGTTCAATAATGAATGTGTTTACTTTGCATAGATGTTTACTACATCAGTATTGGCCAACATCCAATATTCTTGCTCCCAGATTTTTGTGCTCTTTGTTCCAGACTGCAAACGTTGTCTTGGGATCCAAGGGAAGGGGCGCAGGCTGAGAACTAGATTTGTTCAGAGGTAGCTCAAGCTGTCCAGATTGTTCAGCATCAGTGAATTCCAACCAGGAAAACTCCTCAGAGACAAGGCAGTATCCCATCTCCTGTCTACCTGCTGCCCAGGTCTAATGATATTTACCTTCTGGTTGAAGTATCCGTGGTTGACTGTCTGATCACATAGTCCTCTACTTCAATCTGCATGAACGGCCAGTAGAATCTTTGTCTGCTCCAAAGTGTCCCATGTCGTCATGTAAGTTCTTCAGCGACACTGGTTTCAGCTTGATGGGTAGCACCACTACAGGATTCCTTTGTCCATCACCAACTTGTTCCGCTTTTTCTCTTTCTCATTTGCATTCCATCCTTTGTTTTTCAAATAGATGCCTTCTCTGATAGCAGCTAGCTAGGGCTATGGCGTTCATGACATTTTGTTAGCCAGTTATTCTCATGAAAATGACTGATTGTGTCATGGTAATTGACCATTATTTAACACAAACATGTTTAGCATCTCCAGGCCTTCACACATACAAGCTGCTGATGCGCGCCTTTTGAATATCTACATTGATAAATGCATTTAATATACACCACCGCAATAAATCTATTATATATTTGAGGTAGGTCTCAAAAAACATATGAATAAAAAGTATTTCAGAAGAACCGAATATGAGTATGCCTACTGTATGCTATCTGGCTATGTGCCATGCTGTAGGCTAGGTCATTTAGCAGACAAGAAAAGCTTTTAAGTCCTTTGTCATTACTTTATATTAGAAACTGGGTGGTTCGAGCCCTGACACATTTAATTAATCTGTTGACAGCCCCCATCTCTACGTGCTCGAGAACGGAATAAAGGAGAGAGAGGTAGAGATGGAAAGGCACGGTGGTGATACATTATGTAGCAGCATATTAATTATGGGTAAAAAAAAGGCCTATTACTAGGCTACACAAAATACAAATTCACTATAATTGTAGGCTAACTCTGTAAGCCACCCTGCACAATAAATGAACCAACAGCATCTTCAAGGCCTACAGTATATTTCCTCTCCCAGACTCAAGGAAAGAGCGTTTGGAGCGTAGCATAAGGTAACCAGTCCATCCAGTATGCATGATAATACAGTCCGCACTAAAGGCTATACCTAGAATTGTTTTAATTTTGGAGTATAGGCTAGACCAATTACATAACAAATCTTGACTCTCTTGAACAAGTAATCTAACCTAACAATTCCACAACTACTACCTTATACACACAAGTGTAAAGGGATAAAGAATATGTACATAAAGATATATGAATGAGTGATGGTACAGAACGGCATAGGCAAGATGCAGTAGATGGTATAGAGTACAGTATATACATATGAGATGAGTAATGTAGGGTATGTAAACATAAAGTGGCATAGTTTAAAGTGGCTAGTGATACATGTATTACATAAAGATCGAAATGGTCGGTGATCTGTTTGTTGACTTGGCTTTCGAAGACCTTAGAAAGGCAGGGTAGGATAGATATAGGTCTGTAGCAGTTTGTGTCAAGAGTGTCCCCCTTTGAAGAGGGGGATGACCGCAGCTGCTTTCCAATCTTTGGGAATTTCAGGCGACACAAAAGAGAGGTTGAACAGGGCTAGTAATAGGGGTTGCAACAATTTTGGCAGATAATTTTAGAAAGAAAGGGTCCAGATTGTCTAGCCCGGCATTTGTGAGGGTCCAGATTTTGCCGCTCTTTCAGAACATCAGCTTACTGGATTTGGGAGAAGGAGAAATGGGGAAGTTGGGCGAGTTGCTGTGGGGGTGCAGTGCTGTTGACCGGGGTAGGGGTAGCCAGGTGGAAAGCATGGTCATCCAGAGAAAAATGCTTATTGAAATTCTCAATTATAGTGGATTATTCGGTGGTGACAGAGTTTCATATCCTCAGTGCAGTGGGCAGCTGGGAGGAGGTGCTCTTATTCTCCATGGACTTTACAATGTCCCAGAACTTTTTGTTTGTGTTGCAGGAAGCAAATTTCTGCTTGAAAAAGCTAGCCTTGGCTTTTCTAACTGTCACACCTCTGACCTTTTTATCTATGTTTTCTGTATATTTTTTTGGTCAGGTCAGGGTGTGACGAGGGTGGGTATGCGTTTTATCTTGTCTAGGGTTTTGTAGATTTATGGTTTTTTTGTAAGTCTAGGTAATTGTAGGTCTATGGTGGCCTGAATTGGTTCCCAATCAGAGGCAGCTGTTTATCGTTGTCTCTGATTGGGGATCCTATTTAGGCTGCCATTTCTCTTTTGGTTTCGTGGGTTCTTGTCTATGTGTGTTGCCTGTCAGCCCTCGTCTTATATAGCGTCACGTTTGTTTTGTTACTTTGTTAGTTTGTTTTGTGTTCTTTCTTAATTAAAAGAAGAATGTATTCATATCACGCTGCGCCTTGATCTCCTCAATACAACGAACGTGATACTAACTGCCTGTGTATATTGGTTTCTAACTTCCCTGAAAAGTTGCATTTCACGGGGGCTGTTCGATGCTAATGCAGAACGGCACAGGATGTTTTTGTGTTGGTTAAGGGCAGTCAGGTCTGGAGAGAACCAAGGGCTATATCTGTTCCTGGTTCTAATTTCTTGAATGGGGCATGCTTATTTAAGATGGTGAGGAAGGCATTTTTGAAGAATAACCAGGCATCCTCTACTGACGGGATGAGGTCAATATCCTTCCAGGATACCGGCCAGGTCGATTAGAAGGCCTGCTCGTTGAAGTGTTTTCAGGGAGCGTTTGACAGTGATGAGTGGAGGTCGTTTGACCGCTGACCCATTACGGATGCAGGCAATGAGGCAGTGATCGCTGAGATCTTAGTTGAAAACAGCAGAGGTGAATTTAGAGGGCAAGTTGGTTAGGATGATATCCATGAGGGTGCCCGTGTTTACGGCTTTGGGGTTGTACCTGGTTGGTTCATTGATAGTTTGTGTGAGATTGAGGGCATCAAGCTTAGATTGTAGGATGGCCGGGGTGTTAAGCATGTCACAGTTTAGGTCACCTAGCAGAACGAGCTCTGAAAGTAGATGGGGGGCAATCAGTTTACATATGGTATCCAGAGCACAGCTGGGAGCAGAGGGTGGTCTATAGCAGGCGGCAACGGTGAGAGACTTGATTTTAGAGAGGTGAGATTTTTAAAAGTAGAAGTTCAAATTGTTTGGGGACAGACCTGATAGTAGGACAGAACTCTGCAGGCTATCTCTGCAGTAGATTGCAACACCGCCCCCTTTGGCCGTTTCTATCTTGTCTGAAAATTTTGTAGTTAGGGGTAGAGATTTCAGAGTTATTGGTGGTCTTCCTAAGCCAGGATTCAGACACGGCTAAGACATCCGGGTTGGCAGAGTGTGCTAAAGCAGTGAATAAAACAAACTTATGGAGGAGGCTTCTATACGTCGCCAGAGGTAAACTGATTGTGCAGTTTATACAATACATATGTCACGTTCCTGACCTGTTTTCTGTTAGTTTTTGTATGTGTTAGTTGGTCAGGACGTGAGTTTGGGTGGGCAGTCTATGTTTTCTGTTTCTATGTTGGTTAATGGGTACCTAATATGGTTCTCAATTAGAGGCAGGTGGTTTTCATCTCCTCTGATTGAGAATCATATTAAGGTAGGTGTTGTCACATTGTTTGTCGTGGGTGGTTGTCTCCTGTGTCTGTGTCTATGTTGCACCATACGGGACTGTTTCGTTCGTTCGTCATTTTGTGTAGTCATTTTCCTGTTTGTGAGTTCTTCGTGTTTCATGTAAGTTCGTCGTCCAGGTCTGTCTACTCCGTTTGTTGTTTTGTTAGTTTCAAGTGAAGTTCGTGTTTTCGTGTTTTCTTTAATAAATAATGTCATATCAAGACGCTGCATTTTGGTTCAATCCCTGCTCCTCCTCTTCGGATGAAGAGGAGGAGGAAGCCGTTACAACATAGCCTAATAGCCTGGCAACAAACAGGTAGCTATTCTCTCGCAAGGCAATCAAACAAGCTAAGTCCCAGTATAGAGACAAAATAGAGTCGCAATTCAACAGCTCAGACACAAGAGGTATGTGGCAGGGTCTACAGTAAATCACGGATTACAAAAAGAAAACCAGCCCCGTCGCGGACCAGGATGTCTTGCCTCCAGACAGGCTAAATAACTTTTTTGCTCGCTTTGAGCACAATACAGTGCCACTGCACGGCCCGCTACCAAACCTGCGGGCTCTCCTTCACTGTAGCCGAGGTGAGTAAAACATTTAAACGTGTTAACCCTCGCAAGGCTGCAGGCCCAGACGGCATTCCCAGCCGCGTCCTCAGAGCATGCGCAGACCAGCTGGCTGGTGTGTTTACGGACATATTCAATCAATCCTTATCCCAGTCTGCTGTTCCCACATGCTTCAAGAGGGCCACCATTGTTCCTGTTCCCAAGAAAGCTAAGGTAACTGAGCTAAACGACTACCGCCCCGTAGCACTCACTTCCGTCACCATGAAGTGCTTTGAGAGACTAGTCAAGGACCATATCACCTCCACCCTACCTGACACCCTAGACCCACTCCAATTTGCTTACCGACCCAATAGGTCCACAGACGATGCAATCAACAACCACACTGCACACTGCCCTACCCATCTGGACAAGAGGAATACCTATGTGAGAATGCTGTTCATCGACTACAGCTCAGCATTTAACACCATAGTACCCTCCAACTCGTCATCAACTCGAGACCTGGGTCTCGACCCCGCCTGTGCAACTGGTCCTGGACTTCCTGACGGGCCGCCCCCCAGGTGTGAGGGTAGGTAACATCTCCACCCTGCTGATCCTCAATACTGGGACCCACAAGGGTGCGTTCTGAGCCCTCTCCTGTACTCCCTGTTCACCACGACTGCGTGGCCATGCACGCCTCCAACTCAATCATCAAGTTTGCGGATGACACTACAGTGTTAGGCTTGATTACCAACAACGACGAGACGGCCTACAGGGAGGAGGTGAGGGCCCTCGGAGTGTGGTGTCAGGAAAATAACCTCACACTCAACGTCAGCAAAACAAAGGAGATGATTGGTGGACTTCAAGGAAACAGCAGAGGGAGCACCCCCCTATCCACATCGACGGACAGTAGTGGAGAAGGTGGAAAGTTTTAAGTTCCTCGGTGTACACATCACGGACAAACTGAATTGGTCCACCCACACAGACAGCGTTGTGAAGAAGGCGCAGCAGAGCCTCTTCAACCTCAGGAGCTGAAGAAATTCGGCTTGTCACCAAAAGCACTCACAAACTTCTACAGATGCACAATCGAGAGCATCCTGTCGGGCTGTATCACCGCCTGGTACGGCAACTGCTCCGCCCACAACCGTAAGGTCTCCAGAGGGTAG
>NC_036842.1:47337627-47368759 GCF_002910315.2 Salvelinus sp. IW2-2015
TTCGAATCCCACCGTACTTTCTCCGCTATGCAATCTGGTTTCAGAGCTGGTCATGGGTGCACCTCAGCCACGCTCAAGGTCCTAAACGATATCTTAACTGCCATCGATAAGAAACAATACTGTGCAGCCGTATTCATTGACCTGGCCAAGGCTTTCGACTCTGTCAATCACCACATCCTCATCGGCAGACTCAACAGCCTTGGTTTCTCAAATGATTGCCTCGCCTGGTTCACCAACTACTTCTCCGTCAGAGTTCAGTGTGTCAAATCTGAGGGCCTGTTGTCCAGGCCTCTGGCAGTCTCTATGGGGGTGCCACAGGGTTCAATTCTTGGGCCGACTCTCTTCTCTGTATACATCAATGATGTCGCTCTTGCTGCTGGTGAGTCTCTGATCCACCTCTACGATCCACCTCAGACAACACCATTCTGTATACTTCTGGCCCTGCTTTGGTCACTGTGTTAACAACCCTCCAGACGAGCTTCAATGCCGTACAACTCTCCTTCTGTGGCCTCCAACTGCTCTTAAATACAAGTAAAACYAAATGCATGCTCTTCAACCGATCGCTGCCTGCACCTGCCCGCCCGTCCAGCATCACTACTCTGGACGGTTCTGACTTAGAATATGTGGACAACTACAAATACCTAGGTGTCTGGTTAGACTGTAAACTCTCCTTCCAGACTCACATAAAACATCTCCAATCCAAAGTTAAAACTAGAACTTCCTATTTTGCAACAAAGCATCCTTCACCCATGCTGCCAAACATACCCTCGTAAACCTGACCATCTTACCGATCCTCAACTTCGGCGATGTCATTTACAAAATAGCCTCCAACACCCTACTCAACAAATTGGACACAGTCTATCACAGTGCCATCTGTTTTGTCACCAAAGCCCCATATACTACCCACCACTGCGACCTGTAGGCTCTCGTTGGCTGGCCCTCGCTTCATACTCGTCGCCAAACCCACTGGCTCCAGGTCATCTACAAGACCCTGCTAGGTAAAGTCCCGCCTTATCTCTGCTTGCTGGTCACCATAGCAGCACCCACTCGTTGCACGCGTTCCAGCAGGTATATCGAACTTGTCACCCCCAAAGCCAATTCCTCCTTTGGCCGCATCTCCTTCCAGTTCTCTGCTGCCATTGACTGGAACGAACTACAAAAATCTCTGAAACTGGAAACACTTATCTCCCTCACTAGCTTTAAGCACCAGCTGTCAGAGCAGCTCATAGATCACTGCACCTGTACATAGCCCATCTATAAATAGCCCAAACAACTACCTCTTCCCCTACTGTATTTATTTATTTATTTTGCTCCTTTGCACCCCAGTATTTCTACTTTGCACACTCATCTACTGTCAAATCTACCATTCCAGTGTTTTAATTGCTATATTGTATTCACTTTGCCACCATGGCCTATTTATTGCCTTTACCTCCCTTATCTCACCTCATTTGCTCACATTGTATATAGACTTATTTTTCTACTTTTCTACTGTATTCTACTGTACCTTTGTTTTACTCCATGTGTAACTCTTTGTTGTTATATGTGTCGAATTGCTTTGCTTTATCTTGGCCAGGTCAAAGTTGTAAATGAGAACTTGTTCTCAACTTGCCTACCTGGTTAAATAAAGGTGAAATAAAAAAAAATAATAATAAAATCAGTGTTTTAATTCATGTTTTTGGAAAGTGATCAGATCCCTGGACTTTTTACACATTTGTTACGTTACAGCCTTATTCGAAAATGGATGACATTTTTTAAATCTAATTTATCTACACACAATACCTCATAATAACCAAGCAAAAACAGGTTTTTATAAATATCATATTTACGTAAGTATTCAGACCCTTTACTCAGTACTTTGAAGCACGTTTGGCAGTGATTACCGCCAGGTTTCCTCCAGACGTGACGCTTGGCATTCAGGCCTAAGAGATCATTCTTGGTTACATCAGACCAGAGAATCTTGTTCCTCATGGTGTCATATCGGTGCCTTTTGGCAAACTCAAAGCAGGCAGTCATCTGCCTATTACCAAGGAGTGGCTTCCGTCTGGCCACCCTACCATAAAGACCCGATTAGTGGAGTGCTGCATAGATGGTTGTCCTTCTAAAAGGTTCTCCCGTCTCCACAGAGGAACTCTGAAGCTCTGTCAGAGTGACCATCGGGTTCTGGGTCACCATGCTGACCAAGGCCCTTCTCCGCCGATTGCTCACTTTGGACGGGTAGCCAGCTCTAGGAAGAGTCTTGGTGGTTCCAGACTTCTTCCATTTAAGAATGATGAGGCCACTGTGTTCTTGGGGACCTTCAATGCTGCAGACATTTTTTGGTACCCTTCCCCAGATCTGTGCCTCGACACAATCCTGTCTCGGAGCTCTAAGGACAATTCTTTNTTGGGGACCTTCAATGCTGCAGACATTTTTTGGTACCCTTCCCCAGATCTGTGCCTCGACACAATCCTGTCTCGGAGCTCTAAGGACAATTCTTTCGGCCTCATTGCTTGGTTTTTGCTCTGACATGCACTGTCAACTGTGGGACCTTAGACAGGTGTGTGCCTTTCCAAATCATGTCCAATCAATAAAATTTACCACAGGTGGGAATCCAATCAAGTTGTAGAAACATCTCAAGGAGGATCAATGGAAACAGGATGCACCTGAGCTCAATTTTGAGTCTAATAACAAAGGGTCTGAATGCTTATGTAAATAAGGTGTCTGTTTTTTTTTAATACATTTGCAAAAGATTCCCTAAACCTGTTATCGCTTTGTCATTATGTGGTATTGTGTGTAGATTGATGAGGAAAATAATGATTCTATCATTTTTATAATAAAGGCTGTAATGTAACATGTGGAAAAAAGGAAGGGGTCTGAATACTTTCTGAATGCACTGTATAGGCCTATGCGCACGCATAAGCTCTAATATGCGTATAGGTGTTCTACATCCAACATCTTAAATGCTTTGAATAAATCATCACCTTAGAAAGTGCTGCCCATTTCATTGTAATTGGCTTTTAAACAACATCCAAAATGAACATGGTTTCAACCTGTTGATGAATTTCTTTCTTCAAATTGATAATCACAGTGCGGTAAACATGCTTTTGCCTCACGGTGAGTTTTAAAAGCATGATACTGTTTTGATGATGAGTGTGATTTTCATTTGCATTTGCATTGATGTCAGAGTGGTTACAGGGACAATAGAGCTCTGATTACCAGGCCAGTAGCCGGTCGTTAGCGACCAATGCATGCCCAGTTTGCATAAGGTGAGAATACCTTGACTCAACGGTCAAGTGAAATTTGACTGAGGTCATGGCTCATGACTGCCGGTGTGGCGGTAATAAACTCAGCTAAAAAAGAAACATCCTCTCACTGTCAACTGCGTTGATTTTCAGCAAACTTAACATGTGTAAATATTTGTATGAACATAACAACATTCAACAACTGAGACATAAACTGAACAAGTTCCACAGACATGTGACTAACAGAAATGGAATGTGTTGCCCCTGAACAAAGGGGGGGTCAAAATCAAAAGTAACAGTCAAGAAACAGTCAGTATCTGGTATGGCATTAAGTACTGCAGTGCATCTCCTCCTCATGGACTGCACCAGATTTGCCAGTTCTTGCTGTGAGATGTTACCCCACTTTTCCACCAAGGCACCTGCAAGTTCCCGGACATTTCTGGGGGGAATGGCCCAAGCCCTCACCCTCCGATCCAACAGGTCCCAGACGTGCTCAATGGGTTTGAGATCCGGGCTCTTCGCTGGCCATGGCAGAACACTGACATTCCTGTCTTGCAGGAAATCACGCAAAGACAGGGTCCTGAAAAGGGATGTTTATTTTTTTGCTGAGGTTATGTTCACCGCAAGAGCCCTCAATGCAGTGTGCTGTGCCACTTTGATGTGCTCCAGTGTGATGGCAGGCACACCTCCAGGTGACACACCACCGCCTGTAGAATTACAGCACAGCCACTCATGGAACAACCTCATTTTCACTGCTTTGCTTCCTTGCCTATACAGCTAAGACATTGTCTGTTTGCATAGCTTATGCGTATTCCCCCACGTGGCTGTGGAGATTGACAGGACAACGTGACCTTGTGTCAGCGTCTGCATTCAGATTGGAAGTGGAAGTCAGCCAACTTCCCGACCCAGCGGTGACCTACTGCACTGTCTTGCTGTGCTCAGAACGGAGGTCAATGGGTTGTTGTCTGTGTATATGGTAAAGGTTGGTGCATCGTATAGATAGTCTAAACTTGTCACAGATTGCAGACTTAAGAGCTAAAAACTCAAGTTTGTCAGAGTGGAGGTGGTAGTTTCTCTCTGCTGGACCCATACCCTTTAACACATAGTTTCCCGTTCTGATGTTGGTAAAGCACAGCCCCTAGAAGCCTCAAATTCAACGCTGGACCTGGAAGMCAGTTCCACTGTGTTTTTTCATTGTTCCCCTTTAAAATCAGGGACTGATTTAGACCTGGGACACCAGGTGGGTGTAGTTAATTATCAGGTAAAACCAAAAACCAGCAGGCTCCGGACCTCGTAGGATAAAAGTTGAATACCCCTTCCCTAGACCGTCATTGGAAGTCACAGTCTGGGTATGCTAGTATGGGTGGATGGGTTAGCATGTCCACAAACTTAGCTACGATGGCTCTGTGTACAGACGTCCACTGGACTGGAGTCTTGGGATGCAGTTATCCATTGCGCTTCTTTTTGGCCTGTGTTTTGCTTCTGCTTGGTTTGGGCTTGGCAGTTTTACCCCTTGCTTCTTCTGGAGTTTGACCAGCCGGGAGAMGTCCTGGTTGAACGACCTGTAGTAGCCGAGGACTCCCAACAGTGTTCGGACCTTCCAACTGTCCATGGCTCCTTGTCCTTTAGCAGCAACACTGCATCCAAGTCTTTTGGGTCAATTTGGATTCCCTCGCCGGATACCATCCGACCTATGTATCTCACTTGCCGTCGGGAGATTTCCTCATCTGACACAGTACTCATCTCAGGTCGTCCACACGTACACTGAATGTCTTGGAATAGCAGGAATAGTGTGGCTGTTTTTTCTGTCTTCACACAGTTGACATGGCGTGGGGACATTTTGTTTGCAGTGGTCACTGTCTGTCCCTCGCCAGCGACCTGGACCCGATTCCTGACGTATGTCTCTTCAGGCAGTCAACGGCTCCGTGTCCTTCTTGACCACAGCCGAAGCAGTGAGTGCAGCTTTCATTTCCCTGCTTGGCACATTCTTAACTGACCTTTGTGTTGGCCCTGTCTGTCGTCTGTGCTCTGGATGGTGAGGAAGGGGCATATCCCTGTGCATCGCCTCTTCTCTGTGCTTTGGATGGGCGTATCCCTGGGCCTCAGAACTCATCTGACCTCTGGAGGGCAGGAGATGTGTATATCTCTGGGCCACACCTGCAGCAGGTTTCATAATTTTCTCCAGGTTTTGAGACAGTGCCAACAGTTGTGGTCAGCTCCTGAATGGCTGTGTGGTTGGCCTTCACTTCAGCGTCAACCTGAGTGGGGGAGACTGGTCACATTGTTCAATTTCCCCATGTTGCTGTGCTGAGCTGATATTTGCTGGTCTGTGTCTAGCACTGTGACCTAGGCGTTTCTGTATATCTGCTTCCTCACTGGCTGATTTTGTTATCTGGTTGAGGATGAAGTCACCAGTCACACTACGATCAGATATGTTTTTCTTGATGTCATCTTCGATTTTGGTGAATTTTTCACTGAGACCTTGGTAAAGTGTGTGGAGAAACCCTGCACCAGCTTCTTGTCATAATCAAACTTGTCACCACTCTGCTGTGATGTGAACAGTACACTCTGTTTGAGACCCATTAACCAGTATGCAAACTGCTGAAGGTTTTCCCGGTACTGCTGTATAACCTTACTCAACTCCTGAAAGAGCTCTTGGCTACTTTTATCTCTGAGATGGGACCTGAGCAAGTGTTTCAGCTCAGCTACAGTAAAACACTTTTCGTTTGTCATCATGTCCCTGAAGTACCTGGTCTGATTACTTTTAGAACATTTCTGACTACCTCTGACTCAGCATATTTTGGTTGATAACAGTTCCTCAAGGTGATCATGCAGGTGAAGCAGGCAGGACAAGCCCTCCTCC
Organism: Salvelinus sp. IW2-2015; assembly: GCF_002910315.2. Lineage (NCBI taxonomy): Eukaryota > Metazoa > Chordata > Actinopteri > Salmoniformes > Salmonidae > Salvelinus > Salvelinus sp. IW2-2015. Next base: position 47,343,712 of record NC_036842.1, read on the forward strand.
AACTTCAGCAGCTTCTCACCCTTGGTATAGTCAGTGATGTAGTCGAAGAGTTCTGGTTTGTTGGGCTCAGATGCCTCTGGAATGTCTCTCTCACTCTGTCTAGTGCCACTGCTAGTGTGTGCAGCTGGCTTCCATTCAGTGATGTTAACTGTTTCTGGATGTTGCAGATGATCTTGCGACGCGTTGCTATCTTGACTGGATGCCTGATGTCGTACTCTGCTCTCTGATGACTCTCAAAGTCCTCTCTGCAGCTCTGACGTCAGTATCTCTGTGTTGTAGGATCAGCAACCTGTCAGATGGCGTCGCGATCCCAGACGAGCCCTCAAATGTTACCGGCCTGAATCTGAAGGTTGACTCTAGTGATAAAGAGAAATGGACAGAAAACGTATCATCTTCACAGTTCTGACGCTATCGTTATTCTGAAGAATGGTATGCGCGCTTGGCCAGAACGTGTTGTTTCCCCCACTACCACAATGCAAGCAACATCGCCATCTATTGGACGGATAAAAAAAGTTTTTCAACACATTACACGAACATGGACAATGGTTGGAAATGTTGGCATGTGTGGATCTGTACTCCTGAGAGGAAAGATCAGGACACAATGTAAGACCCCTGCCAACAGATCCTAGACATGGAGAAATTGTTATTTTATCCAGTCAAAGTTTACCCCGGTAGGAGGCCTGGATTTTCCCTCAGTCAAATATGGTGGAGAACATCTGAGATTTGGAAAGATGTACGGTATGGAGAGATGTTTAATGATGGTTGTGGTGCTTAAACCACTAGGAAAAAACACAGAGGAAACTTTGACAGGAACAGTTTCTCCATATCTGGGACTGGTCTGCTACACTATACAAAACAAGGCTTGCAGAGTAGCTAGATATTAGTAGTATAAAGATATTACATTTTTGAGGGAAAACCTACTGACTCTGCCTGCATCTGCTTACTTGAGTGTGGAGAAGAGTCACAGTCATCTTGGCAGGACAATTGTTTGCCCTGTCTGCCAGGCATGCCAACTGGCTCTTCAGTTCCTGTAGCCTGGTGTTATGTTGCCATCTGTAATCTGCCTGAAATGTAGAAATGTTCCATTCTTGTCATGCTCCATTCATATCACTATTCATATGAACTCATCTAATGTCACATCCCAGTAATAGATTGATAGTTGTTATTCATTTCCATAAAGTGCTTCTAAAGACAAAATACTTTTCGGGCATACCTTATATAGCACTTTCTGGCCAACTGTTGATTTAATTCGATCTGTCCTTCAGGTGACAGGTAAGAAAATTGAGCCTGCTGGCCAGACCTGACCCTGTAAAAGTAATTGAATGATTGATCAATGGCCAGGGTGCTCTGGAGACCAGTCTGTCGAGACATTCTTTGGCAAATAGTTTACGCATCGCCTCCAACTGTCAGAGCAGTGATGGAAGCCGTCAGTCTGCTTGACCTCATCACCAATCCCCTGCCAAATCCCACTGTTGCCACCGTTGTGCGAGTCCGTCTCTGCAGCCCTGACAGGCCAGACTGAGATGGGCTCCGAAAATGAGTCTACACCCACAACATCTGGCCCTGCAATACCCCTGAGAGACCATGACGACATTCAGACATTCCAACATTGTCCTCAGTGCAGGCACCTGTTGGGGAAGCTGAACGGTGGCTGTGGAGAGTTACGTTATTTTGGCATGTTAAAGCATCCCTTCTCACTGGGCATAGCCATCAATTCAATGTCTATTCCATGTTGGTTCCACATCATTTAACTTCTTTGGGATAGGGGGCAGTATTTTCACGTCTGGATGAAAAGCGTGCCCAAAGTAAACTGCCTGTTACTCGGGCCCAGAAGCGAGGATATGCATATAAGTAGTAGATTTAGATAGAAACTTTACAGTGTTGTCTAAAACTGTTAAAAATATGTCTGTGAGTATAACAGAACTGACATGGCAGGCAAAACCCCGAGGACAAACCATCCCCCCCAGAAAAATTCAGTTTACCACTGTTTTCAATGRCTTGAACTTAAATTATAAGCCCAAGTCCTCCCAAATTGCAGTTCCTAGGGCTTCCACTAGATGTCAACAGTCTTTATAAAGAGTTTCAGGCTGTTTTTTAGAAAAATGACCCGGAAATTGTAGTTTTTCTAGGTGGCTCCCATTTTGGCTTTAGTGATTCCAAGCGTGTGGAKGAAAGCGTGTTCTTTGTTGTTTATCTCCGGTAAAGACAATAACGATTCTCCGTCTTAAATTTTATAGTTTATTTGCATATTAGGATACCTAAGGGTTGATTATAAATGTTGTCTGACTTGTTTGGAAAAGTTTATTAGTAACGTTTGGGATTCATTTTGTATGCATTTTGAAGGAGGGAAACTGGGTGGATTATTGACTGATGCGTGCCAGCTAAACTGAGGTATGGAAATAAATTAGAACATTATCAAACAAAAAGACCATTTGTGATGTTTATGGGACATTTGAGTGCCAACAGAAGAAGATCTTCAAAAGTAAGGCATGAATTATATCGTTATTTCTGAGTGTTGTGTCGCGCCTGGCGGGTTGAAATATGATTGTCATGTGTTTGTATGATGGGGTGCTGTCCTCAGATAATCGCATGGTATGCTTTCGCCGTAAAGGATTTTTGATATATGACACCTTGGCTGGATTAACAAGAAGTTAAGCTTTAATATGACATATTGCATGTGTATTTTCAGGATTGTTAAATATGAACAATTCTGTAGTTTGAATTTGGCGCCCTGCACTTTCACCGGATGTTGGTCAGGTGGGACGGTAGCGTCCCATCTAGCCTAGAGGTTTTGAAATGACGTGAAAACAACGTTGATTTAACCAGTGTTGAATGGCAGCAGGTAGCCTAGTGGTTAGAGCGTTGGACTAGTAACCGAAAGGATGCAAGATTGAATCCCTGAGCTGACAAGGTAAWAATCTATTGTTTTGCCCCTAAACAAGGCAGTTAAGAACAAGTTTATCTTCAATTCTATGTAAAACATGTATCTTTCATCAAAGTTTATGATGAGTATTTCTGTTATTTGATGGGGCTCTCTGCAATTTCTCCTGATATTTTGGAGGCATTTCTGAACGCCATTGTAAACTGAGATTTGTGGATATAAATTTGCACATTATCGAACAAAACATACATGTATTGTGTAACATGATGTCTTATGAGTGTCATCAAAGGTTAGTGATTCATTTTATCTCTATTTCTGCTTTTTGTGACTCCTATCTTTGGCTGGGAAAATGGCTGTGTTTTTCTGTGGCTATGTACTGACCTAATACAATYGTCTGGTGTGCTTTCGCCGTAAATTATTTTTGAAATCAGACATGTTGGCTGGATTCACAACGTGTTGCTTTAATTTGGTGTCTTTCATGTGTGATTTCATGAAAGATGGATTTTTGTAGTAATTTATTTGAATTTGGCACGCTGCATTTTTACTGGCTTTTGGCCAAGWGGGAGGTTAGCGCCCCACACCCTAGAGAGTTTAACCCACTGTTCCTAGGCCGTCATTGAAAATGAGAATTTGTTCTTAACTTCTCTGCGCTACGGATCCCTTTAGCGGGATCATTTTCCTAAACAACCGCTGAATTGCAGGGCACAAAATATTACTAACAATATTTATAATCATGCAATCACAAGTGAAATATACCAAAACACAGCTTAGCTTGTTGTTAATCCACCTATCGTGTCAGATTTTGAAAATATGCTTTGCAGCGAAAGCAATCCAAGCTTTTGTGAGTGTATCAATCAATGCTACAACAGCTAGCCCCAAATTAGCATGGTCACGAAAGTCAGAAAAGCAATAAAATTAATCGCTTACCTTTGATAATCTTCGGATGTTTGCACTCACGAGACTCCCAGTTACACAACAAATGTTCTTTTTGTTCGATAAATATTACTTTTATAACAACAAAAAAACGCCATTTGGGTTGCACGTTATGTTCAGAAAACCAAAGCATTGTTCCTTTCGACGAAAATTCCAAAAAGTATCCGTAATGTTCGTAGAAACATGTCAAATGTTTTTTTATAATCAATCCTCAGGTTGTTTTTAGCAAACATAATCGATAATATTTCAAGTGGACCATAACCTATTCAATAAAAGAGAGAAAGAAAATGGAGAGCTACCTCTCTCGCGCGCAGGAACTAATCAGACTGACTAGTTTTGAAAAATCTCACACATTTTTCAAAATAAAAGCCTGAAACTATGTCTAAAGTCTGGTCACAGCCTGAGGAAGCCACTGGAAAAGGAATATGGTTGATACCCCTTTAAATGGAAGAAAGACGGGCCAGGAAACACAGATTAAAATAAAGAAAAAAGAAATCACTTCCGGGTTAGATTTCCTCAGGTTTTCGCCTGCAGAATCAGTTTTGTTATACTCACAGACAATATTTTGACAGTTTTGGAAACTTTGGAGTGTTTTCTATCCTAATCTGTAAATTATATGCATATTCTACGATCTGGACCTGAGAAATAGTCCGTTTACCTTGGGAACGTTATTTAAAAATATATATATATCTGACTAGCTTAGTTAAATAAAGGTAAAATAAGTGGGTTGTGGGTGGGTTGGCTTGTAWGAAGAGAGAGTGTGTCAATGGCAGGTGGAATGGTAGTGCTGTTGTACATTCTGTGGCAGGCGCTTTAAAGTTGAAAATAGTGTTACCAGGCTGATGAGTGGGCATTTTGAACATCATTATTTAATTAAACTAAATGAGATCACAGCGCTCGAGATTCACATCAGAGAGTAGCTTTACTTTCATTTTGCCTGCAGAGTTGCATGCAGACACGCTGATACGAAAGGACTGGTTGCTTTCAGTCTGAAAATATGCCCATAGAAGCAGATGACCCATAGATTTACCCATAATCAATGAGGGCAGTGAGACAGACAAAGAAAGATCACTGGTTTAATGTCCTAACATCAAAGGAGTGTGTATAGATTGAAATGTGCCACGCTGAGGCTTTCATCAGGCACTAAATACTGATGAAAACAACACTAACATGGTCGACAGCTCATAAAAGCAAAACATCTGTTTAGGCCATGAACATGGTTAGACTTTGTACATTTATATGGCACTAGAGATGTTGATTCTGCATTCACCACTTTTTTACCATTCAACTCTGTCCCATATTCCCAAAACTCAGGAGGAGACATATGCTCTTTGTAGCGGATTTTATCTTCTACCTTACAAATGTGACTTGTTTCAGGATACTAGGCGTACATCTCGCGTCACTACTTCACAGGAGAGGCATTTGAACGTATTTTTTTTTTACTGTGAAAAAATGCCATGCTATTGTTTGAGGAGAGCTCCTAACAACAAAACACTTTTTTTTACCGTGATAGGTTTGATAAATTCACCTCTGAAGGTGAAATGTGTACTTATATTCTGAAATGCTCTGATTTATCATCCAAAGGGTCCCAGAGATAACATGAAGTGTCGTTTTGTGAGATAAAATCATTTTTCATATCCTAAAAAGGTCCATATAGCATGCACGGTCGATTTTGTATTGCCACTCGTTCAATTTGCAAAGAAAGGAATCTGTGAAGATCTAACCCTAAACGTTGTTCCACCAGTCAAAACCAGTCACGTTAGTATTTATTCCTCAGAGATCCTAGAACGTAACCAGACTTCACTATATCATTAGGAGTGTAGTATATCTTATAGGACACCAAAYTTCCTCAGAGAGCGATGCCTTTATGCGGTCTTCACTTGATTGACTAACTTTGTCAAATAAGCACCAATCGGGGTCAAACAAAGCTAGCTAGATAGCCAATGAGCTGGGCTTTGCGGGAGTATAAATGTTGCTGCTAACCTTGTGCGACATCAAGCCTTTTCCTTTTGGACAAAAATTATAAGAATATGGAGAGTTATGAAGTTATGAAAACTGGGTGTTTTGCAAATGTTGAACTTATAATATGGCTACTAATACTGGAAAAGCTAAATCAAAGTCAAAGTATACAGATTTGACGATATTCTTGCAGAAAAATGTAATGTGAATATAAATGTCTCCTTCACAAGTTACCTGGGTGACTTCACGCTAAATGTCATGTAGTTTGCTCATAACTCAAGTTATCCCTCTGAAACTTTGCACATACACTGCTGCCATATTGTGGACACCATCGGAATTACAAACACAGTGATGGCTAGATTTAGCCCTTTCTGGTGCATTTCAAAGATGGTGGTAGAAAAAAAGTATTTTTTTTCTTTGTATTTTCTTCTACCAGATCTATTGTCTTATATTCTCCTACATTCACATTTCCACAAACTTCAAAGTGTTTATTTTCAAATGGTACCAAGAATATGAATATCCTTGCTTCAGGGCCTGAGCTACAGGCAGTTAGATGTGGGTATGTCATTTTAGGTGAAAATTTAAAAAAGGGGGCTATCTCTAAGAATAAAAACACCTGTCTCTGGATTACATCTTCAAACTAAGGACAACTATGGCATCCATGACAGAGAGTGAGAAGCATTCATCCATGTATAGGAGTAAAAGATTCTAGCTAGCTACATTTTCAGATATTATACATTTCAAATTTTGTCACGATGTCGTTTTCATTGCATGTTAAAGCATACTGATAATTAGCCAGCTAACGTTAGCTGGCTAGCTCGACAGCTAACATTACATGTATGATCTGTATTTCAGAGCCATTTACATTGCTAGTCATAGCTAGCTAGCTAACATTGAACCTAGTTGTTTAGCTTTAGCTACCTGTAAATTCATGCAGGGTAGTAACGTTATGAATTGGGATTATGGTTTAGCTAGCTACATGTCTAAATGAAAGACTCCATGCCTTTTATTTCGTCACCATCACAACCGTAAGCTATTTTCTGTAATTAGCTCGCCATTAACTTGTAACTAAAGATATTGCTTTGAATTTATTTTCCTGTACAAATGTTTTTTTTATAGAGTTAAGACGTTGTCAGCTATATGATATGGTCATTACTTGCCTAGTTAAATAAAAACTTTTTTTTAACTGGCTAGCCAGCTAACTTARCTTTAGCTAGCTAGCTATAATGCTAGACGCAAACTAAAACATTGTTTAGAAAGTTGCTTTCAGTTGCCTGGTTTGCTAGATTGACATATACTATATTCATTATTTAACTGATGGGTTTATTGGTGTTAAAATACACCAGTTATGCTATTTTGGTCCTCCGGGCTTCTGATGACATGCAGCCTGTCATTTTTGTGTTTATACTTTTTGATAATGACAAGGACAAGTTTGATGTCGGACGACAATAGAATGTCCATGATTTCATAATGACAACAGTATACAGACATGTTGATAGACATAGTGTAAATCAGCCTTTAGTCTTGAAAAATGTGGTTGTTGAGCACATGGCCTCACATGTGAATCCTTAAAGAGATGGGTTGGGCTACGGCTTAAGAGGGTGTGAACGATGCTGAATGGGTGTAGACAAAGAAGGGCTCTCCAGTAGGTGTACCAAAACATTCAAAGGCCATTTTCTCAAAAGTGGAGTTACAAGTTTATCAACTTTCAAAGCAGATTTACTTTCCCACTGTCATTCAACTGTAGTGTATGATATACAATTTTTCTAGCTCTGAGTCTCTACTTTTATCCAATGTAAAAAAWAAATWAAAAAAAWTCAAATTTTGCTACATAAGACTGAATCGAGCCGGTCCCTCCCAAATGTCTCTGCTATAAAACATGGTGTTCTGCTCACTGTCTGGTGGAAKCCATCTATAATGTATCAACCATATCTACTCCTATCAACCATAACTGCTGTTTGGAAAACTGCAACAACAGGCTTTCAAACAGCAACAAAAAAATATCCCACCAATTCATCCGCCGCCTTCACATCATGTTTCAGCATGATAATGCACGGGCCCACGTCGCAAGGATCTCTACATAATTCCTGTAAGCTGAAAATGTCCCAGTTCTTTCATGGCCTGAATACTCACCAGACATGTCACCCATTGAGCATGTTTGAGATGCTCTGAATTCAACGTGCACGACAGTGTTCCAGTTTCCGCCAATATCCAGCAACTTCGTAGAGCCATTGAAGAGTGGGACAACATTACACAAGCCACAATCAACAGCCTGATCAACTCTATGTAAAGGAGATGTGTCGCGTTGCATGAGGCAAATGGTCATCACACCAGATATTGACTGGTTTTCTGATCCACGCCCCTAATTTTTTTTTTAAGGTATCTGTATTCCCAGTCATGTGATTAGGGCCTAATGAATTTATTTTAATTGACTGATTTCCTAAAATCTTTGAAATTGTTGCATGTTGCGTTTATATTTTGGTTGTCTAGTTTTTGTTCTCCTTAAAATGATCACGAGTGTTGCATCGTAGGTTACATATTTGAAAAAAGAAGGATTAAAAAAAAAGAAATTGTGGATCTCTTTTTTGTCATTAAAGTGTTTGTCATGTTAATCAGGCATTTTGATTTGAACATATGGATTGTTTAAGATTTGTTGACTAGGCTACCTATTTAATTATTTTGTTTATGGATCAAGCCKTAGCAGTCATTCKGATCTCATTCCTAGTGATTAGTGTTTTAGTTTATGCTGCTGTCCAGCGGTTCTGAATTTGATGCACCTGTCTGTCCACATTTTTCTGGGCAATAGCCTTTTGATTTGAACATTTGAAATGTTTTGGTGTGTGTACTAGGCTATTTAATTTAATTTATATGTTACAGCACTTTGGTTTCAATAATTGATATGTTGAAATGGAACGAAATGATCCTATTCTGTCTTCAATCCTTATTAAAGAGGATAGATGGGCTTAAGTCTGGAACAGTGGACTTGTCATAAAATCCACAAAACCTAGTGATCAAACACAAAAATGGTTTCAATCGTTTTTTCACCATTCATTTTTCACATCGTGAATTTTACAACACTTCCAACTAAGCTATGGGTTTGCTGTAGGCTTACTTTGGCGTGCCGTTTTGATTCATTTGTGACTCTTTCTCGGACAAGATGAGGTTGATCAAAATATTTGCCTCAATTTACTCTCAAAAACTCTGTTCCTAATTAGCATTTAGGCAAGACTACAAATTCCTGCAGGAAGCTCCTGTGGGTCATCTCTAGCCAACACTGTCAGCTACAATTCAACAGCGCGATCAGAGACCTGTGCCCAATCCATGATGAATCTATGTGCTGTATTGAAATTAATTGAATAAAGTGTTGAACTTCTTCCATCCCCTTATTCTGTCTTAGCTAGCAAACTGACTACAGCTTAGCTAGATAATTAGCAGAGTAGTACAGTGGCTTGCGAAAGTATTCACCCCCTTGGCATTTTTCCTATTTTGTTGCCTTACAACCTGGAAKAAAAAAACAATTTGGGTTGTTTGTATCATTTGATTAAAATATATATTTTTGTGAAACAAACAAGAAATAAGACAAACAGAAAACTTGAACATCCCTAACTATTCACCCCCAAAGTCAAAATTTTGTAGAGCCACCTTTTATAGGAATTACAGCTGTTTCTTGGGGAACGTCTCTATAAGTTTGGCACAAGGCAAACWTCTCCAGCTCCCTCAAGTTGGATGTGTTGCGCTGGTGTACAGCAATCTTTAAGTCATACCACAGATTCTTAATTGGATTGAGGTCTGGGCTTTGACTAGGCCATTCCAAGACATGTAAATGTTTCCCCTTAAATCACTCGAGAGTTGCTTTAGCAGAATGCTTAGGGTCATTGTCCTGCTGGAAGGTGAACCTCTGTCCCAGTCTCAAATCTTTGCAAGACAAACAGGTTTCCATCAAGAATTTCTCTGTATTTAGCGCCATCCATCATTTCTTCAATTCTGACCAGTTTCCCAGTCCCTGCCGATGAAAAACATCCCCACAGCATGATGCTGCCACCACCATGCTTCACTGTGGGGATGGTGTTCTTGGGGTGATGAGGTGGTGAGTTTGCGCCAGACATAGCGTTTTCCTTGATGGCCAAAAAGCTTAGTCTCATCTGACCAGAGTACCTTCTTCTATATGTTTGGGGAGTCTCCCACATGCCTTTTGGTGAACACCAAACATGTTTGCTTATTTTTTTCTTTAAGCAATGGCTTTTTTTCTGGCCACTTCCGTAAAAGCTCAGCTTTGTGGAGTAAACGGCTTAAAGTGGTCCTATGGACAGATACTCCAATCTCCGCTGTGGAGCTTTGCAGCTCCTTCAGGGTTATCTATGGTCTCTTTGTTGCCTCTCTGATTAATGCCCTCCTTGCCTGGTCCATTAGTTTCTGTGGGTGGCCCTCTCTTTGCAGGTTTGTTGTGGTGCCATATTCATTACATTTTTTAATAATGGATTTAATGGTGCTCCGTGGGATGTTCAAAGTTTCTGATATTTTTTTATAACCCAACCATGATCTGTACTTCTCCACAACTGTGTCCCTGACTTGTTTGGAGAGCTCCTTGGTCTTCATGGTGCCACTTGCTTTGTGGTGCCCCTTGCTTAGTGGTGTTGCAGACTCTGGGGCCTTTCAGAACAGGTGTATATATACGGAGATCGTGTGACACTTAGATTGCACACAAGTGGACTTTATTTAACTAATTATGTGACTTCTGAAGGTAATTGGTTGCACCAGATCTTATTTAGGGGCTTCATAACATTGGGGGTGAATACCTATGCACGTACTGCTTTTCTGTCTTTTTTTATTTTTTATTCCTTGAAAGAAAAAAAATCATTTCACTTCACCAATTTKGACTATTTTGTGTATGTCCATTACATGAAATCCAAATAAAAATCTATTTAAATTATAGGTTGTAATGCAACAAAATAGGAAAAAACGCCAAGGGGGTGAATACTTTCGCAAGGCACTATAGCTAAATTAAATCTTAGCCTACCGTATATAATTCTTTATACAGTTTGTCTACTTTTGTCTATTTCAGATCTTATGGCATTTTTCAAGGATGAGCATAGGAGCATTAAAAGGAGAGAAGACCACCGTAAGTCTGGCCATGTGGAGAAGTGCAGCTATAGTGAGGGGCAACTTGCCGGTTTGGTAAGGGCCAGCATGAGGGATAAAATGTATCCTGTGTTAGTGAGTTTAGCTATTAAGTGAAGTTTGAGCATCTTAGCAATAAAATGTGTTATATATTGCTGTCAACATTCTACAAGGAAATAGCCACTTAATCAAATGTATTGTCATTAACTAAATTACCCTGGATACAAAACGTAGATGAGTGATAACTCACTTCTAGAATGTTGTCATTGATGAGAATGAATCTGAAAAACTATTGACATTCAGAAGTGACTTTCTTTAGACATCCAGCCTGTATTGTAGTTGCATGACCAGAGACAMATTTTCAAAGGCACAGTATTTATTTATTCTGGGGTGGTAGATGCATTCACAGTCTTGATTTATAGGATCCTTCCCACTATATGATTGATATGTCAAGTGATAAATCCCAAGGCATCAATTAAAAGTTCTTGGAAAAACTGGACTTGTCCTCATGTGAAAATGACTTTATTTAATTAAATAGCAAATTTTTTACAATATGCATTTCAAGGTATTCAAAGTCATGCATTGAAAAGCGTGTGGCACTTAACATCCTTCCTCTTGGCAGGTCTGTATAGGTGACCAGGGGATTCTCTCTACCACATGAAAATGTCTCAATGGAGCTCATAAGTGTAGCCACACAGCCTATTTTGGCGGTTCACAATATCGGCCGTACGGATGTGGAATGCAAGTGGAGGGATCCAGCTGTGCCCAACCAGGTGCAGTCAGTGGAGGACCTGTACCCGACTGAAGACTTCAACACTCCGTCCCGAGAGCCCACAGAGGAGGATCTTCAGGGCTAAGGAACCCTCTAGGGCAGGTTCAGGGGAATGGCATGTTTCCTTGCACCTGAGCCAGAACAACCGCTACCCTCTCTGTCATCCCTGTCTGTACCAGACATTGTAAAAAAAACAAGGACACCTGGGGCATGCAGGCATCCTGGCTGGCATGGCGCTCTCGGTGGAGCAGCAGGAGGCTATACGGCAGGCAACATTTGAACAGTGCACCAACCAACTGGACACCATGAGGAGAGGGAGCAATTATGGAGCCGTGGTTAATGGCAAGCACGCTAGTCTGTCGCTGCTAAAAAGAGTCCTCCGATCACAGTCGTTGGATGGGGTGTAAAGTGTCTGTAAAGTGGGGCACAGATAACGAAGAAGAGTGCATCAAGGCACTCTTGATGTGCTTTGGGTCACGGGGTCTGGGATCTTGGGTGCCACACTGGATGGACTGGTGGGCACCACAGCAGTGGTGGAGGTCAAGTGTCCCTATGGTGCAAAAAGGACCTTACCATTGAGAAGGCAGTGAAGTCAAAGGATTTCTTTAACAAGGAGGGAGGGTCTTACCGCCTCCGCGAAGACCATCCTTACTGGCACCAGGTCCAAGGTCAGCGCCACATCACTGGAAGGGAGACGTGCTTCTTCGTTGTGTGGACCACCAAAGCCTCCATCACCGTCCCCATCCAACGTGACAACCTCTGACAGACTCAGATTGCTCCTCCTGTCAGTACCTGTTTTCAGGGAAGCCAATGATTAAAAAACATATTCCACATAGTTCATACACACACACTAGGTTCCCAGAATAGGTTATATTACATACAAGTTTAGCTCAAAGCAGCCAACTAAAGTAATGTAGTTCCCTTTATCATGGGCACGGTGGGAATTTATATCTGAATTGTATTGTACTTGCTGAATGCCCCAGTCATTCTTGCCTGTACCTGGCATTGTTGGAAAACAAGTTAATAATTAATAAAGGTCATACATTTTTCACCATACGCTCTGAGAATAGGTTATATTATATAAAAGTTTTTCCCAAAGCAGCCAATTAAATTAATGTAGTTAACGTAAGTTCAATCACAAAGGCTGGTCAGTGCATCTCTTCACAGTTTCATTCAAAGTTCAGCACAATTCATATTGCATTTTATCATGGGCACAGTGGGAATTTATATCTGTGATGTTTAAATAATGTCTTACCCCCAGAATGAGAGCGAGTGAGAGAAAGAGTACATCATTTCCAGCAGATCTCCTTGCTGAGTGTGGTGTTGATCATGCACTGCTTCTCCTGGGGTGTGCCTGATGTTCCACATGTCACGCCTCATGTCTAAAACATAGGGGAAAGGCGAGATAAAGTAAAAATGTCGATGCATCTACAAATKTAATGTTTTACACAATATTGTATGATATTTGATGAGTCACTGGCCTGTCCGCCCACAGGCTCAATGTGCTGTAGTCTCCACATCTGAACGCTCGCGCTCGGATCACACTGGCACAGGGTGTCCATGCACCGGATGGCCTGAGAGATGCACTCCTGTTGGACTGGAAAACAAAGTGAGATTTGGTCAATGGTAGGTTTTTTTTCAATGCCGTATCACCTTCTTTATTTGAACAGAAAACTCATTGTTTATCATAACACAAACACATCTTGGACAATGTGACAAGTGGTCCCTCAACACCCAATCCTCATGCCTCATTGTTTGTTCTTGTTTCTCAATCAACAGTCTGGATCTTCCTCTTCTGCCATGGTGGATGAGCTACCTTTTCTGGTAGCTACAGACCTGTGTGTTGTCACTGGGTTTCTGGTCCAACCATCTGAAAGACAAAAAACTTTTACTAGCTAGCTAAGTTGATGACAAAAATGGTAACATCTATATTAAAATACCATAGCCCACAGACTTGACTATAGTAACAGTAAAATAGACTGGGCTTTGGTCTATCTGCACATCTAAAGTTCTACTATGTGAATGGGACATTTCTGCTAGAATTGAGGAATTATCTGGAATGCTCAACTAAATGATCAAGATAGTCTAGCAAATGTTCAAAAGCATCTRGCATCTTACCACAGATCTTTGACCAGCTTGTTAACAACTAGCAAACGGGGCTTACCTTGTCACACAGATCCAGTGACGCCTCTCACTTACAGAGGTCAGAAAACGATAAATGCGCATGTGTGCTTATAGGAGTAGTGGTTGCAATCTTGTACATAGCACAGAACCGTCCTTGCTTCTGATCGACGGAGAGACCTTGTTAGCTACAAAGGCCAGGGAAATGAAAAAAATTATAGTAGCTTGCTAGGTCATTTGAAAATGCTAAACAAGAAAACATATGAGAAATACACAATATTAATTATTTACACAAGAAACTAAAAAGGCTATAATAACACAGACCTTATACAGTATGAAGTAGTTCTAAAATCCCCTACMGAAATATTCATGGGGGAAAAAACAATTGGAACCATTTACAGGTTTTACCAATAGGTTTTATAGGTATTATGACTCGTAGGTCAAATGTAGGTCAAATGTGATAGTCTACCTATAACTACTCACTATGGACTACAGAATAGGTCGAATGTGATATTCTGTATATACAGTGGCTTGCGAAAGTATTTAACCCCATGGCATTTTTCCTATTTTGTTACCTTACAACCTGGAATAAAAATAGATTTTTGGGAGGTTTGTGTCATTTGATGAACACAACATGCCTACCACTTTGAAGATGTGAAATAAGACAAAACAAATAAACTTGAACGTGCATAACTATTCACCCCCCCAAAGTCAATACTACTTTGTAGAGCCACCTTTTGCAGGAATTTCAGTTGCAAGTCTTTTGGGGTATGTCTCGATAAGCTTGGCACATCTAGCCAATGGGATTTTTGCCATTCAAGGCAAAACTGCTCCAGCTCCTTCAAGTTGGGTGGGTTTCGCTGGTGTACAGCAATTTTAAAATCATACATCAGATTCTCAATTGGATTGAGGTATGGGCTTTCACTAGGCCATTCCAATACATTCATGTTTTGTTTGATTAAGTTCATATTTATATAAAAAAATCTGAGTTTACATTGACGCTTTAGATTCACTAGTTGCAAAAACATCAAGTGACTTTGCATAGCCACATCGTTTCAACATAAATACTCATCATAAATATAGATGATAATAGAAGTTATACACATGGAATTATAGATATACCTCTCCTTAATGCAACGGCTGTGTCAGATTTCWAAAAAACTTTACGGAAAAATAAACCATGCAATAATCTGAGACAGAGCTCAGATGAATAGCCAAATTAGCCGCCATGTTGGACTCAACAGAAACCAGAAAATACATGATAAATGTTTCCTTACCTTTGATGAATTCATCAGAATGCAGTCCTAGGAATCCCAGGTCCACAATAARTGCTTGATTTGTTCGTTAATGTCCGTTATTTATGTCAAATTAGCTACTTTCGAATTGYYTACCAAACACCCTAACCAAAGTCTCAAAGCGCGACCACTATAACGTGACGAAATGTCCAAACGTTCCGTTACAGTCAGTAGAAACATGTCAAACGATGTAGTGAATCAATCTTTAGAATGTTGTTAACATACATCTTGAATAACGTTCCAACCGGAGAATTACATCGACTTCAATTGAGAGATGGAACAGAGATGCCTATCACGTGAACGCGCAAGGTGAAAGCATGGTCGGCTAGTGGCAGTGGTGAATCATTTCTGTCTCCTTCGGCCCCCCTTCACATTAGATTCAGACGACAAAGTTTTATTGACTGTTGACATCTAGTGGAAGCCGTAGGAAGTAAAAACTCATCAATGGCTCGCTGTGATTTCTTTGAGAGCTTGGTTGAAAATTGGCACCCCCAGAAAAAATACAAACAGGAAGTGGAACTTCTCAGGTTTTTGCCTGCCATGTGAGTTCTGTTATACTCACAGATATAWTTCAAACAGTTTTAGAAACTTCAGAGTGTTTTCTATCCAATATGAATAATAATATGCATATATTAGCAACTGGGAATGAGGAGCAGGCCGTTTAATATGGGCACCTCTGTGCACCTTTCATCCAAGCTACTCAATACTGCCCCTGCAGCCATAAGAAGTTAACTTGAAAGAATAAAATCATCAATCACAAAATGTGCCTCTGTCATAATACAGTCAATGCTGCGCAGCGCTGCCTCTAGCCCGGTTCGTTTCCTCAGCGAACGGCGTCAGCTAGCAAGCTAGCGCTCGTCCACAAAGCTAGCAAGCTAGCACTCGTCATGAAAATGGGGGTGGCGAAATGTGAATTTGGACCAATCCTTGACAACCCATACATCAACAAAACACCAGATGATGGAATTTCTCATTGAAGAATGGTGTCGCATCCCTCCAATAGAGTTCCAGACACTTGCAGAATCTATGCCAAGGTGCATTGAAGCTGTTCTGGCAGCTCGTAGTGGCCCAACTCCATATAAAGACACTTTACTTCCGAGTGGCGCAGCGGTCTAAGGCACTGCATCTAAGTTTTAGAGGCATCACTACCCTAAATCCAGGCTGTATCACATCCGACCATGATTGGTAGTCCCATAGGGCGGCGCACAATTGGCCCAGTATCGTCCGGGTTAGGGTTTGGCCGGGGTAGGCCGTCATTGTAAGTAAGAATTTGTTCTGACTTGCCTAGTTAAAYAAAAAAATGAACATTTACAGTGCATTCAGAAAGTATTCAGACCCCTTGACTTTTTACACATTTTGTCATGTTAAAGCGCTATCCTAAAATTCTAAAAAAGTGGCCTCCATCATTCTTCAATGGAAGAAGTTTGGACAACCAAGACCCTTCCTAAAGCTGGCCGCCAGGCCAAACTGACCAAGAACCCAATGGTCACTCTGATAGAACTCTAGAGTTCCTGTGTTGAGTTGGGAGAACCTTACAAAAGGACAACCATCTCTGCAGCACTCCACCAGTCAGGCCTTTACGGTAGAGTGGCCAAACGGAAGACACTCCTCAGTAAGAGGCACATGACAGCCCGCTTGAAGTTTGCTAAAAGTTACCTAAAGACTCTCAGACCATGAGAAACAAGATTGTCTGGTCTGATGAAACCAAGACTGAACACTTTGGCCTGAATGCCATGCGTCACGTCTGGAGGAAACCTGGCACCATCCCCACGGTGAAGCATGGTGGTGGCTGCATCATGCTTTGGGGATGTTTTTCAGCGGCAGGGACTGGGAGACTAGTCAGGATCGAGGGATAGATGAGTGGAGCAAAGTACAGAGAGATCCGTGATGAAAACCTGCTCCAGAGTTCTCAGGATCTCAGACTGGGGCAAAGGTTCACCTTACAACAGGACAATGACCTTAAGCACACAGCCAAGACAGCGCAGGAGTGGCTTCGGGACAAGTCTCTGAATGTGTTTGAGTAGCCCAGACAGAGCTCGGACTTGAACCCGATTGAACATCTCTGAAGAGACCTGAAAATAGCTGTGCAGCTACGCTCCCCATCCAACCTGACAAAGCTTGAGTGGATCTGCAGAGAAAAATTTGAGAAACTCCCCAAATACAGGTGTGCCAAGCTTGTAGGATCATACACAAGAAGACTCGAGGCTGTAATTGCGACCAGAGGGGCTTCAACAAAGTACTGAGTAAAGGGTCTGAATACTTATGTAAATGTGATATTTCAGTTTTTGCTTTGTCATTATGGAGTATTGTGTGTAGATTGATGAGGGAAAAAAACTATTTATACAATTTTAGAATAAGGCTGTAATATAACAAAATTAGGAAAAAGTCAAGGGGTCTAAATACTTTCCGCACTGTATGTTAGTGTTTCCTTCATTTTGCAGCTGCCTGTATAATATGCTTGAGATGACAACTGCTTCTCTAGCAGTTCGTGAGACAACCTGTCCAAATCAAGTAGAAGATGCACAAAACATTAGGAAAACCTGCTGATCGCAATAACACTAGAACCGGCTGGTCTTTCCTCACATAAGTACCCGTGAGAGAACGTTGCCAGGCATCCCCTTTGGCATATGCAACAGATGCATATCAGCCTGCAAGGTGCGCAAACACGCTTGATAAATAAATGCTTTATAAATAGTGCATAAACTATTGTAAATGATTGCATGAATACATTTTCAAATAACAAAAATAGTTATTTGTTCAGATAGAGTTAAGGATATGATTGTATAATTCTACCAAAAATATTACAGTGTAATGTGACCAACTTTATTTGTGATTCGATTAGTAATAGTAATTAATAAAGTCCAGTGACAGCTTCTTTTGACAAAGTAGAAACAACAAATATAATAATAATATGACGGCTGTAGCTCCTTTCTTGGCGTTCGTGTGGATTTCTCGAAGCTCACATGCCAGATCAAGTGGGATGCATGTTGCTGAGGATGCAAACACTCTTATTTATTTCACATCTGTACACCGTGAGTGTTGCTGTACAGTTCCGCTGGTATGTTGTTTTGTGCAAGGGTGGCACCTCCCACCTTTGTTTGCTCACCGTTCCGAGCAGGCTATTCTTCTTTGCTATCAACTTGTCTGCCAGGGAAATTGATGTGAAGAAGTTGTTCATGGTCACATTTCTTTCTTTGCCCATGTAAGGCTCCAGGAGTTTCAAAACCCCAGTCTCAGACAGTCGCTCACCCGCTGGCCTGGTTTAATCTTTCTCCAGATATGGAAAGCCATTGAGCAAGTACTTGATTTCGACATTGGCGCCTAACCAAAACTTAACCGAAGTCACATGCACCATTATCAGTTTCTAGCGCCCATTCATCCATTGACGACAGAATAACATATTTTAATGTAGGTTTATTATGTTACTAGTTTTTGCTTATAGTAGCCAGAGCAATGCTCCCACGCGAGCGGTCTTGCGCTGAATGCATTGAAAGCTCGGATATTCTTGGAAAAAGAGCTGCACCTCTTGAATTTTGAGAGCTATTTGACAAAGGTAATTCTCATAGAAACTGCAGCGTATACTATATAGAAATCACAATGTTTCACCTGCATGTGACTCTGAAGAAGGATTTGATGAAGCGATGATCTTTTCCCTGCATCTGTCAATTACAAGATGCACCCATCTTTTTATGTACAATTTGATAACTGATAGGCCTAATATTGTCACTCATCAGATTGTCAATTTAATCTTGTCTATACTGTAGGCTAACTCTTATGTGTGAAATTTGTTTTGGTATAGTTCAGGTGTAGTTTCGATGGGCCGGCTGTGCAGGTTGACTTGCATTGTTTGTTTTCCGCTCATCAACTTGGATAGAGTCAAGGACATGTTTTGCATTATTCTAAAGGCCGACTGCAACACATAGCATGTTTTGATTAGTAATAGAGTTACAGTAAATAAAACAGTCCTCTAACAGCTTATTTTTACAAAGTCAAATATAAAAGAGAATGGTATCAAACCAGAAGGCGCGCGGTCAATTTTTTTTAATTAGCACCAATGCTGATAAATAGGCATAACAAAAACTCATCATTAGACTATTGATGTTCTAAATTAAATCAACCTCTTCACCCTCGTCATTCGGTTAGGCCGAATTGAAATTAGATTGTGAAGTAACTTACACAATTATCGCCCATTCCACCCATTTGTCAATCATTCAGTGGGCTGGCATCGTTTGCTTCGCTGGATAGAGTCAAGGATATGTTTTGCATTATTCTAAAGGCCCACAGCGACATGAAGCATGTTTTCAATTCCCTTACAATAAATGTGATTAGTAATAAAGTTATAGTACATAAAACAGTCCCTTAACAGCTTATTTTTTACAAAGTAAAACATAAAAGAGAATGGCATCAACCCTCAAGTCAAATGATTTGCTGCTGATAAATAGGCATAACACAAACTCATCATTACACTGTTGTCTTTCTCAATTAAATCAACCTCTTCATCCTTGTTATCATTCAATTAGGCCTAATTTAAATTCAATTGTGAAATGAGGTCCATATTATTGCCCATTTATCCATTTGTCATTCACTCAGTGAGGAGAGACAGCACATTGTCTTGGCAGATAAAAAAATAAAAATACTAACTTTAACTGGGCAAGTCAGTTAAGAACAAATTCTTATTTACAAGGACGGCCTACCCCGGCCAAACCCTAACCCGGACGACGCTAGGCCAATTGTGCGCCGCCCTATGGGATTCCCAGTCATGGCCGGTTGTGATACAGCCTGGAATCGAACCAGGGTCTGTAATGACACCTTTAGCACTGAGATGCAGTGCCTTAGACCGCTGCGCCACTCGGGAGCCCTAAAAGGGAATAAGTGTGGAAAAAAACAGGTAAAAAGGCTCTAAATACTTTTCTGTTTGGTATTTTTAAATTCTGACAAATGAGCAGTGTAAAATACAAACATTTAGGAAAAGTCAGGGAAGGAGCAGGACATAGCTTTTTCTTGGGGCAGATTTTTCTTATTTACAAAATCAAACGTCAGTGGCCATTCACCCATGGCAGTTCTAGTGTTAAAAAGACTGACCAGGTGAAAGCTGTGATCCCTTATTGATGTCACCTGTTAAATCGTTGAGACATGGGTGAATGGGTATGACAAAATATGTCATATTATATAATATGTCACACAAAGTGCCTTTGAATGGGGTATGGTAGTAGGTGCCAGGTGCACCATTGTTTCACACTCAACAGTTTTCTGTGTGTATCAAGAATGGTCGACTACCCAAAGATATCCAGCCAACTTGACACACAAGCTAATACAACAAGCTAATACTTACGTATCTGACGCCATTAACATGGTTATACAGAACTCATATAATGTAGCTACGTAAACACAATTGAGTATAACACCATAAAGGTTATGAAATTAGTAACGTACATGTTTGCGGCTATAAAGGAATACACACATAATATTCCATACATACATAAAGTGTGCAACAGTAGAATTGACATAACAAGATATACAGAAACTGTATAAGCTCATAAGGCAAGTTATTTGATAGAAACACACATTATTAGTAAGGAAAAGAACAATGAAGGCAATGCAGGCACCAGCTAGACAATACTCAAGGGGGGACATTTGGGCAGGTTCTGTTCTGACTGGGGATGCGCAAATGTGACCGACCACCTCGATTCGGTCGTATGTACCAACATTTGAAATAGTGTTTTTTACATTGGATAAAAGTAGAGACTCAGAGCTACAAAATGGTGTATAATACACTACAGTTGAGGAACAATGGGAAAGTAATTCTGCTTTGAAAGTTGATACATTTGTAACCCCACTTTTGAGAAAATGACCTTTGAATATTTGGGACACCTACTGGAGAACACTTTTTTTGTCTAGACCTATCCAGCAATCATCACACCCTCTTAAGCCTTAGCCCCACCCATCTCTTTAAGGATTCACATGTGAGGCCATATGCTAAAGAGTGAGTAAGTTAGTGTGGTAAATAACCAAAGATTTCAAGACTAAAAGTGGTGAAAGTAGTAGCCTACAATAAGGAAAAACTTTAGGCACTTTATCTAGTCCTTGGCCTATATTGTAATCTGACTTTGGTGCAGRTAATGTTGTTCTTTATATTACCGTCTCTGGTAAACACACACTATATCAAATATAATCTGTGTATTTGTTAAATGCACAGGATACAGAAGGTTTAAACGGTACAGTGAAATGGTTACCTGCATATTTGCATAATMAAAAATAGATACAAATATTTTGTTAATATTTTATAATTACCCAAACACTAGGGGTGTGCCGAGTTGTTGGACAAAATGAGTATCAATCACAGATATGGGCAATTTTCTGGATACATTTATCAGAGTATTTTTTGTAATTATCTGTGATAAAAAAAATGAACAGGTGCCAGCAATCATGTGTCAGTATATGAGTTTCAAAACCATACTGTACCGTCTTTGAGTTATTCATGTGCGTGATCTAAACAACTCAACTGGCTATTTTGCCTGTCTGTAAAGAGAAGGGCGGGCTGTACATTGATCCTGCTGCTCTGATTGGATAGAGTGAAGCTGGATTTCTGCATCCACTCACTTCATATTTTCAACAGATCACTTTTCCTCGCAAGTGTTCAGTATGATCATTTAGATTGCTGCTGCCTGCTACTATGATAAATCACATGGCGAGGACGTTTGCTATCAAGCTATCAATGTGCAAAATACAATTGAAGTCGGAAGTTTACATACACTTAGGTTGGAGTCATTAAAACTCCTTTTTCAACCACTCCACAAATTTCTTGTTAACAAACTATAGTTTTGGCAAATCAGTTAGGACATCTACTTTGTGCATGACACAAGTAATTTTTCCAATAATTGTTTACAGACAGATTATTTCACGTATAATTCACTGTATCACAATACCAGAGGGGCAGAAGTTTACATACATTAAGTTGACTGTGCCTTTAAACAGCTTGGAAAATTCCAGAAAATGATGTCATGGCTTTAGAAGCTTCTGATATGCTAATTGACATTGTTTGAGTCAATTGGAGGTGTACCTGTGGATGTATTTCAAGGCCTACCTTCAAACTCAGTGCCTCTTTGCTTAACATCATGGGAAAATCAAAAGCAATCAGCCAAGACCTCAGAAAAAAATTGTAGACCTCCACAAGTCTGGTTCATCCTTGGGAGCAATTTCAAAACGCCTGAAGGTACCACGTTCATCTGTACAAACAATAGTACACAAGTATAAACATCATGGGACCACGCAGCCCTCATACCGCTCAGGAAGGAGACGCTTTCTGTCTCCTAGAGATGAATGTACTTTGGTGCGAAAAGTGCAAATCAGTCCCAGAAAAACAGAAAAAGACCTTGTGAAAATGCTGGAGGAAATAGGTACAAATGTATCTATATCCACAGTAAAACGAGTCCTATATAGACATAACCTGAAAGGTCGCTCAGCAAGGAAGAGGCCACTGCTCCAAACCGCCATAAAAAGCCAGACTACGGTTTGCAACTGCACATGGGGACAAAGATCGTACTTTTTGGAGAACTGTCCTCTGGTCTGATGAAACAAAAATAGAACTGTTTTGCCATGCAAATGAACTGAATCCCCCMAAAACATTTCCACTGCATTTCAGCCCTGCCACAAAAGGACCAGCTGACATCATGTCAGTGATTTTCTCGTTTACACAGGTGTGAATGTTGACGAGGACAAGGCTGGAGATTACTCTGCCATGCTTATTGAGTTCGAATAACAGACTGGAAGCTTCAAAAGGAGGGTGGTGCTTGGAATCATTGTTGTTCCTCTGTCAACAATGGTTACCTGCAAGGAAACATGTGCGCTCATCATTGCTTTGCACAAAAAGGGCTTCACAGGCAAGGATTTTGCTGCCAGTAAGATTGCACCTAAATCAACCATTTATCGGATCATCAAGAACTTCAAGGAGAGCGTTTCAATTGTTGTGAAGAAGGCTTCAGGGCTCCCAAGAATGTCCAGAAAGCACCAGGACCGTCTCCTAAAGTTGATTCAGCTGTGGCATTGGGGCACCACCAGTACAGCGCTTGTTCAGGAATGGCAGCAGGCAGGTGTGAGTGCATCTGCACGCACAGTGAGGCGAAGACTTTTGGAGGATGGCCTGGTGTCAAGAAGGGCAGCAAAGAGCCACTTCTCTCCAGGAAAAACATCAGGGACAGACTGATATTCTGCAAAAGGTACAGGGATTGGACTGCTGAGGACTGGGGTTAAGTCATTTTCTCTTATGAATCCCCTTTCCGATTGTTTCGGGCATCCGGAAAAAGCTTGTCCGGAGAAGACAAGGTGAGCGCTACTATCAGTCCTGTGTCATGCCAACAGTAAAGCATCCTGAGACCGTTCATGTGTGGGGTTGCTTCTCAGCCAAGGGAGTGGGCTCACTCACAATTTTGCCTAAGAACACAGCCATGAATAAAGAATGGTACCAACACATCCTCCGAGAGCAACTTCTCCCAACCATCCAGGAACAGTTTGGTGACGAACAATGCCTTTTCCAGCATGATGGAGCACCTTGCCATAAGGCAAAAGTGATAACTAAGTGGCTCAGGGAACAAAACATTGATATTTTGGGTCCATGGCCAGGAAACTCCCCAGATCTTAATCCCATTGAGAACTTGTAGTCAATCCTCAAGAGGAGGGTGGACAAACAAAAACACACAAATTCTGACAAACTCCAAGCATTGATTATGCAAGAATGGGCTGCCATCAGTCAGGATGTGGCCAAGAAGTGAATTGACAGCATGCAAGGGCGGATTGCAGAAGTCTTGAAAAAGAAGGGTCAACACTGCAAATATTGACTCTTTGCATCAACTTCATGTACTTTTCAATAAAAGCCTTTGACACTTATGAAATGCTTGTAATTATACTTCAGTATTCCATAGTAACATCTCACAAAAATATCTAAAGACACTGAAGCAGCAAACTTTATGGAAATTGATATTTGTGTTATTCTCAAAACTTTTGGCCACGACTGTACATCTTATAGCTGGGACCCTTTGAATGACAAATCAGAAGAAGATTTTCAAAAAGTAAGTGAGTATTTAATCRCTATTTGTGAATCTATGAAACCTGTGCCGGTGGAAAAATATTTTGATCTGGGGCGCCGTCCTCAAACAATCGCATGGCATGCTTTCATTGTAAAGCCTACTGTTTCTCGAACAGTGCAGTTAGATTAACAAGAATTTAACCGATATGACACTTGTATGTACCTAAGTGTTTAATATCGATAATTTGTATGATTATTTATTTGAATTGCGCGCCCTCCAGTTTCACTGGAAGTTGTCCAGCTAGTGGGACACTTAGCCTAAAACAATTTAAAGGCAATGCTACCAAATACTAATTTAGTGTATGTACACTTCTGACCCACAGGGAATGTGATGAAAGAAATAAAAGCTGAAATAATTCTCTACTATTATTTTGCCATTTTACATTCTTAAAATAAAGTGGTGATCCTAACTGACCTAAGACAAGGAATTTTTACTAGGATAAAACGTCAGGAATTGTGAAAAACTGAGTTTAAATGTATTTGGCTAAGGTGTATGTAAGCTTCCGACTTCAACTGTATTTAACAAGTGGGGAAAGGTTTCCGGTTTGGAGCGTGCAGTCGCAATTCCGCGTCGCTCCACAGGTAGTTTTACCATTTTCATTCATTTTCATTACAGTACAACGGTTTGCCCCTCCAGTTTCACTGGAAGTTGTCCAGCTAGTGGACACTTAGCCTAAAACAATTTAAAGCAATGCTACCAAATACTAATTTAGTGTATGTACACTCTGACCCACAGGGAATGTGATGAAAGAAATAAAAGCTGAAATAATTCTCTACTATTATTTTGCCATTTTTACATTCTAAAATAAAGTGGTATCCTAACTGACCTAAGACAAGGAATTTTTACTAGGATAAAACGTCAGGAATTGTGAAAAACTGAGTTTTAA